>NC_137075.1:25975843-26503343 GCF_951640355.1 Cnephaeus nilssonii | reverse complement strand
TGTTCTCCAGGGTGTTTGTTTAGGCTCCTTAGACAAAGCATATAGCCTACAGATCGAGGGGGGGGGGGGGATTGTAAGTCTTCATGTATAATTTTTGTTGTTATATCTAAGCTGATAGTTGAGGGCTAGGAGCTGAAACAATATTTTATAGAAGTATCATGTTGAAGTTTCTGCAGGTTTCAAAATATTTAAATATGTAAATTTCAATGGAGAGATGTTCGGATTTTTTTGATAGTCTAATGATTTTAAGCATCTCATTTCTAGTCACACTCTGACAAAAGATGCTCAGATTGCAGTGTGAGATGGTTTCTATGGTTACAGTTGTTTCCTAGCATTTTAGTGACATCTTTTGTGAGCATTGGCTGCTTCACTTATTTGTCACTAATGTATGTGTAGAACTATAGTTAATAGCCTTGGGCGGACAAAATTTTTTTTTCTGAATGGCTGTATTGTTTTTTAGCAGCATTTTTCAATAAGGTGACAATGCATTAGAATACTAATGGTATGTATGGTATTTTAAGATGTCAAGTTTTCAATAAAATGATAATGAAAATTTTGCATTTCATTTAATAGTTAAATATTCATGAATTTTCACAGCATGATGAACTGAGTGAAAAATAAAGAAACTGTATAATGTATAATACTAAACATCATAAATTAAGTTTCTTTTTATAGAAGCTATTCAAGAGTGTTTAATATATGGTTCTTCTTGGATTTAGACCAATCTGAGCTAAATTAAAGTGATCTTAAAAGGAAACTTGTTTAAACCAATTTAACATATTTTAACACAGCATGTTTACAGTGTAACAATGTAAAGGAAAATGACACATTACAAACAATATATACATTATATAAAAATTATGATGACTAAGTGGGGAATATAAGCATCAGGCAAGAATATTTTAAAGAAAGTAATTGTGAAATAGGAGCTGGAGGCATGCATAAGAGTAGAGCCAGGTGACATAATCATGAGTAATAGGGAGAAAGTAAGCAGCAGATATTGAGAATCTCCAAGTTCTGTCCAATGATGATCTATTTCAGGCATTAGGCTAATTTCTGGAGGACCTAGGGGTAAAGATCGTGCCTTTCCTCTGGCCTGGAATGATCCAGTCCTAAAGTGAATGTTAGAGAAAGGAAAAGACTTTGCCCCAATATTAAAGATTAAAAGACTTTTCCTCCAAATTCAAACCTAATTTGTTGCCTTGCAGCAACATCCATTCCAATTGCTTCTTACAAAGGATACATCTATAGTGAGTATTTGGAGATGCTGTGTATGAAATTGAACTCCCAGAGAGGAAGTGACTAATAGAACTCTAATTGCTGTGATGTGGAAGAGTAAGAAAGAAGCCATATCTTGACTCCTTATCAGAGAGATATTGTCAATCACCCAATAACCCACAACCTCTTCTGCCATCCTCCTGACTTGAGAATGTTTCAGCTACACTCTCCTGACTGGTCTAGCATTCCATTGATTCTTAGATGGAACTGAGAGAACTGTAAGTCTGAGATGCAGAAGGCGGACTTGGCTTCTGTGGAAGTGCAAATCAAGAATAGAACCAAAATTAAGTAGATAGAAAATCATAGTACAATAGGTGCTATTGATCTGAGAATGGGAACTTTAAAACTTTAAATTCTTATAAGTAAAAGCATCATCAGAGCATTGCTTTACCCAGACTGGTAGTTAACTTGGTGATACACCTCTCTCATAGGTATTAATAACACTAATTTCTTTAATGCCTAAATAAGTGTAATAATACTTACAGACACATAAATGCAGATGGGAGTTGAGATATTTCTTTTTAAAAGTATTTTATATATGAGAATGTTACTGCAAACTCTATTATTTAACCAATTTAGCATGATTCTTGATCATGCTACATGGGTGATCATTTTATGTATTAAATAATTGAATTACCAATAAAAATAAATAATTGTTAAAAGTAAAAAAATAACAAAAATTTCATATAAGTTTTTCTAAATTTAATAGGTTGCCCAAGCTCAGCTCCTTTTAACATACTGGTTTTTATTTATTAAATATTGACTACCTAAATTGTTATTCAATGTTCTGATTCTACCACTTACTAGCTGTAGTCAGTGGAGGCAACCCCACCTCATGCCTCAGTTTCTTCATCTGTAAATGGGGATAACTGGAGTATCTACTTTATAATATGTTGTGTAGACTAAATGAGATCAATACATTTATAACACTTTACATTAAGCTTAACAAATAATAAGCATACATTAAATATTAGCTATCATCATCATCATTAATATTAAAAAAGCTAAATAGAAGACCAGTAGAGATATGATGGGTGAGAGATATTAAAGGCTTTCATGGCACCAATGTTAAGTGAATAGAGGTACAAATAGTGTTTTAATGAAGTATCTTAAATTGGCAAAAAATGTCCTGGGCTAGAAGTTAGCAAAGCAAATTAGCTAACTTTCCATGAAAGTAGGTTAGCATTATTGATCTACTCCTGGTCTAAATTGTGTTGACTGTATTACTTTATGAAACAGATGCTTAAGAAGAATTTATAATGCAAAAGGATAAGCATTGCATGATTCCATTTACATGAAGTACCTGGAAGAGTCAAATTCATAAAGACAGAATGTAGAACAGTGGTTATCAGGGGCTGAGGAAAGAGAAGAAAGGCAAGTTATTGTTTAACTAGTGGCCCAGTGCAAAAATTCGTGCACATTGAAAGGGAATTCATTAGAAGAAATATTTTAATATTGCTATTTGCCCTTTCTCTATAATAGACGTGTCAACCAAATACATGATCGACAATGACAGATTGAAACACATGTGTGTGATTGGCGCCAGCGAGAGCTTTGTATCCTATATAATAAAACCCTAATATGCAAATCAACCAAACAGCAGAACAACCGGCGGAACTACCAGTTGCTATGACATGCACTGACCACCAGAGGGCAGACGCTGAATGCAGGAGCTGCCTCCTGGTGGTCAGTGCATTCCCACAGCGGGAGCACCGCTCAGCCAGAAGCTGGGTTCACAGCTGGCGAGCTCAGTGACGGTGGTGGGAGCCTCTTCCACCTCTGCTACAGACGGGTGGTAAGGAGTGAGGGATCCCGGACGGCAAGAGCCCTGGACTGCAAGAGGGATGTGGACATCCCCCAAGGAGTCCTGGACTGTAAGAGGGCACAGGCCAGGCTGAGGGACCCCCCACCAGTTTGCGAATTTTGTGCACCGGGCCTCTAGTATATAGATAAACTTGCTTAATTAAACCTGCTTTCTGATTTAACTAAACCTTTTCCAGCCCAGTGAAGCACCCCAACTTCTCTTTCAGGTAATTATCAGCAACATAGCAGTAAATATCAACACAAAGCACATTATTATTGTAGATCACATAGGGAGAACAAAGGGTAAAATATTTAACTGCAGCAGTGTTTGACTATATTCTGCGCAGTGAGAAAACCTGAAGTCATTTTTAAGGTCCACCATTTCTTCTTTTCAGGTGAGTGTGAAATGTTTGCACCTGGTTATAAAGCAAGTCGTGTTCCTGGGCTGAAGAAACTGCAAGGAGGCTAGTCGCTAGGGAGAGGAAGCCAGGTGTTGCTACGTGATGTCATTACCCGGAGGGTTGGGCACTTAGCATATTAGCCTTTTATATATAGAGATGGGTACATAGTTTCAGTTTGGGATGATGAAATTGTTCTGGGGACGGATAGTGGTGATGGTTGCACAACAATGTGAATACTAGTATACTTAATGCCACAGAAGGGTACGCTTGAAAATGGTTAAAATTGTAACTTTTATATGATGTATAATTACCACACAACAAAAATACAAATATAAATGGCAAAAAAAACCATTTGGGGGAAATTTAACGACAAAAAAAGAAACTTTATAAAGTTAATTCAATATATTGAAGTAAAAAATAATGACCCTTGTCCATAATTTTAGGCACTTAGTCAAATAACCTATTATGATGTTAGTCTCAGTTTGCATGATGCCTGCCTGAGCCTCTATTACTTTGTTTTTTAAGTATTATTTTATTTTTTAAAATCCATCACTAATTTTAAGTCAACTCTTTGGGCTTCAGACTTGAGAATAAAACAATTCCATCACATCACTATCAAAAAGTGTCCATTTCAGTGCCTCAGGAAGTCTAGCGAGACCATTGTGATCAGCACTCCTAGCAAGGCGATCTTCTCCGTTACAATACATCCATGTCTTGCACCAGAATGAGTGAAGAGAGCATTATCAAGACAAATTGTAGGTAATGTATTCTCCCTTATGCATTTCTGGGCTGATGACCAGCCTCATTAAATACCACCCCAAATGGTTTGGGAATGCAACTGAAAATGAAAAAGAAGACATTTTCCTCCTGTGTAAGCACAGCCAATGCAAACATCACCCGGCACAAGTATTGCTCTGGTGTTTTCTTCTTCATTCTGAGGTGTTTCTTGTGTGTCTCGGGACATAGGAGACTAACATCCTGACTGCAAAGATTCCAAACAAGCAAATGCTCTTCATTATTGGCTAGGATTAAACTAACAGCAAATTTGATCTTGGGTTTGGAGGCCTTATCCTTTCACCCCAAAGTTACCCTGATTTCAAATAGTCCCATTTCTCTGTTTTATCAAGAAGTAGCAACAGTATACTGCCACCACTGTTATTATGGCATTTCAATCAACTCGTTTCATTGAGGTTTGAGAAAACACTTTGTTGTAACCCAACGGAAAATCTGCCACTTTTCCATTCAGACATATGGCAGAAAGATAAAGCTTAATAACCAGTAATCAGAGTCCGCCTTCTTTGGGTGGAATCCACTGTGGACAAAAACAATTTATGCTGCCTTGGATGAAAATAGTTCATTGATGTTATTATTCTCCAAGAGATAGTAAAATAACTTTCTCATCTGATATCCCAAAACTAGGGCCAAAAGAGTTCAGATAATGTTGAGATCGATAAAGACACAAAAGCAGAGTCATATAGGAAATACATCTTGAAATTACTATCCTGTGCTTCTTATCACAGTACTAGCCAAAGAATAGCCAGGGCCATTATGAAGGGTAGTATTATAAGTTTTAGTCCAGGGAATCATCGAAATTAAAGACAACAAAAACATAATATGTATCTACCAAGAGTAGTGATTGCAATGATCAAATTTCTGAAGTGTTTTTCTCTTTCAGAAAACAGAACTCTGATTATTCCCCAAGGCTAAACTAATTCAGAATAGTGAATCACCAAAAATTATCTTTTAATATATTTTGAACTGCATTGGAATATGAATATATATTTTATAGAAAATTAATAGAAGCAAATTAATGAGGCTCCATCAAACTCCAAACTCAGGTGAAATAGAGAAATATTCCTTTCTTTATTATGTATCAGACCCTTTACCTCTTCCCCCATAATCCTCCATGCTCAGAATTTTCTCCTCTTAGTCCATGCCTTATCAACCCCTCGTGTGAAAGCATCCCTCTCTACAAACTACCCTTTCTGCAAGGGGCATGTGTTTTGATATCAAAAGGTTTCTCTTGCTGTCAAGTGAGTCATGTGAGTCCTAGGTCAATAAAACAAAAAATAGGTAATACTTGATTTCGTTGGCAATACAGTGATTCCTAAACTTTGTGGCACATCAGAATGATCCAGAAAGCTTTTTTAAAACCTGATACTTAGGTCATAGCCCATGCCAATGAAATCAGAACATCTGGGATTGGGAGCCAAACAATATCTTTTAAAGATCCCCATGTAATTCCAATGTGCAGCAAAGTTTGGGAAACATTATAGTATATACTGGAAGTCAACATTTGTTATTAATTATATGCCACTAAACTTCTCTTCAAACCAATAATCAAGAGTTGTCACAGCCCTGGAAGGGTGGCTCAGTTGGAGCATCATCCCATACACCAAAATGTTGCAGGTTCAGTTTCCAGGCAGGTCACATACCTAGTTTGTGGGTTCAATCCTGGTCTGGGTGCATATGGGAGGCAACTGATTCATGTTTCTCTTCTCTCTCTCTCTCTCAATCAATCAATCAATCAATCAATCAATAAAAATATATCCTCAGGTGAGGATTTAAAATAAAAAAGCTGTCACTATTTTGATTTCTTAACATTATTTAATCTTTAATAAGCCTAGGAAAGTCAATTCAAAGTGAAACTGTCAGGATAAATAATAAAAAGCATCTGTTTTTTATCATTATTAAATCAATACCTGGCCTCACTAAATATTTTCTTATTAAATATTTTCCTCTCATGGTTTTACTTTTACTCTCATTTTTCCTAACAGGGCTTTGCAGAAACTCAACTCATGGGGAACTCCCTCTATGGGATGGGTTGTTTCAGGAAAGTCACACTTCATCAATGTGGATTGTTTTCCAACATGGTTATGTTCCATGATATAAGAGAGGATGATTCAAGCCACACCCATTGTAATCTCTTACTTTTTGTCCTCAGACTATTAAAAACTTCACTGGAAACATTATGCTAAATCCTTATTTTGCACCTTCCATTAGAAAATAATGCACATATCTTTCTATTCAAAACTCTTGTTTTTTCATTAATAATTTATATCAGCACAACATTTTAAAATCTATCTCCATCACTCATTAATTTTTCTAAGAAAGGTAATTTCTATATTCTAAAGTAAAGAAATTACTAGATAGTCCATGCTTATCTTGACCACATTTCTTAGAACACTGATTAACTAGTCTGTTTCTTTTGCTTAAATGCTACTGTGCCTTCTAATGTATGTGTATTCAGACTTTGGCTCCTTCTTCCAGGCTTTTTGGGCCAAGACAAATCCTGGACACCATCAACTTTTTAAAAAATATTTTTGTGTTATAGAGTCTAGATGGCTTTATTACCTGAATGCCTCCTTCTCTCTTCACTTGTCCAATAATTGACACATTCACAAATAAGAATAAAAACAGAAGGAAAATTAAGTAGCCCTCTTCAAAAATTTCTTTGGTGTCATAAGAGCTAATCAACAACAAACATTAATTTTCTTAACATTAAAAGCCAACTGAGTTCATTCTTGTTCACATTGTGATTTCTGAGTACATTTCTTAGAGTCTCCTTAAAATATTTTGGAAGTCTCCTTGAAGGTCAGAATATTATACTTTCTAAGTCCTTATATGATGCCTTATTTATGAACCTACCTATCATGATTCCAACTGGAGTTAACAGTAAGTCAACAAGTATTTACTAAAGGTAATGCCTCGCATTGTACGAGGCATCATAAAGAATGTAGAAGAAAAGAGCCCAAGAATCGCCCCTGTAATTTATAACTGGGTTGAAGAGGGGAGATGTTATTGGTAATAAAACACAGCTATTGTTTTGAACCATTAAGAAAAACATGCACCTAATTAAATTTTGACATGTTTGCCTGTATATTGAGATGCACTGACATTTTAAGATGCATTCTGAAATATTTAAAAAATGTGCATCTTAGTATAAACGCAATATGGAATAACAACTAGGAAATAATACACAAGTGCTAAATACAAGAGATGTGTACACAGTGACGAGCAGAGGGCTGCTGCAATAGATGCCACTGCAACTACTTGGATGGTTTGCAGAATGACTAAAGCTAAATGGAAATGAAAAGTCAAAAGCACTAGTAAAGTCCCTGGAGTTTCATATCATGTCAAGGTGGCAAATTTCCACTTATTCACTTTTATAAGAAAGGCACATTAAACACCACACTCACACCTGTCCCAATGTCATGTCCTACTTATCCTACATCCAAAATACTTTTCACATCCACCCCTGCTTCTCCTTTCACACTTGCCACTGCACTAGATCCTCTCACTATCTTCTCTACCAAATCTCTCTAGATATTATTTAAATTAATCATCCCTATCCACAGCTCTGAGTGCAATGAGTCTAACATTGTCACCATGGCCACAATGGCTAATCAATGATGGCTAAACTACTTAGCTTGGCATTGCAGGCCCTAGAAGATCTGACCCAATATACGTTATTTCCTATTTTTCCATTGCAACAGCAGTTCCCTTAACACATTTCTATTTAATTGCTCATAAAATCAATGCTCTCCATTCCCTCTGTAAAACATGGATGATTAAACACTCCAGGCTAGCAACTTATATGTCTGTGCTCTTCTCCCACCAATTAGCTGTATGCTTGTCCAAACTATTTATGCCAGTCTTACTTGTTCTTACAGTTATATGATTTAATTAAATATGAAAACTCATAAAATATGAGTACAGTAAAAAAATTGTTTCTATGAAAATTATTACATCCTTGAAAAAAATACACCCCAAATAAAAAAAAAGATGTAAAATTAGGAATGCAAGACAGTTATAACAGAGTGAGAAAAAAATAAAAATCCAAAAGGATACCTCACTCTAGTTGTTCTCAACTGTCTCTCAGTTTTACTCCACTTTAAATAAACCAAACTTGTTTGTGCGATCAGGCATAAAGTGATGTATTATGGGCAGGGACTCTAATCAGACTCATACTGCAAGAAAATGACTTGGGATAGATGATAGATGATAGATAGATAGATAGATAGATAGATAGATAGATAGATAGATAGATAGATGATAGATAGACAGACTAGAATAGATGATAGATAGATAGGTAGATAGATGATAGATAGATAGATAGATAGATAGATAGATAGATAGATAGATGATAGATAGATAGATAGATAGATAGATAGATAGATAGATAGATAGATCGATCCTTGAATTTTTTGTTAAAATAAAATACCTATATGTAGCTAAAGTTTTCCATTTATCCCAATTCAGTAGAAAGATAAACTCTGATCCTACCCTGGGCTCCAACCAAACTTTCACCCCTAGCCCACACTATTTCTTCTTCATGAAATGAACTGTCCCACATCTCACACTGTTCAAATCTACCAAATCCTCAAGAGTGTGTGCAAACAACCCTACCCTGTGAAGTATTCCCTAAGTCCTCCTGCCAGAAATTGGAGTCAGAAGTGTCCTACCACCAGCCCTTAAGTTCCTTATGGTGGGAACCTAATCAAATGTATTAACTCTAAGTCTCAATTTCCCCATCTGTAAAATGGGGATAATACCTACCACATAGGGTTCTTACAAGATTAATGTATAAAACACCAAGCATAATGCCTGCAATGTAAATAGATTCCAAAAAAAAATAGCCTAGCTATTTTTGCTCAGTGGTTGAGCGTCAAAAAGGGGTCAATGGGAAAAAAGAGGGGACATATGAAATACTCTCAACAATAAAGATTTTTTTAAAAAGAAAAGAACCAGGAGGTCTCAGTTCAATTTCCAGTCAGGGCACATGCCCTGGTTGCAGGCTTGGCCCCCTGGGGGCATGCAGGAGGCAACTGATCAATGATTCTCTCTCATCTTGGGTGTTTTATCTCTCTCTCCCTTTCCCTTCCTCTCTGAAATCAATAAAAATATATTTTTTACAATGAGACACACCAATTTCCTCCCATATATCCTTCTTTAATGCTTATAGTTCCTTGCTCTTCTCTCATAATGCCTCTTATTTTCTGTTCTGTATTATAAGAGTTTTAGCATATGTCTCTTCCTTTCTACTAGACTGTATATTCCTTGACTGCCTGTACCTTATAAGCTATGCAGCAAATACTTTTTTTTAGGTCACTTGCCTTACTCTTTTTTAAATATATTTTTATTGATTCCAGAGAGAAAAGGAGAGGAAGAAAGAGAGATAGAAACATCAATGATGAGAGAGAATCATTGATTGGCTGCTTCCTGCACATCCCACACTGGGAATCGAGCCCACAATCTGGGCATGTGCCCTAACTGGGAATTGAACTGTGACCTCCTGGTTCATAAGTTGATGCTCAACCATTGACCCATATTGGCCAGGCACTTGCCTTACTCTTAAATAAATACACTATTAAATGAAAGGCTGAATGACTGATGAACTTTTGTTCTGGTTGGACAAATAAATAGAGGCCTGGCATAAGGATAAGAAAAAGAGAAACAACTTTGAATACTTTATATGTTTTGCATTTAACTTTCTATAAAACTTTATTCAATAGGATAGGTAAAATGTTCAATTATAGCAGTTTAGAGATGGGTGCTTCTGTATCTCCTTTTTGAGTGGCTTCATCTTTTGTTTTTGTGTTGATTCTGTCTTTTTCCTTAAAATATTGATGGGCCAGATTACACCTGACAAGCAGTCTTGGGAGCTCCTGGAGAATTCCAGTCTTTGCAGAGCAACATTCTTTGGGAGAAAACTTTTGCCTGTTTTCCTCCAAAAAGATTGAAATTCTACATTCTTTTTAGTTGGCAATTGACTGGAACATTTTGCAAGTGCCAATCCTCAATGAGGTGCAAAATACTGACTGTATTAGTTAGTTATTTAGAGATATGTGAAGATGCCCTTGCCAACATACATTCAGTTTAGGCTTTGGATGCTTTGTGTGATCTCCCAGGCAGCACCTGGTTAAAAATGTTGGAATTTAATTTAAAAGTTCAAATTTTCTTTTTTGTTCTTATTTTTAAAAGCAGCAATACTTTTAGCTCTTTAAAGCAGGCTCTAGAGTTATGAGTGTATGTTTATACATATACTAGTGACCCAGTGCACAAAATTCGTGCATGGGGGAGGGGGGTCCCTCAGCCTGCCTGCACCCTCTCCAATCTGGGATCCCTCTCACAATCCCAGACCACTGGCTCCTAACGGCTCACCTGCCTACCTGCCTAATCACCCCTAACCACTCTGCCTGCAGGCCTGGTTGCCCCCAACTGCCCCCTGACCAGCCTGATTGCCCCCAACTGCCCCCTCTGCTGGCCTGCTTTCCCCCAACTGCCCCCTGTGACCTGATCGCCCCCATCTGCCCCCCCCACCAGCTTGCTCACCCCCAACTTCCCCCCCTGCCGGCCTGATCACCCCCAACTGCCCTCCTCTCCTGGCCTGATCGCCCCTAACCACCTCTGTCTTGGTCCGGCCACCATGGCCTTGTCCGGAAAGACATCCGAACATTCACCTGAAAGGTCTACAAGTCTAATTAGCATATTACCCTTTTATTAGTATAGACTAGAAGCCCAATGCACGAAATTCGTGCACGGCAGGGGGTTGTCCCTCAGCCCAGCCTGTACCCTCTCCAATATGGGACTCCTGGAGGGATGTCCGACTGCCCGTTTAGGCCTGATCCTGGTGGGATCGGGCTTAAACGGGCAGTCGGACATCCCTCTCACAATCCAGGACTGCTGGCTCCCAACTGCTTGCCTGCCTGCCTTCCTGATTGCCCCTAACCGTTTCTGCCTGCCAGCCTGATCACCCCCTAACCACTCTGCTGCCAGCCTGGTTGATGCTTAACTGCTACCCTGCCAGCCTGTTTGCCCCCAACTTCCCTCCTCTGCCAGCCTGGTCACCCCTAACTGCCCTCTCCTGCAGGGTTGATCACCTCCAACTGCCCTCCCTTGCAAGCCTGGTCCCTCGCAACTGCCCTCCCTTGCAGGCCTGGTCCCTCACAACTGCCCTCCCTTGCAGGCCGGGTGCCTCCCAACTGCCCTCACCTGCTGGCCATCTTGTGGTGGCCATCTTGTGTCCACATGGGGGCAGGATCTTTGACCACATGGGGGCAGCTAGATTCTGTGTTTCAGTGATGATCAATCTGTATATTATTCTTTTATTAGATAGGATAGAGGCCTGGTGCACAGGTGGGGGCCAGCTGGTTTGCCCTGAAGGGTGTCACAGATAAGGGTGGGGGTTCCCTTGGGGCGTGGAGCGGCCTGAGCGAGGGGCCTGTGGTGGTTTGCAGGCCGGCCACGCCCGCTGGCAACCCAAGGGGAGGCCCTGGTATCTGGAATTTATTTTCCTTCTACACTTGAAATTTTGTAGCCTGGAGCGGAGCCAAGCCTGGGGCTCCAGCAGCCATTTCTGTGGCAGTTAATTCACCTTCTACAATTGAAACTTTGTAGCCTTAAGCGGGTGGGCCCGGCCAGGGTGTGCGGAAAGCTTTGCTTCCCCTGTTGCCGCCGGCAACCCTGGCCTGCTCTCTCAAGCTCCATTCTGCCGCCATTTGTTTGAAGTTGTTTACCTTCTATAATTGAAACTTTGTAGCTTGAGTGGAGGCTTAGGCCTGCAACGGCTATGGAAAGCTTGGCTTGCTCTGTTACCTAGGAAACCTTGCTCTCTGTGGCTGTAGCCATCTTGGATTGGGGTTAATTTGCATACTCGCCCTGATTGGCTGGTGGGCGTGGCTTGGCTGGTGGGCGTGGCTAGGCTGGTGGGCTGGCTTATGTAGCGGAGTGATGGTTAATTTGCATATTACCATTTTATTAGAGAGGATATGTAACATATGAAAAAAGCTACCATGTTTTTCAATTCTTTTGCTCACTTCTAATTGTTGTCATTGAACTTAAACATTCTCAGTCTCAGAATGCTGAATATTAGATAGCAATGCTATTTTTGTAGAAGATGACCTTTTTAAGTCCACACCCTTCTAAAGTTAACTATGTAGATTCATATGTAATGTTATAATCACAGATTACAAGGTTGTTAAGGGACTATTTTATCTACCCATCTAGTGAGGCATGTGACAGGACCCACTTAAGTAGCACATGACCAAGACTTTCTCCTCAACCCAGGTATAAGACTATGTTCCTTGATAAAAACCCATTCCAAATTTTAATAAAATTAATATTTATAATAGTAACAACAACTTATATTTGTAGATGTGAGAAACATGCATCACTTCTATCCTAGTGGGAGCTTCAGAGATGTCTAGGCATGTTTGGCAAACTGGTGGATTAGGCTTAACTGAACTAGGGTTTTGTCACACATTACTCAGGCTATGTCTTCACAGCTCTAAGGGGACCTTTCACCTGGACTATTTCATTATGACAAGCAGGGAACCTTGACTTAGGGTGGAATGTGGGTTCTAGGTGAAGAGAACCATCAGCAACAGGGAGGGAGGAAGGTCAATAGTAGATCAGAGGTCCAGCTGTAGTACTCACTAAATGAGCACAACAACCAAACTGTGGTCTAGACTGATTTGCAAGCAAATGAGACTTCCCCTGGAGACTCCTAGAGGAAGTTTTTGAAGGGCTATAGTTTCTACCTGAGAAGGAAATTAGGTTCAAAATTTTCCTAATTTTCTAATTCCTAATTAGATGACTTTCCTAAGGTCACCTTGGTAAGCAAACTAGAAGTAACTGAGTAACTGAGAGTTTCATAGTCATGAAAGACCATGAATAGTCTGTATCCCATGACTCTGTGAATGACATGCTTTGCATTTAATAGAAGATTGAAAGAGCAGGCCACCTCTGAAAGTATGCCATAATGTTATTAACATTACTAGAGGCCTGGTGCATGAAATTCGTGCATGGGGGGGGGGTATCTCAGCCCAGCCCGCACACTCTCTAATCCTGGACCCCTCAGGGGATGTCCGACTGCTGGTTTAGGCCCAATCCCACATGAATCAGGCCTAAACCAGCAGTCAGACATCTTTCTCGCAATCTGGGACTGCTGGCTCCTAACCGCTCACCTGCCTGCCTGCCTGATTGCCCCTAACTGGCCCCCTGCCAGCCTGATCACCCCTAAATGCCTCTGCCTGCCAGACTGATCGCCCCTAACTGCCCCCCCTGCCACCCTGGTCGACCCCAACTGCCCCCTCTGCCAGCCTGGTCGCCCCATGCAGCCTGCTGTTCAGTCATTTGGTCGCCCCTCACTAACCCCCCTGCAGGCCTGGTCACCCCACGCAGCCTGCTGTTCAGTCATCCATCCGGTTGTTTTGGTCATGATGGCCCCAGACTTTTTATATATTAGGATTTTATAAGACTGGCCTGAGCATTAGTTAATAATCATGTGCTTTGAGGTATCAATATACAAGAAAAAATATAAATTTCCATCCTCTCCTGATAATATTATTTCAATAAAATATCCTTTTGTTATGACAGTGGCTAACCACTGTCAAATGTAATCCACCAGCCATCCTTTTTATACCAAAGTTGTAGGTCTTCTTAGAGAATGCATTGAAAGAAATGTTTCAGAACTATTTTTGATATTCCCTAATGCAATCTGCTGGAATGATTAATAGCTGTAGTTAGGTCCAATGCTGGAAAGTTTTAAAATTTAATATTACTATATATGCTTTCTACTATTTACTTATAATTGCATGGGCTTTGAAACAAACAGACCTGGGTGGAATCCCAGCTTAATATTTGCTAACTGTGTGGCCTTGATCAGTCATTGAGCCTTTCTGAGGTCATTTCCTCATCTGTAAAATGCTGCTGATTATAATATCCACCTTGCAGAATTATACCAAGGCATAGCAATGTCATTTCATATAGTATAATTCACATGATATCAATAACTATTATTATTTTTGTTATCCAATTAACTGAAGTTCTCCTAATGCTCAATCTTCTTTGATTTACTTCTTAAGAACTAAGAATTAAGTACACTGCAACAGAATAAAGAACATAAGTCTTCATAAAGAAGATAAGATCCTGAGGAGATGCAGTCTAAATCTGTTCACATACTGACATATGTGTAAATCTGTCAGTATGTCACAGTACCTGAAACCAACTTGGACTTTTCGCTGATATAATTTTATTGGGTCTTTTAAATTTTTACCAATTTAATACTTACACAAAATGACAATTCAAGCAATGTTGGAGTATATAAAACATATTTATAGTCTTTCCTTTTCCCCCATCCAATCCTCTTCCCCTGAGAAAATCATCACTCCCTGTTTGATATATGCCCTTCCCCATATTTTCCTATGATTATACCAACATATACCAATATCTACAAGTGTCAACCTTACCACCATCACTTCAGCAACAAAGCACCTTGCAGACATCAACTCCTGTTGTTCTCTTGTGTGTGAGCACTCTCTCCGCACACACTTAATCCATGATATGCCATGACTGGATAGAGGGCCTCCTACTAAGAAAATATCTTAAATGTTCACAGGAACCTGTTGGAATCCTTGTGAATGGGAGTCTCATTCACTGAAGAGATGGTTGATGTAGCCCACTAATTAGGGTAATCTTTACTGTCCAAATCAGGACACTTGTGAGAGTGCAAGGGCACATTATTAATAGTTACGGCTGGATGACAAGTCTAAGTTAGGTGCATGGTCTGCCTACATTTCATTCACACTGACACCTCTGCCTTCTCCTCAATGTCCCTCAAAATGTAGCTTTAATGATGTTATATGTTTCAGAATTCTTCAATTACTTCCCACTTTCTAGAACAGCATTTCTAAAACTTTTTGTCCCAAATATTAATGTTCCTTGTGGCATTTTTTAAAACTCAGAATTGCAAATTGGCAGCCTGTAGATGCCACCTCTCCCTATTGTCTTCATATGACTAACCTGGCCTCTGAAGGTATTTGAATTTAGGATACCTTTAACTTAACATTCCCAAACTTGTTTAATAACAATGTCCCTCTCTCTCCTGCACCTTGATCCTATCCCAAGTGTTAAGACTTGCCTCCCAACTAAGTCATTAGCTCCCTATCATCTTCATACTATGCTATATTCAGAATAGATTTTCAGTAAAAATGTACTGAGCAGAGGGAAGGGAGGAAGGGAGGAGGTTTATTTAATTAAATCAATGGATGCTTCCTGTATATTCCTGCTTAATCTATTTTTTTCTAATTTTATCAACATATAATTGACATAAAACATTGTATTAATTTAAAGTGTACACATCATTTGATATATGTATATATTGTGAAATCATTACCACAATAAGTTTAGCTAATATCCATCATCTCACAGTTACACATATTTTTCCTTGTAATGAGAAATTTTTAAGATCTACTCTTTTAGCAGCTTTCAAATATACAATACTGTATTGTTAACTAAAGTCACCATGTTGTACATTATATCCCCGTAACTTTTTTTCTTATAACTAAAAGTTTGTACCTTTAGATCACCTTTACCAAATTCTCCCACCCCCTCCATGAATCTGTTGTCTGGAGTCAGCCTGTCTTTTGGCCTATCAGTGGGTACGGGTGATATGAAGGGTACAGAAGTTTCTGTATTTCCCTGTTACCGAAGTCACTAATGGGAAAAATCATAAAGGCATAGGGTTCTCTCCCTAGAAAGTGACCCTAATTTGAGTAGAAAAGTAAAGGCCCCGATTCTGGTAGGAAAGCCTTTTCCTATAGTCCCTTTCTGTAAGTATTAATCATTTAGTTGTAAAGTGATAAGCAACAAGCTAAAGGTAGGCCATAGAAAGTGGTAGCCCAGAGGTTGTCATGAGGGAACTCTGAAAAAACACCAAAGTTGGCTTAAGACCAGTTATTCTGAGTTGCTTGTGTTGCCATCAAAATTTTTCATTGCTGTATTTGCGACCAAAAAATGTCAGTAATTTTTTCAGATGTTCTAGGAATTATGGCTTGGGAACGCACTGAATGTCAATCGTCCTTTTGACTGCTACTGAGCTGTTAATGGTAGGATGGGTTCCCTAAAACGAAGGTCTGGTTGTCTTCCCTGCAACCTTATACCAAATTCGCTAGGCAACCACGAAGCAAGTTTGGGGTACATTAGGGTAATAGTACAGTGGGAGAGATGCTTTTATATAATGATATCTGCTGGTCTTGGAAAAGCTGGAATAGTTAGATAAAGAAAATTGATGATGATTATGATGATGGTGGTGGTGGTGGTGGTGGTGGTGATTATAATGATGTGATGGTGACCTTTGAAGGTGAAAGGAGTACACAACCAAGAGTGAGAATACCTGGGTACTAGCTCAGCTCTGCCACAGACCAGTTCCATGACTTTGAGCAAATCACCTAATTACTTTAAGACATAGCTTCCTCATCTCTATGATGGGAAAATTAATACTTTCTTGTGTGCTTTTTAATGCTATTACATGGACAAAGCAAAAAATAGATGGAATCACTCTATAATCAGCAAAATTCTTAAATAATTACTCAGATTTACTTGATTGCCTTTGCCAACTAGGTTATCATGGTAAGCTGCTAGCCAGATTGCTAGCTTTCACATGGGATCATGTGAAGAAGAAAAATAAAAACCCATACATAGGGACTGTTGGACTTTGAGGGCTTCATGTGAAATATGCAACCAAATATGTAAGGTTTTAATAAGTGAAAGGTTTGCAGTCCTAATTCAACATAGCTCTTATTATACAACTTTTAAAAATAATTATGGCATTTATATTTGCAAAGTGTTCTCTAAAATAGCTAACCCATAATAGAAAAGAAGTATCCTATCTACACTAATAAAAGAGAAACATGCAAATTGACCGCACCTCCGCTATGCCCACAAGCCACGCCCACAAGCCAATCAGGAGCAAGTATGCAAATTAACCCAGCCAAGATGGCTGCAGCCACGGAACAAGCAGGAGGCTTGGGTTTCCCCGGCGCTGGAGGAAGCCAAGCTTCCTGCCTGCTCTGGCTGGCCCTGGCCTCCACTCAAGGCTACAAAGTTTCAATTATAGAAGATAAATAAATCCCAGATACCAGGGCCTCCACTTGGGTCACCGGGGGTTGTGGCCGGCCTGCAAACCACCACAGGCCCCTCACCCAGGCCACCCCACACCCCAAGGGAACCCCCATCCTGATCCGGGACACCCTTCAGGGCAAATCAGCCAGCCCCCACCCGTGCACCAGGCCTCTATCCTATCTAATAAAAGAGTAATATGCAAATTGACCATCCAACACACAAGATGGATGCCCCCATGTGATCAAAGATGGATGCCCCCATGTGGACACAAGATGGCCACCAAAAGATGGCCAGTAGGGGAGGACAGTTGGGAGGGACCAGGCCTGCAAGGGAGGGCAGTTGTGGGCAATCAGGCCAGCAGGGGAGGGTAGTTGGGAGGGACCTGCCTTCAAGGGAGGGCATTTGGGGGTGATCAAGCCTTCAGGGGAGGGCAGTTACAGGTGACCAGGCCGGCAGAGGAGGGAAGTTGGGGGCGACCTGGCCTGCAGGGAAGGGCAGTTGGGGGCAATCAGGCTGGCAGGGAAGCAGTTACACATCAATCAGGCTGGCATGGGAGTGGTTAGGGGGTGATCAGGCTGGCAGGCAGAAGCGGTTAGGGGCAATCAGGAAGGCAGGCAGGCAAGCAGTTGGGAGCCAGCAGTCCTGGATTGTGAGAGGGATGTCCGACTGCCCGTTTAGGCCCGATCCTGGTGGGTGGAATCGGGCCTAAACGGGCAGTCGGACATCCCTCTAGGGGTCCCAGATTGGAGAGGGTGCAGGCTGGGCTGAGGGACACACACCCCATGCATGAATTTCATGCACCAGGCCTCTAGTTTTATACATAAGGGTGAAAGGGGAAAGGATATCGTAAAAAGGAAGCATTGGCTAGGATAGCTCTTAGAAAAATCTAAATTCTAGTGTACTATTATTGTAAGGCTCCGAACAAGGACCTCAGCTTCCCAATCCGCAAATTAAGCATAAGAAACTAGATGATTTCCAATGTCCTTTTTAACTCTAACATTTCATAATTTCTATGAAATTGCCTATGCTTTTCCCATGTTCCCAAATGGACATGACATCGAATGGCACTCTCTTCTGAGTCAGCCCTGCTGTTTACTCTTGTCACACTGGTTCTCCTAATATCAATGGGATGTGACAAGCAAAGAAGGGATGGAGAGCTGTGCTTTGAAAATGGAATGAAATGTACATTTCTATCTCAAGAAGGAAAATGTGTTTACACTTTGCATGCAATTTGCAGGAAGTAAATGTCAAAGCAAAAGCTTGATAAAATTAGCACACAAGTACTTTGGTTAAACAGAGAACAAGGCGTGAACCTGGCCACCACTAGTGAATGGGCTACCATACACGGGCTGGACCTGAGCATGAATGGCTCAAGGCAACCTGTAATATGGGGATAGTACTGGAGGTTAGCAACTATCACTGAAGACCAACGAAAGGTCTGGAATGGCTTAGGCTTTCTTCAGTGCACAGTTTCCTAACCTGAGCAAGCTCCTGTTTCTTAAGGATAGCACATTAGAATTTACTATAAATAGTTCAAGTACTTTAGGGTTGATACGTAAACTTAGTCCTTCATGCTACAGTCATTACCTTGATGCTGAAATGCCCTATGCAAGGCCCCATTATGTTAGCTTGTCCCTAATATCTTGCAGCATTCTGCAATTGCATTCCACACTGTGCCCTACCCCTTCATTAATCTATCCCACTCCTGTTAGTCAGTTTTGGAGACAAAGAGAAACCCCAGAATTGAAATAACTCTTGATTAGTTTCCATACACATCCACCTTACTTTCTACACCATACCTTAAAGAGAAGGAAATCTCTTACTCCCCCTGCATAACTTCAATAAGGTCTACCAGTTTTGTATCAGGAAATGCTTTATATACAATCTGATTCTGTCTTGCCATAAAAAAGAACTTTATCTCTTAGTTCTCAATATGCTATTACCAATAAAGAACCAAAACGGTATTTGGCAGTTCTTGGTTTCCATGTCCTCTGTGAGTGTCCCTTCAGGAATCAGAGCTTTTACACATACTGTTCTCTCCTCGTAGAATGCTCATCCATCCACCCCTTCACCCTTTTCTCTGACTCATCCTCACTCGGCCTACAGTATCTGATTCAAACATGCCCTTCTCCTGGAAGCCTTCCCTGACCAACCTCTCTCTCTCTCTCTCTCTCTCTCTCTCTCTCTCTCTCACACACACACACACACACACACACACACACACACACATACACACACACACAGAGTTAAGCGCCCTTTATCTCAGCTCCCATAGCAACCCTACTTCTTACCCCAGCACATTATCAGTGTTGGCTTATTTCCTTCTCCAAATTTAGCTAATAACCCTCTTGAGAGCAAAGACTATCTGTATCTCTGTCACCTAGCACAGTACCCAAATCTCTGTCACCTAGCACAGTACCCAAATTTCTGTCACCTAGCACAGTACTGGACTACTGAAGACAGTGAAGAAATATTTAGTAAATGAATAAATGTCTCCATCTCAAGCACTAGTCCCTCCCAGTACTTCTCTAAAGCCATCTTTTTTGCTTCCATTTAAAATTAATAAAGTTGAACAAGCTCTTGATGACAATTTGGAAGCCTCCCCAGGACCTCTCAGACAGCATTTCTCTTGTGTTCCAAGATGTGTCTGCTTTGCATGACAGTCCAGATGTCAGCCTTCCCACATTTTCCCAGAATTACCTTGAGTCAAATATGTCCCTCCTGTATAGTTCCAAACCTTCTATCTGGGCAGGCAGCCCTGTTGTTAGCTAGCTGTCTGCATTACGCTGCTGTATTCATAAAGGATTGTCAGCACAGTGCGGGGTTATTATGCAAGATCATTTGCTCCTGTAAAGACACATTAAACCTAGCAGTTGCTTTGTCTCTTGTCAAGGGAATTGTGTGCTGTTACATTCGAGATGAGAGTTTGCAACATCAACCTGCTACTGCTGTTTTTGCTACCCACTTTGGAAGAATCAACAATTCATGCTCATTCCCTTGTTTTTCTCTCTGATAACAACTTAGCCACTATCCAAACAGGAATCTTATCAAGTGCCCGAAAAATGACATCCCTTGGGGCAAGGGCCATTTAATGCAGTTTCTCACTGATGGTTTGAGTCCTGCCCTTTCGTCTCAGTCCAGTGGCTAGGGCACTGCCCCTCCCTGGTAAGAGATTCCCACAGCCTGTCATATGGACTTCCAAACTGCATTCAGATTCCCCATTGTCTCATTTTACCAGGCTTTCACCACACTTCTTATTGAATGCCCTCTCCAATGCCAACTCCTTACTTGAATTACCACCTAATTTGTTGCCAAAACTTTCAGAAACCTGCTCTGCTGGCTGGCTACCTCGTTACCTACACAGGCAGCAGGAGTACCTCCAGAACCACACACCCCCAGTGAGCTGTCTAATTCCAAAGTACCATTCCTCCTAGTCTGCTCCATTCTGTAGACATAAACTGTGCCATATCTGCCATATTCTGACACATGACACGTGACATAATTTGATATACAGGATATTTCCTTTTTTTGAAAAAAGATAAGATTACTGAAAGAAAAATGAAACCTAATTCCCTGCCTCTATTTCCCCAGGGAAAGGGGAAAGATTTTCTTTCCCCCTTCACTCCTTGTTTGTTCCCAAAGTACCTCCCAGAAAACACAATATCCAACCAGACAAAACAACAAGAAAGAAAAGTATAAAGAACCAGAGGCTCTTGGGGAAAGTTGGTGTCTGCAAATAAGAGAAGGTGATAATGTTAGCTTAATCATTGGCCAGGCCTACTTTTTTTTAAAGGTTCGTGCTGGTAGCCTCTATTATTACTAAGAAACAGCACATTTTCAACATTACATTTGCCTCAGCAGGCCCCTTTCAACAATATATTATGGCTCTGTTATAGAATGGGCAAATTGCATTAATCACTTTCTTCAAGATGTAGGTTGTAGCGGATAATACATTTTAAGTTTGCTTAGCTGCAGAGCTTTCTGACAAAGGAATAGCCTGGAAAAAGCCATCCCTTTCTGTTCTGTGCCCAGTAGCACAGCACATTTCACTTACCTTTAACTGTCTGTGTTCTCTGGGGTACACCTCCTTGGTGCTTTCTGGTCTTGCTCTTAGTCTTAAATTCCTTAAGGATTCAGCCAGCATAATGATCTGATGGTCTGTCTGACTAGCCATCCTTCCATCTGTCTACATTTATCATGTATCAAATAAACAACATGATTTAATTACTTTACTCCTTTTTTGGTTAAACTAGTAGAAAGCTAGAATTTTATAGGTAAAAAACCCCTGCCTCCACAAAGACATGTCTGACAGCAAGTGGGTTTCAGAGAGAAAAATATGAAGCACGAGCCTATTTTTCTTTATAAAGTCAAATGAATGTCACCTTTTTCACTCCTCCAGAGCATGTCTCAATGAGAAAAATATTCATCAATGTGTGCATTTCTTAAAATTAAAGTATATGTGATTATGTGCATCTTGATTTAATACTAAAGCATAAGTTTATCATTTCAAATATCTGAACTCTATGAATCCTTTGGTTTTAATAAAGTTCTAGGTCCATGTTTATATTTTCTAAAGAATTCTTATAGTTTTTTATCTTTAGAATTTTTAATATTTTATATCTTAAATCCCTGGGAACATCTATTCTTTTAACGTTATTTTTCTTAAATTTTTCCTTGGATCCACTGCTTGCTTTGAGACATATCACGTTATCATGTCAACCGTAATTGAAAGTGTTTTTAATTAAAAGTAAATAAATATATCATGTTATTTTTTAATTCATTTATTCTCTCTCCCCACAACCACCATCATTTTTATGAGAAAAAGTCAGCTTTAAATGGTCTATCACCCTTTTCTTGTCAGATACCTTGCTCAGGTCCTATAAGCTTAATTGCTTATCTAATCAATAATTGCAGCTTGCTGGTAGCATGATACCTGGTTATATTCAGTCTGGAGAGGAATCCCAAAAGCATTGGGGATAGAAACAAAACAAGGAGTTCAGATATATATAATGATAGAGAAAATGAACACTGTATTACAAACTATACTAATAAAAGGGTAATATGCTAATTAGACTGGGTTGACTGGACATCTTCTAGTCGTCCAGTCATCCGGTCCTCCTTCCAGACAAAGCCATGGTGGCGGGGGCCGAGGCAGAGGTGGTTAGGGGTGATCAGGCCGGCAGGGGAGTGTGGTTAGGGGCGATCAGGCCAGCAGGGGAGGGCAGTTAGGGGTGATCAGGAGGGCAGGGAAGGGTGGTTAGGGGTGATCAGGCCAGCAGGGGAGGGTGGTTAGTGGTGATCAGGCCAGCAGGGGAGGGCAGTTAGGGGCGATCAGGAGGGCAGGGAAGGGTGGTTAGGGGTGATCAGGCCAGCAGGGGAGGGCAGTTAGGGGTGATCAGGCCAGCAGGGGAGGGCAGTTAGGGGCAATCAGGCCAGCAGGGGAGGATGGTTAGGGGTTGATCAGGCCAGCAGGGGAGGGCAGTTAGGGGCGATCAGGCCGGCAGTTAGGGGCGATCAGGCTGGCAGGCAGAGGGGTTAGGGGCAATCAGGCAGGCAGGCAGAGGGGTTAGGGGCGATCAGGCAGGCAGGAAGAGGGGTTAGGGGTGATCAGGCAGTCAGACAGGGGAGCAGTTAGGAGCCAGTGGTCTCGGATTGTGAGAGGGATGTCCGAGGGGTCACAGATTGGAAAGGGTGCAGGCTGGGCTGAGGGACCCCCCACTCCCATGCATGAATTTTGTGCACCAGGCCTCTAATGAAAAATAAAAAACCTTAACTGATAATTTTATGCAATTTCTCTAAAACAGAGATTATAGACATATGAGCTATAATTTAACAGCTCATGACAAAATGATATTTAAATATATACATTTTATTACTAAAAGGGTGAAATTGTTAAAGAAATGCAAATTGAAATAACACTAAGATATCATTATTTTGCCTATCATATCAGGGGAAAATGACACTACACAATGTTGGCAAGGGTGTAGAGAAACTAGCTCTTATTTTCCGCAACTGGGTGTGCTAATTGGCAAAACTTTTTGAAGTTCAATTTAAAAATACATGTTTAAATATCATATGATCTCATTTATATGTGGAATCTAATGAAAAAAATAAACTGATGAGTAAAATAGAACCAGACACATTGAAACATGGAACAGACTGAGGAATCTCAGAGGAAAGTGAGGAGGAGACGTGGGAAGAGAATAACCAAAGAACTCATATACATATATGCATTGCCCCTGGATACAGACAATAGGGTGGTGAAGGCCTGGGAACCAGGTGAAGGCTGACTATGCGGGTGGGGAGGAGGGACATCTATAATACTCTCAACAATAAAGATTTTAAAAAATTTTAATTAAAAATTTAAAAAATAGTTCCTTTTCTAGCAATTCCTCCTTTTCTTTCATTTGGGGTATATACAAGAATAAATTAAAAATGAATAAAGGCTTCAATGTAAGTTGTGAAATCATAGAAATCTTAGAAGAAACCATAGGCAGCAAAATTTCAGACATCTCTTATAATAATATGTTTACCTATACATCTCCTAGGTCAGTGGTCGGCAAACTCATTAGTCAACAGAGCCAAATATCAACAGTACAACGATTGAAATTTCTTTTGAGAGCCAAATTTTTTAAACTTAAACTTTTTCTAACGCCACTTCTTCAAAATAAACTCTCCCAGGCCGTGGTATTTTGTGGAAAAGCCACACTCAAGGGGCCAATGAGCCGCATGTGGCTCGCGAGCCGCAGTTTGCCAACCACAGTCCTAGGTCAAGGGAAACTAAGGAGAAAATAAACAAATGGGACTATATCAAAACAAAAAGCTTCTGCACAGCAAAAGAAACCATCAACAAAATGAAAAGGGTGTCCACTGCATGAGAGAACATATTTGGCAATCTGATAAGGATTTAATTTCCAAAATATATAAGGAACTTATACAACTTAACAAAAGGAAAACAAACAATTGAATTTAAAAAAAATGAGCAAAGGACCTAAATAGACACTTCTCCAAAGTGGACATGCAGAAGGCTAAGAGACATATGAAAAAATGCTAAAAGTCACTATGGTAACCATCTGAGAGATGCAAATTAAAATGACAATGAGGTAACCTTACACCTATCAGAATGGCTACCATCAGCAAATCAACAACTGACAAGTGCTGATGATGATGTGAAGAAAAGGGAACCCTAGTACACTGCTGGTGGGAATGCAGGCTGGTGCAGCCACTGTGGAGAACAGTATGGAGTTTCTTCAAAAAATTAAAAACGGAGCTGCCATTTGACCCAGTGCTCCCACTTCTAGGGATATACCTTAAGAAATCCAAAACACCAATCAGAAAGAATATATGCATCCCTATGTTCATAGCAGCACAATTTACAATAGCTGAGATCTGGAAACAGCCCAAGTGCCCATCAGTAAATGAGTGGGTAAAAAAAGCTGTGATACATTTACAACATGGGATACTATGTAGCAGTGAAAAAGAAGGATTTCTTACCCTTTGAGATAGCATGGAGGGACCCGGAGAGTATTATCCTAAGCAAAATAAGCCAGCCAGAGAAAGATAAGTATCACATGGTCTCACTCATAAGTAGAATCTAATGAACAAAATAAAATGATGAACAAAATAGACCCAGAAACATAGAAGCATGGAACAGACTGACAAATCTCAGAAGGAAGGAGGGGTGGAGGAGAGATTAACTGGGGAACTTATATACATATATGCATATCTCCATAGACAATAGTGTGGTGAAGGCCTGGGTGAGGTAAGGGTGAGGTGAAGGGGGTCAATGAGAAAAAAGGGAGGGAGGACATCTGTAATACTTTCAACAATAAATATAAATTTTTAAAAATTCATGTTTAAGTTCAAATATTGCATATCCTTTAAATCAATCATTTTATCTTTATAAATATATCATGCACTCATATTAACACTGGTATGCAAAAATGTATGTACAAAAATATTTACTGAGTGAGTGTTGAGCTCTAACTCTGGAATCACACAGACCTGGGTTGAAATCATAGTTCTATTACTTTCTAGATATGTGGGTTTAGGCAAATCATGTAGCATGTCTAGATGTCACTGTCCTCATCTGTAGGATTATTTAGAGAATTAAATAAAATAATGTCTATAAAGTGTATAACAAAGTGCCTGGCACCTTGTAAGAACTTAAGAGGTATTTATTATTTTTTGTAGTTAATATTATTATAAATATTATGCAGCATCACTTATAATGGCAACAATCTGAAAACAACCCAAATATCTATCAACTAGGGTATCAATTAAATAAGCTTAATTCAGTGGAATACAACATAGTCCCTAAAGTAAATGAGATCAATCTACATGGAAGTAGAACCAAGATATACTTTAGGAAAAAATCAAGAATTTTAATATTAATAATATTATTTCATGTATGTGAAAAGTCACAATAAAAAATTTCAGTAATATCTGTTGGGATGAGAGAGAAGAATATGAACCAAAATATTAGTAGTGACTATCTCTGAAAAGTGGAATAATGGGATACTTTGATTTTTTTCTCTATCATAAACTTCCCAAATTTTTTATTTTTATACAATTTAATTTTGTAATTAATAAAAGATTATTTTGGGAAGTGTAAAAATAAATTTAATATGTGCTATAATTCTTCATATTAAAACCTCAAAACAAATAAGTTGTGTATTCTTGCCAATTCTTAGCAAAGAAAGCTGTCTCAAGATGAAATGCTCACATATAAAAGGGAACTCTAATAACATCAGAAATAACATTCAATAACATCCTAATAACTGTGTATGGTGTCAGATGGGTATGAGATTTATTGGGATGATCACTGAGTAAGTTATATAATGTTTAATCACTGGGGTATGCACCTGAAACTAATATAATATTGTATGTTAACTATAATTGAAAATTAAAGATGATTTAAAATTTAAAAATAAATAAATAAAAGGGACCTTTATTTTCTTCCCTCTACCTTACTTTAGGCTTGCTTGCTTGTTTTAGTCTATTGAATTTGTTAAGCATGGCAAGAAAAAACAGGGACATTAGATCCATATAAAATACATAGGAATATTTTAAATAATTTAATATAAGTAGGGAGAACTAATTTATCAAACCAAAAACACGTTTTTTACTCTATACGAAGGATTGTCCAGAACATTTGAATGCTCACATTCCCAGAACCTAGTTTACAGAAAATGTTTCATAAATATTTGTTGAACTGAGACACACCCCTTCTAACTTCTGAGTAACTGAACCTCTGCTGCCAAAACCAGACAGCAGAGGTGTGTGGTGGACAGGGAGCAAAGAAATGAAACCGGAGGATTTCCTGGAAAAGCATGAGAGGAATCACAGAATCAGAGACGTTTAGAGCTAGAAGACAACCATGGAAATAACCAATCTAACTCCTATTTCTATGAGCAAACTAAGTCCCAGAGAAGGTCAGTCACCCCAGGTGGTTATTGATAGTTATTGTCAGACACAGGGCTTAACCCAGGTCTCCCACTTCCAATTCAATTTCCCTTTCTGTGCAGGTTGCTACTCCCAACACGAGTGTTATTATTTAGAGAAATTGGCATAGATTCTTCATTCATTATTGAGGTGGTGGTGATGGTGGTGATAGGGAAAGCTATATACTTTTATAAGTTTATTTTATCTTAACTTAAATTGTTTTCTCCCAGTGATTATTTATAATGTAAATAGTAGACAATTGGAGCTTCTCAACTCTACTGTTACTGTGTCCTTTGAAGACGATTCTGCCTTCCTACCTTTCTTTTGATCACATGATCAAAACTGAGGATAAACCTAGGCTGTTTGATGTCTCTGTGTTAACTTTGACTAGAAAAAATTTAGAAAGTAAGGCATGAGAATATCATTATATTCTCATGAGAATATCAAGACATGAGAATATCATTATAAATTTGGAAGCATGGTTCCCTTCTTTGAATGGGTTCAATTGTCTTCTTTGCCCATTCAAACAAAGTCCTTCTTAATCATTGTTTAATAGCACTCCTTCGGCTTAGCCATGGCAGCACTTAGGACAGGGGAGCGAAAATGTCAAAGCTAAAGAAAGGCAACGACTAGAAATGAAAGCTGCAAGCAGAGGGGATACACAGGCAGTGCCAACCCCAGGAGAAAGGGAACTGTGAGCAGTGGTAGAAATTTTCCTTGGCTGAATGTATTTAATGTGGTGGCAATTGTGAGCCTGGCATAATATATGAGATTTTTAGGAAATCATATTAAAATAGCTATTGGTTTATGAGACCTGGTATTTTCCCATAGATTCTTGTCCATCCAAATTTCAGCAGGCAGAAGGGTGATTGATTCAAAAAATATATCTTTTACTTAATCCAGCTCCTTAAGTTTTTCCCCCTATTACCATGTTACACAAGGGCAACCCCACACTGGCAGTTGGTTGTTAATTACATTTGATGTGCAGTAACACAAGAGAGCTAATTAACTTGCATCAAAAAAGCTTTATTTACTGTGTCAAATTAAACAAACTCACAAAGTGTTCAGCCACAATGGTTCCCAATTATCAGACAGTCCAAGTAATGTGGTGCAAACATATTCCCAGGTCTCTCTCAGGTATCACTTCAGTCTCGCAGCCTTTCCGCACATGCACAGCTATAAACTGATGTTTTTAATGAATACAACCGAAAGTCAACCGCTCTTTGTTTTGCTTTGTTTTGTGTATGTGTGTGCATGTGTGTGTTGAGTGTGTATGTGTTCTCTGGGGTACAGCTGGATATGTTGGTCATATTCAATTTCTTAATCCTTGCTTACTTCACAGTTCAACAGAGTTTTCCTGGACTTTAACAGAGAACTGTCATGAAGAAAAAAGGGGGAAATGCTTATTGTCCCAGAGTGCATGCTGTATGTTAAGCATGATTGTCTAAAACTGGTCATCTTCAGACTCTTCTAGGTAGTGTCGACTGGTTAATAGAAATGTCACTACTCCACAGTGATTCAAATACAGGAGGTAGAAAAGCAGTGCCTTTCTCTTTTTGTGGAGTAAAACGATAAGATGTGATCCCTCGACCAACAGAAGGCAGCAGAAGAACAGGGTGTCTTTGAAGCAAGTTTTCTTGCTTTGGAAAAACTAGTTAAAAACTGTACCATTCTTTGCAAAACAGGGTCTAAAATTCATTACCTGGTCAGTACTTAGGAAAATACATTCCCTTTCTTCCCAGTTAGTTAATTTGTAAGATAATGATTTGAGGTTGGTGGCACAATAAAATGGAAGAAACACTGAATGTGAAACCAGATGAAGAATAATAAAAGTGTCCCGTGCAGCTAATGAGTGGCAGAACCATGACTGTCAAACTCAAAAGCTTGCTCTCAACTACTGTCAGCAAAGTGGCTTTTAGCAAGTTATTGAACTCACATTTCCTTATCTGCAAAAGGTAGATAACATTGGAACCCACGATAAATGAAACTGTCAATTGTTGATGTCAATATATTTGTTGACTGGCCTCACACACACAAAAATGTTCATAATGAAAGTCTCCCAATTGCCATCTTTCAATAGTAGAGTTCATATACAGGCCAGTAAATGAAGAGGGAGAACTTTCTTGGAGAAGAAAATGTTTCCTTATCTACATGACAACTTGAAATACCAGAATCTCCTGCAGAGATTGTTATTCTGAGCCCAGTGACATTGTTATACTCAGTGACATTCTGAGCACTTTGAATAAAGAGAAGATTGGGAAATAGGAGCAAGGTCTAGGAAAGCTGCCTGCTCTTTAATAATCCCACCAGTATTTCTGAAAGTGAGCCATCCAGAGTCCCTCATAGCAATCAAAGCAAAAGAATGCCTCAGAGCTGATTCTCTTTTAAAACTGAACCAGAGTGGCCTCTCTGAATTTAGCCCAGGGGTCATGTTTGGTCATTTCCTGCTAAACCTCAATCCATAAGGAACTCTTGCTTCCCAGAGATGGATGGGAAAGCACCCTCAGGACACCATGTCCTGACCCCCACCTCTTGACTCTTGACATTTATGAATAAGCTGCAGTCATTCCGTCCCTGAAGGACTTTGATCCTCCTTCTACCTAATCAGTGTTTTTGTCTTCTGGACAGACATCAAGTCCGGGCAAAAAAAGGCTCACCAATAATGCACTGTATTTGGCAATAGATCACAGTAGGATCCTGTAAAGAAATCGCAGTAGGAAATGCAGCTGAGTGTGGGCATAACAAAATGTCCTTTATTTACAGGAGCATAACCTGTAATATGCAATTTCAACATTGAGGTACACCATAGTGAGTCTAAAAGACTGCTGATTCTCTAATGAAAACTTTGAGTGATTCCAAAGGTCTAGGATCTTGTGCTCTGGGTGATTATAGTGTGCTAAAAAGGCAATGTTATTATTCCACCTCAGAATATTCATATAAATCAATGGCACACTTCTACCTCTGCCAACATTTCCTGTCCAGGGCATTACAGTTCACAACTATCACATAGTCTCCTAATGGAAAGAATGACAAAAGTCTGAACAATCCTGTTTTTTGCTTACTAGCTTCTTTATAAACTAAATCTCACTTAAATGGCTCCCAAAGGCCTATACTTCATAACAGAATCCATTTGCCTCCCCTTCCCCCATGACAATTATGAGATAAAATGAAAACAAAAACTCAAAACAGAAAAAAAAGCTTGAAATAAATTATTTGTACAAATGGAGGGATACAATTCATAATATTGAAAATCTTATAGTCTAGTCTACAAGGAACAATCTTATACATCTCTAGCCCATCATGAAAGATAGGTATATAAGAGGCTGACCGATTTATTATAAAGAGGCTTTTTTGTGCTAAACTGATTGTGGAGATGTTAGTATAAGGGAAAATTCTGAAGAGGAGATTAAAATACAGCTACAATGCCAAGTTGAGTAGTAGATTTTTTAGAGCTTTGTTCAGACTGAATGTGACAGTCCCTTCTGTGTATGGAAGTATTCAGGGGTGGCCATTAAATCAAACTGAGCATCTTACAAGCCTATTCATATTGACCAGAGTATGGTGGCTCATTTAGCCAACTCTGTAAGTGCATATTTCATGGAGCTGGAGAGGATGCAAAGACCCTCTGACACTGTTCAAAGCTCTCTTTCATTATAGTGCTCCCTGTGGGATCACAGGAGTTACTCAAGACCCTCCATCCCTAAATTTTGAATGTTAAGAAATTCTAAACCAAGTGAGTGACAGTGCATTTCTTTCTGCTTGGATCATTTCGGTGAGATTCAAAGAAGTCAGTCAAATCAATACCAGTTTGTAAATTCCCCTTTGTATTTTAGGGGAGAAAATTGCATAGAGACCCACAAATCCCTCTGATTCTGCCATGCTTCTTGGCACAAAACTTGCTCTGACTCTATTGTGAAGGTGAGTCTTAAGCTGCAGGGGACATACCAGCTTCTTAGGGTCAAGGACTTGAAAAGAACTATGTGACTTTGGCTTTTTTTGTCAGGAGAGCTTATAAGGCTTTCCACTATTGGTGAAGCAGATGTCGATGTTCTTTGCCTTAAATAATTCCAAATGGGTGATTGTCCTAGTCTGAAACTTGAGGATCAGAATAGGGCTCTTACCTCTCTCATTTCTCCATTTTACTGGCCTTTGTTGTATTTAGTCTACAATTGCAATTGTGATTGTATTTCAGGTGAAATCTATGGAGTAGACAAGGAAATGGATTAGCTTGTTTATTCTAAGGACAATCTAGAACTTAGACATTTAATGAAGTATTGGAATAAAGTCTCCATCAAAGAATCATAGTAAAGGAATACAAACTCATGCCATGCCTATTGTCAATATTGAATGCATTTTGGAAAATGCCTTTGAATTTTTTTATTTTTTTAATGGAGAACACTTATTTTAAATATATATATTTTATTGATTTTTACAGAGAGTAAAGGAGAGGGATAGAGGATTAGAAACTATGAGCGGGGAATATCGATCAGCTGCACGCCCCCGACTGGGGATGAAGCCTGCAACCAAGGTACATGCCCTTGACCAGAATGGACCCCAGGACCCTTCAGTCTGAGGGTGGACGCTCTATCCACTGAGCCAAACCGGTTAGGGCACCATTGAATTTTTTCAGTGATGCCAAATTTTTATACTCAGAGAATAGACTTTTAAAAACAATTTTATCATGGATACATACAACAATATGGTGATTGCAGGAGGGACTGGGGAGGTGGAAGAGAGTATAGGAGGGACAAATGATAATGGAAAGAGATAAACCAAAGAACTTATATGTATGAAGGCCTGGTGTTTGTGGGGAAGGGGGGGAAGGGGTTGTGAAAAGGGGGGAAATGGAGGAGTGGGGAGGAATAGGGGACATCTGAAATACTGTCAACAATAAAAAAATATTTTAGAAAAATAAGTTGTCCTGATCTAAAAATATGAAATCCTTTATTTTCTTTTGTTAATAGGTCCCTTACCCCATCCTTCTTCCTATAAAAACCTTCCATTTTGTACAACCTCTAGGAGCACCCTTCTAGTTGTTAATGAGATGCTATCTGATTTATGAAACACTTAATAAAGCCAATTATGAGAAAATAATAACAATTTTAATTTACTAATTATAAACTTTAATGAATTAGGTAATGAATTGGTTGTCATGGAAAGTATTATTTTTATTTGGAAAAAACAGATGGAACTATAATATTACAATGCTAATTTTTTATGAGGTTCTAGAACTGATTCTGAAAGCAGTATGAAAATTTGCTTAAATAAAAATGTAATGCACCCAAACAAAATGTCTGCTCCTTTGAAAAATATTTCATTTTTAAGGTCTTATATACTTTTTAAAAATTGGCCAGTGACCAGATTGCAGAATAGTTTACAACAAACAGCCATTTGTTCATGCAAGAGATCTTGATTGAGCTCCTATTACATGGCACACATTGTGTTAGGCAAGGGATCCAAAAATGATCAATATATATCCTCAAGAGGATTATAATATAGTGAGGAGAAAGCCATGGATACAAGTGATATCATAATTTGATTGATATGGGAGAGAGTTGTACAAGGTGTAAGGGCAATATAGGAGAGGAAGTGCTTAATAATAATAGCTAATATTTATACAGTATAATTCCTTCTATGTGCTGGGCTTAAATAAATTCCCTCACCCTCATAGCAACCTTATAAGGTCAGCACTATGCATCTGAAAGAGGCGAGAAGACTTGTCTAAGGAGTAACATTCAAGCTGAGGCATGTTTAAGGTAGTGGAACATAATTGAGAATTACAAGTAATGCATCATTAATGGTGAGTAAAGTGCTGGGGGGCAGAAGGAAGCTAGAGGTAAAGCTATCAATGTATTATCTATCTATCTATCTATCTATCTATCTATCTATCTATCTATCTATCTATCCATCCATCCATCTATCAATGAAAAGGCCAGGTCATTGATGGCCATGGGTGACACCCAAAAGTGGTTAGGATTATCCTGTCAATAACGGGGATTTCTTAGAGAATTCTGAACACTGATTTGAGCTAAATCCCACCTGCTACAGCTCATCAATTATTGGGGGAAGGTAAGATTTAAGTGCTGAAATTGTCCATCAAGATATCAGCAAAAGGGAGTAAACTGCAAGACCTCTGAACACAAGCGTTTTGCTTAGCAGGGCATAATGAATACCTGGAGGCTGGGCTCTCCTGGGGAAATGAGATAGTCCATTTCGTTGTCCTTAGAGTACCAAGCAATGTGCCTTTGACTCAGCCTCACTATTCCACTGCAGGCCCTTGGTCCAACAGGGGGAACTAAGTCCAGTCAGAACCGAAGCTTTGTTTGTACAGTTAAATGAACAAATGTGTTTAAACCTAGGTTCTGACTTCTTCCCAGTCTGTGTTGCTAAAATACCGAAGAGTAATTATCATAGGATGTCTAGTTAACGGATTGTTTGTCTGCTCTAACATTTAAATTAGACTAACTTCAGCTGTTTGGGTGCCCTCTGACAATATTTTTTCTCTCAGCTCCATGACTGTTTCATCACTTGACCTAGTCGGCAGCATTCTGCACTCTCAAATGTTTATACTGTTAAATTATTAATCTACCTTCTACAGCATTCAATTTCAGTTTCATCAGCTATCCACAGTGTAATATCAAATGTTTTAAAATAATGTAGACAGTTTTTAAAAATTGGGGGGAGGGGGGATCACCATGTTATGAAGCAAATGATTAATTAAAGCAAATTAGATTCTGGCAGCTCTTGCTATCATTATCATGTGTTTCCCGGCTAGACTAATAAACCTTTGTTGAGAATGTGTGCTTTCGCAAGGTTCCAGAGTCACCTGGGAAAGGACATTATTGACTAATCTTTTTGTATTGCTGTTGGTTTTATATTCCATTACCCTATGAATAACAACTAACAGTTTTCAAACATCTAGAATGCACTCAGGAATCTGACTTTGCTCACTGTTTAGGGGTAAGCTTGAGAGAGGGGAAACCCCTAGCAATTCCCTATATATGCTCAAGTAAATCCCAGTTAATCAATACATCTAATATGTCGGCAAATGCTTTTTAAAAAACTAGAATACGCGACACTGTGAGCAGCCGCCGCATAATACCATCCTCGCGGTGGCACAGCCCGGGGATTTCAGCAGCTGCAAACGTTCTCTAAAGACAGCACAGCACAGCACGGCACAGCGAGAACAGAGCAGCTCTCCTCTATTCCACCTTTTGTCTTCTTTCCTCCCCTGTATCTGGCGCTTCCACATTGAGGAAAGTAACAATGCCGAGGCAAACAGTTTCCTCCAAACCCACCAAATGCTGCTGCCATGAAAACCAGACAGTCTTTGCGTTGTTCCCGAGGGCACAGAAGGGAGATATTGACAGCTATGGCAAGAAAGGGACCACATACTTGCCTTTATTTAGACTACTCGAAGTGTTGCCACTTAACTCAACCTTTAATACTCTTTTCTAAAACCAACTGTTGCATTTTTTACACTTGAACTCTTTATGGCCTAATTCTTACATTTTAAAAGTATATTCCCTACAACTTTCCCATTTGCTTTATCTCAAGCTTAGCCAGGCGTGTCCTTTTTGCCCGAATCCAGACAAATGCCAATGTAACCCATAAGCATAGTTCTCTGCGGTCTCCAGTCATCACATGCACATTGTCTTAGAACTTACCAGGAAAAGACACAAACGTATTTGAGGTCTACGGTACTGTGACAAATCAGAACGCTTTCTGAACAACAATATGAATACCAGGAATAAATTTATCTTAAGGTTTGTTAAATAAAAGGGAGGGAGAGAACATAATCCTCCCGAATGAAATTTTAGACAGCAGTAATCACATGCTATTAAATATTTGTACTGGTTTTGAAATGATGTGACCCATAAAACTCTGAGATATGGTCCAATGAATTAATGTTGCTCCAGACAATTTGTTATGTATGTTTAACCTCTACCACTTGCCATAGCTCTGTTAATTTCCATTTCTATGTGAGCTGGGTATGACGATAACAAACGAACTATACATTAAATATGTACATAGAGGTATTTTCTTTTTGCTCCTTTTACCTGCAAATTATGAAGTGAGCTTTGATTACCCATCAAAGTAATTTCCTCTAGCCACTGCCTCTGTTCTCCTCCCTCCCTCTGCATGGGAACACACTTCTCTTTTCCGGGAGGCTCCTTTCCATCTTTCTGCAGCTCCGCTTCCCAGTGCCTCGGCCGCCTGGGAAGCAGCCTCCAGAGCTGCTCAGTGAGGCAGCACCCCCCTCCCCCACCCTCACCCCCACCACCGCCTGGGTGTTTGTTCAGACAGTTTAAAAACGACCCGGGCTTGCATGAGTTAAAAAAATTCCCCCTGGAAAAGCTAATTATTGCATGCAGATACTTCTTTGTGTGATCAAGGAGGGGACAATTTAATAGGCTCTGTAATACAACCAAGAACAAAATTGCTTTAAAGGAAGTCTCTTGTTGAGTGACAACTCTGTTGCCTGAGCCAATTAGGTCCCAATAAAGAGTGTTGAATTGGCTCCTGCTTTCTCATTAATTATGTTCTGTCACAGACATGGGGCTTGATTTAGCAATTTTGTATTACATTAAGATACTGAAAGGCCGGGAACAAATGGCTCACTCTGATAATAGGCATTCTCTACACGGTGTGACATTTACTATCCAGCTGTCCGTAAGGCAGCCTAGCACTTCAGTTCAGGGGTTTATTTGTCATTGCTTCAAAGGGACACTCAGCTTTTCACAAAAAAAGAAACAGAGAGGCTAATAGATAGGACAAAATGTACTGCTGATATGCTTTATTAGAGATAGGATGCTAGGGTTTTGCTAACAAGCTCATCCGTTGGGACTCAGCCGAGTTTGCTGCCAATCATCCTACACACAAAGGCACACTAGTTAACAAGGAGAAATGAATTACAGACACTTATTCTGCCGGTGGGATCACAAATACACCAATCTGTGAAAGAGGCACAAACTCCAGAGACAAGCTACATATTTGTCAATAACCTCCTAGAAAGAACCCTAGTAATTCTTTGAAGACCTTTGATTTAGCTTCCCTCTAAAATACATGTATAGGAAATGTTTTCGTTACCATGACATTCTTTCTTTGTTATTTGTACAAATTTTCATCACATTAAAAACAGAAAACTGAGGAGGTCTGCAAATGTTTTAGTAGGTATCTGTACAGTACTTTTCATATCCCACCACAGGGAGCTGCTGCTTTGGTTATTTCATTAAGAATAACGGAAAATTAAATCTTTAAACTTTAGGTTTGAGCTGTAATCTACCAATGCAATAGAAAATAATCTATAACTCAGACTCTACCATGTATACCAATTGAAAGAACAGGTTGGGGATTAAATGTAAACCAAATCCCTCTGGTTAAATAATTAGATAACTTCTTATAAATATGTGTACACATGTATCACTATATACACACCACACACACACACACACACACACACACACACACACACATCTCTAAAATTCCTATATAATATGCTTATATAGTCATACATATCTGATTTCGTAACACCTAAACATGAACCGAAATCAATGTATCTGTATAATAAATAAAGTGAAACATTTTATACATTCTATTTATGAAAGTGAGTCAAATCTCTGACCGTGGCATTGATCAACATTCTGCCACTTCTACTATTTAAACATTTATTGCAAAAATATGGAGAAGAACCTATTGTTGATTATAAAACACACACACACACAAACAAAAACCTCAAGCTTACCTACTGACCACATGAGATTAATCAAATTTGAATATGGCATTTGCAGGTTAATTACAAAACAACTCTCCAAAATAGTTCCTAGAGACAGTACACTGCTCATCTGATTGCTTAATTTATTCTTCCCACCATCTTGGATTATAGCAACTCAAGGCTCAACAATGGAAGAAATAAAAGAATAAAAAGAGATTTATCAAACTCCCTTTCCTCACACAGAAGTTCAAAGAATGTGAAGATTTGTTATGCTGTTTCATGCTCAGGGAGAAATGCCCACCCCTCCATCTCTCCTGCTTTTACTCTCTCGTGAGACGCAAAGCATCTGTACCAACTGGTGAGGGCATCAGGGTGGCAGCATAGTGCCCCCGTGAGCAGCCCTCTTTCATCTTTCCTAAATAATTCTCCCACCTAGATGCTCTGCCTCCTCTCTTCACCTCTACTCTCTTTAATTCCACCGAATCTACATTCTGAAGAATTCCCTATCTTTGTTGTCCCACTACCAATTTCAGGAAAAATAGGCCAGGAAGCAAGGATGTAGAATGGCTCTATGTTCCAGTTGCATGGGTGATACATCTATTTCTTCCTTTAGTCCTCATCAGCAGAAAAGGATGGGTAAAAATAATTTACTTAAAGAAGCAGACAATATGGGGGTGAAGGCCTGGGGTGGAGGGCAAGAGCCGGCTAAAAGAGGTCAATGGGAGGATGAGGCGGGGGGGACATATGTAATACTTTCAACAATAAAGATTTTTTAAAACAATTTTAAAAATGAAGAAGCAGGTCTTAATGTAATCCCCAAACATTTTTTCCAATTTCTAAGTGTTAAAAAAAAAATCTCTTTCATTTTTAAATAATGACTTAAAATGGAAAAGGAGAAAAAAAATCATGTGAAAACACAGTGTCAATTTTTCCCCCATCTCTCCACTCACCCAAGAAAACATCATATGCAAGAAATCACTTGCACATTACTTCCCAACACCAATAATACCCGTGAATTATATATTTTTAAAAACATGTATTGAACACAGACCTGGTTGAAAGAGCTTACAATCTAAGGGAACCATGAAATACTTTTTTCCTCTCTAAGATTTGCCATGTTTCTATTTTAGAAAAGCCTTTACAACAATAATATACACAATAGAGGCAAGAATCATTATATCCTCACTTAGCAGGAGCTTTATCTTCGCTATTCAGGTGCTCGGGAAAGTTGAAATCTTTCAAGAAGCCTGAGCCCCCCTCAGATGGAAGCAAAGGTATTTATATAGACATTAAGTATTTATGTAGCAATTTATATTTTCAAAGCCGCTTGTAACCACTCATTAGTTCATCCAAATGACTTCCTTCTGAAGCGCGTGAGTGCTTTCTTTCCCAGGCACCGAGAGTCAGGTTAGAGAGGTGACGGGCACACGGCACGGAGGACTCAGGTCACACATGTACAAGTGTGTCTCAGAGTGGGTTTCCTAAGGGTTTTGTGAAACATTCCTTTCTTCAAATCGTTAAAAATAGGTTGGATCCCTACTGAAATACTTTAGTTATGACTTTGTTATGATTTCTCTGCAGGCAGAGGAACTGAGTAGGTGTTTCTGGCTCTTGCAGCTCTAGCTTTATATACTCTGGGGATAATTTTGCCCACAGGACAGCTCAGGAGCAGACTGTGAATCAGAGGATAAAACTAATATCTCCACCAAAGGGATCACATCTTGCTAACATGAAATATTATGAAAAGACTAGAGGCCCCGTGCACAAATCCGTGCACCAGTGGGGTCCCTCGGCCTGGCCTGAGGGATCGGGTAGAAACCGGCTCTCTGACATCCCCTGAGGGGTCCTGAATTGCGAGAGGGTGCAGGCCAGGCCAAGGGACCCCACCGGTGCATGATTGGGGCCTGGGAGGGACGTGGGAGGTTAGCCAGCCGGGGAGTGGTTGGTTTAGAGTTCCAGGGCATGTCCAGCCCATCTCACTCAGTCCCGATCAGCGGGACCCCAGCAGCAAACTAACCTACTGGTCAGAGCATCTTCCCCCTGGTGGTCAGTGCACGTCATAGTGAGCTGTTGAGCGTTCTTAGCATATCATTAGCATATTATGATTTGTTTGGTTGAATGGATGACCGGACGACTGGACACTTAGCATATTAGGCTTTTATTATATAGGATAGTTGGAGGAACTGTGTCTTTAACAAGGCATTCTTGGAAATTTACTCCAATGGCCACACTGAGGCAGCTATAGAGAGCAGCAGACCCCACGAGTAAGATCCTAGTCTGTCACCCTCATAAGTTTCCTACAGATATGCTGATTCTCCTCTACTTCCTTACTTAACACTGTGGGAGCTTGATTCCAAAGATGGCTTCCATTGTTCCTTCCTTCCTCCTATGCTCATATGAGCTCTAGCATCTGGGTTGCCTGTGACTGCTCTGACCACTAAATACAAAATAAGTGATGTTGTGCTAGTTCCAGACCTAGCCTTTAAAGATAGGCAACTTTGTCTTCCTCCTTCCTGAATGCTTACTCATGGGACATGCCCTCATGGAGCTCTGAGCCTCCATGTAAGAAGTCCAGGCTACTTTGCTGGAGGGAGAGACCACATGGAAAAGCACTGAGGCACCAGACATGTGAGCGAAGAAACCACTTAGGATGTTCAACTTTATCAAGCCTTCAGATGACTCCATCTCCAGACACCATCTGGTGGCCATTGTCCAAGAGATACCCAAGTTAGACCTCAGCTGAGCCTAATCAATTCCCAGAACTATGAGATCAAAACAAATTGTTATTGTAAACCATTAAATTTTGAAGTGGCTAGAAATAGATAACCAGAATAACCACCGTCAATGTTCTCTTCTCCATTTCACTGTGTCCTCACAAGCTACAAGAGAAAGCTAGCAGCTGGGCTGAGCTAGGCTAAGCTAGAAGGATAGTGCTATTGAGAAGTGGCAGCATGATATATAGGACGAAAGACAGTCTTGTGAAATCTTGGGCAAGTTATTTAACCTCTCATCTATAAATTTAACCTCTCATCTATTAATTTCCTCATCTGTAAAATAGGACTAGTAATATGACCTCAAAGGATTCTGAGTATTTAATGAGCTACAAAATGTTAACCACCTAACACAGTGCTAAGACAGGCATATCCTCAATAACTTGAATTTCTCATTATTGTTACTGTCATCATTATTAGTATTGTCTAAGTATGCTGGACTCCCTTTCAAATAACTACTCAGCCAACTGCCTTTCCCAAACTGACCTCAATTCATTAAAGTGGACATCAAGAAGACATTTATGCATGACCCCTCTCCAAGACCATAGCTAATTAAACTAAAAGATGACTGACCTAAGCTAGACCAATCAGATTCTTGATCCTTGCAAAATGTAAATCAGACTGTAAGAAGCCAGTTCATTTCTATGTGTTGCTGCAATGAGAGTGGATAAGGAAGCAAAAGATACCCGACTTCCACGCTGTGGACTGAGAACAGAGAAAACCATGTAAGGGAGAGAAAGAAAGAAGGAGAGGGAGAAAGAGAGAATATCCTAGACCTCTGATTATTTCAAAGTTCTGTTCCTTGGCTTTTTCTGAGACCCAATTGTAAACCTTCTCTACGGTATTATAAGATGTGCCTATATCCTTATATTGTCCCCTTTTTTATTGGGCTAACTTAAGTTGGTTTCTGTCCTGCATCCAAAGAATTCAAACAAAAGATGAGGGATTGAAAAGGAAGCTTCCAACAGGACACTGTCAGTGGCCTCCTTACACCAAAAAGCATTCAGGATCCAGGCTGGAGCCACTGAAGTACTGTTTAAGCCTTACATATTTCCTCTGTGTGGCTAAGGCTCTGTTTATTATTGCCAGGATGGTCCAATGTTCTCTTTTTTTAATAAGAGCTTTATTGAAATATAATTTCTATAACATGCAATTCACCCATTTAAAGTGTACAATTCAATGGGGTTTAGTGCACCACTCCTCAAAGAAACCCCATACCCATTAGCAGTCACTTTGCATTTTCTCCCACCATTAATCTCATTCTTTGGCAACCATTACTAATCTATTTTCTCTCTCTACATATTTGCCTATTATGGACGTATAAATGGAATTATACAATATGTATTCTTTTGTGACTGGTTTCTCTCACTTTTAGCATGTTTTCAACATTCATCCTTGTATCATGTATCAATACTTCATTCTTTTTTATTGATAAACTAGTGGGCCCAGTGCACAAAACTCATGCACATTAAAAGGGAATTAATTAGAGGAAATATTTTAATATTGCTATTTTCCCTTTCTCTATAATAGAAGTGTCAGAGATAAAAAGAAAATTACTAAAATGTATATGAAAATCTCCCTCCTGTCAGAGTCTGGGGCGCAACCCAGGACCCAGAGTCAAGTCCCTGCCCACCCGCGCGTGCCTTGAAATCATGCAAGACCCAGACCCAGCCGGCCCCTCCCCATCAAGCCCCACCAGGCAGGGGGCGCAGCCTCAGGTCCCCCGGCCCCAGCGCCGGGGCAGGGGGCACGGCCTCAGGACCCCCAGCCCGACCTCAGGTCCCCAGGCCCCGGCCCAAGGGCACGAGGGCATGAGGGCACGAGGGCACAATGACCATTTGCATATTAGCTCTTTATTATATAGGATAATATTCCATTGCATGGGTATAACTCACTTTATTTATCCATTCATCAGTTGGTGAACATTTGAGTTGTTTCCACTTTTTGGCTATTATGAAAAACGATGTGATGAACATTCACAAGTTTTTGTATGACTATATGTTTTCCTTTATCTTCTGTATCTATCTAAAATAGAATTGCTGGGTCATATAGCAACTCTATATGTAACAGCCAGAGTATTTTCCAAAATGGAGGCACCATTTTATATTCCCTCCAGCAACATATGCAGAGGGTTCCAATTTATCCACATCTTTGCCAACATTTGTTATTCTTTGTTTCAAATATAACCATCCTAGTGTGTTGAAATGGCATTTATTTCACTGGGTTTTATTTGCATTCCCCTGATGACAAATGATGTTGAGAATCTTCTCCTATGATTATTGGCCATCTGTATCTCTCTTTGGAGAAATGTCTATTTAGATCCTTTGCCTATTTTTTTCATTGGATTGTCTTTTTTGTTGTTGTTGAGTTGTTAAAATTTTTTATGTATTGTACTACAAATCCCTTATTGGATATATGATTTGTAAATATTTTCTCTCAATCATTGGGTTGTCTTTTCATGTTCTTAATGGTGTCCTTTAAAGCAAAAAAAAAAATCTACTTTGACTAACTCCAATTTATTTATTTATTTATTCATATGTGTATTTATTTGTTTGTTTGTTTTTGGTTCTTTGTGCTTTTGGTGTCATGTCTAAGAAACTAATACCAAAACCAAAGTTATGAAGATTTACTCGTTTTCTTCTAAGAGTTTTATAGTTTCAGCTCTTACATTTACTCTTTGAGCCATTTTGAATTTTTTATATGAAGTTAGGGATACAATTTTATTCTTTTGCATGTGGATATCCAATTGTCCCAACACCACTTGTTGAGAAAACTATTCTTTCCCATACTGAATTGTTTTGGCACTCTTGTCAAAAACCAATTGGCCATAAGTGTGTTTATTTCTGGATTCTTAATTCTATTCCATTGATTTATAGGCCTATCCTTATGCCAGTATCACAGTTTTGAAACTGAAAAGTCTGAATACTATAACTTCTATCTTCTTATTAAAAAATGTTTGGCTATTCTAGGTTCCTTGAATTTCCATATAAGTTTTATGATCAGCTTGTCAATTTCTTCAAAGAAGTTAACTGGGTTTTTATAGGAACTATAGTAAATCTATAAATCAATTTAGACAGTATTGCCATCTTAACAATATTAAATATTTCAGTCTATGAATATGGGATATCTCTCACTTGCTTAGGTCTTCTTTAATTTCTTTTAACAATGTTTTGTTGTTTTCAGAATTTTGCATTTATTTTGTTAAATTTATGCCTAAGCATACTGTTTTGATGCTCTTATAAATAAAATTATTTTCTTAATTTCATTTTCAGATTATTTATTACACGTATATAGAAATACAACTGATTTGTTGTTGTTAATCCTCACCCAAGGATATTTTTCTATTGATTTTTAGAGAGAGTGGAGGGGGAAAGACGGAGAGAGAGAAACATTGTTGTGAGAGAGATACATCAATTGGTTGCCTCTTGCACACGCCTGACCAGGGCTGGGGATAGAGCCTGCATCAGAGGTACGTGTCCTTGATGGGAATCAACCCCAGGCCAATGCTCTAGCCACTGAGCCAAACTTGCTGGAGGTACAATTGATTTTTATATATTGATCATGTATCCTACAACTTTACTGAACTTGTTTAATTCTGTTTCCAGTGAATTCCTTGGCATTTTCCATATACAAGATCATATCATCTGCAAATAGAGATGGTTTACTTTTTCCTTTCCAGTCTGGATGCCTTTTTATTTCATTTTCATACCTAATTGCCTGGCTGGAACCTCCAGAACAATATTGAAGGGAAATAATGAGAATGACATCTTTATCTGGTTCCCAATCTTTCAGTTAAGTAGGTCAGATATTGGTTTCAATGTTTTCTTAGTCACTAAATATTCTAGTCACAATACATATTTTTGAGATCTTGATATCAAATCTTCAGGTTTACAAGTATGACTAAAATTGGTTCACTTTTTATAGTCTGGTTTTCCAGAACTCTGGTTTCTCACATCTCTACTTTTGGCCCTCCTGGCTTTTCTGCTGTCCCCACCAGGCAGTAATCATTTTGGTCACCTCCAGAGAATCTGCTTGCTCACACTTGGCCATTCTGATTTGGCTCAAGATAGAGTCCTCAATGCTTCCAACAGTTTGTATGTATAAAAAACATAGTTAACTCAAATTTTACATGTTATTTTTTTTAAATATATTTTATTGCTTTTTTACGGAGAGGAAGAGAGAGGGATAGAGAGTTAGAAATATCGATGAGAGAAACATCGATCAGCTGCCTCCTGCACACCCCCTACTGGGGATGTGCCCGCAACCAAGGTACATGCCCTCGACTGGAATCGAACCTGGGACCCTTCAGTCCGCAGGCCGACGCTCTATCCACTGAACCAAACCGATTAGGGCTACATGTTATTTTTAAAGTCAGTTTAAGAAGAAGGGTTAAAAAGAGACTTATTGTGAATTTGCACCCACTGAATAGTCAAGATTTACAAGGCAAGCACTAAAGATACTTATTTCCTCCTGAGACTATTCTTCCAATCCAAGTAATGGCATGCAGGCAATAGTCAGTTATGTAACTTATGCCCATTGATGAATTTGCTTGTTATTCTAAATAAAGAATATACATTTTAATTTTGAACACATAATGCCTTATTTTAAACATGGACATTCTTTTATGATTTTCAAAGAAAAGGTATACTTTATTTAAGATCATTTTACACATATAAATAGCTAAATAGAAGACCAGTGTGAAACTCTCAATTCTTTAAACCCCTTCATTAGACTTTGCATGACTTATTGCACCTTGTTGTGCATAGGAGTGGTTTGCCACTATTTGTCAGGGCAGTTTCTTGGCAGCTTAAGATGTTCATGAACTTTTGTTTTAAGATGAACATATGATAAAGTAACAATGGCTAAATCTTGGCTTCTCAAATACTATCTAACATGACATTCCAGTTACACAAATAATAGGTACGTGTAGTCAGGAGAATAAATGTAAAATTTTAATAGCATCTTACTTGTTTCATAGTATATAAAATTCTTTCATAAATATTACATCATTTTGATTATAACAACAACCCTATATGGTAGATAGAGTGTGATTCATATTTCAGTCTTATATGTGTGTTTTCTATAGTGGTTGCTAATAAAGTGGCAGAACCACTTGGAACTGCGTTAAGTCAAGTTTGTTTCCACCTGCTGTTTATTTTCCTAACTAGAGGCCCCGTACACAAATTCGTGCACCAGTGGGGTCCCTTGGCCTGGCCTGTGGGATCGGGCCAAAACCAGCTCTCCGACATCCCCCAAGGGGTCACGAATTGCAAGAGGGCGCAGGCCAGGCCAAGGGACCCCACCAGTGCACAATAAGGGCCAGGGAGGGAGGAGGGAGGTTTGCCAGCTGGGAAGAGACTGTGAGAGAGCTCCAGGGTATGTCTGGCCAGGCTGGTTCAGTCCTGATCAGCCAGACCCCAGCAGCAAGCTAACCTACCAGTTGGAGGGTCTGCCCCCCTGGTGGTCATTGCACATCATAGTGAGCAGTTGAGCAGTATTAGCATATCATTAACATATTGCGCTTTGATTGGTTGAATGGCTGACTCGATGACCAGACACTTAACAATAATATTAGTCTTTTATTATATAGGACTAGAGGCCCAGTGCACGAAATTCAGGATAGGGCCTAAATGAGCAGTCAGACATCCCTCTCACAATCCAGGACTGCTGGCTCCCAACCGCTCACCTGCCTGCCTGCCTGCCTGCCTGCCTGCCTGATTGCCCCTACCTGCTTCTGCCAGCCAGCCTGATCACCCCCTAACCACTCCCCTGCCAGCCTGGTCACCCCTAACTGTCCTCCCCTGCAGGCCTGGTCCTCCCCAACTGCCCTCCCCTGCTGGCCCGGTCACCCCTAACTGCCCTCCCCTGATGGCCTGATTGCCCACAACTGCCCTCCCCTGCCAGCCATCTTGTGGCAGCCATCTTTGACCACATGGGGGCGGCCATCTTGTGTGTTGGAATGACAGTCAATTTGCATATTACCTCTTTATTAGATAGAATAGCCAAAGGAATTTCAGAAACCATCTAATCATATCCCCATATGTCAAGATGAAGAAACAGTCCTGTAGAGGTGCAGTGACTAATCCAAGGTTACTGTGCAGTTAGTGGTAAAGTCCTAGAAACCGAAACCTCCTGCCTTCGGAACTTTTCAATAAACCATATTAACGTAAGGTGAGGGCATCCTATTATGAGAGGAAGCAGAGAATGCTGCTAATATGCTGTTGATTGCCTTGGAGTCCTGCCCCATGGACAAATCTTTGGGTGTGACATGTGTTGCACACAGTCCTACAATGTCTTGTTAATGATGCTAAAGATGCAAGTATGTTAGGAAAGAAACAGCAGCACAACCAGCATCCACCTTCCCTCTCCCCACTGCCGCCACCACCCCCATGAAATTGTAGACCTTAGCAGCTCCTCCACAGCCCTACGTTAAGGCAGCGGAAGCCACCACTTCAAAAAATATGGCAAAGAGAAAAGGTCTGGCAAGACGAGGCTTTAAAAAAGCAATTCTCTTGGTTGTGCCAACAGACTCCTCATATCCCCACACAAACGGGAACGCCCACAGTGAGCCCTGCTCTTCAGCAAATGTGCCTGGGCTCACTGCCCCCTTTGCAACTCCTCTGCTCCCCCATTCAGCTTCACACTCCTGTCCAGCACTGCGGCGATGGGACTGCAGCCTAGCCTGTAGGACCAGATGGGTTGAGAGTCTCTGTCAACACCAGTACTATTTTGTACCACTGACTAAAATACTTTTAACATTATTCTTAGTCAACATTTTATTATAGAAGTAAAACTCTGATAACTTAATAAACTATTTCTTCAAAGTTATTGGCCTTTTTAAAAGAGTCTTAACCACTATTCTGTGTATCAGTCAAGAGAATGGGCTTTGAAGTTAGACAGCCCTGAACTGAAATTCTAAATATTCCATTTATTAGCTATGGGATCTTAGACAAGTTACTGGACTTTGCTTAACCTCCGCATCTGTAAAATAACACCTGCCCTTCAGAGTTATTGTGAAGATTAAATAAGACTATCTATGTAAAGCTATCAGCATAGTACCTGGGACTGAATGAACACCAAATAAATAATAACTATAGTGTTTACTTTTCTATAAAAATTGCCAGGGCTCACAATGATATGGCAATTTTTTGGTTTTACAAATGTAATGACTGAGGCTAAATATGCCCACTGGGTAGTTAATTGACATGTATTCATTCTTTCGTTTGGCAGCTCTGGTTGAGAGCATGCCATGTACTAAACCTTATATTTGCTACAATAATGACTAAAACCCCTTCCTCTGTCAAGGAGTTCAGAGACCAGTGGATAGTTAATTCCATTATATACATTGATGACAAATTCTTGGTGCATCACCTCTGTACCTAGTAAATGTTTGCCTCTTCTCCTGCTGAGGTGCCATCCCGCTAACGGCAGAGACTACATCTTACTTGCTCAGCATCCCAGTGCCTCCTTAATCCACTATCTGGCACTTAGTCAGAACTCAATAAACATGTGCTAAATTGACTTGAATGAAATGGAATCACTGTTCCTAGGAAGCATTATTATTTATGATTAAAATATTTACTTAATATTTTGGATCTATATAACTTTTTTTTAAAGCTCACCATCCTCTTTTTATATTATTCCATATATTCAGACAAATACCTCTTTAGGAAAGATAGGAATTAAAACTAATTTAGCATTATGTATAATATATATTCCTACTTAAATTAACTAGTAAAGTTAAATAAGTAAAACTGACACATTTAATTTGATCATGCAGAATAGCATAAAGCTCCATTGTAGGGTATTGTAACAGAAGTATTATTCAATAAAGAATCAATCCTAGCTATAAATTTAACCCTCAATTCTATCTCTTATAGGTCTTGATTTTTAAAGGTCTCTTCCCCATCTCCCTCTAATACCAGAGATTGGTACAATTTTAGCCAAAAAAATTCTGTGGCTGAGATAGTATGAAATATTCCATTTTAAAGCTGTGAGTCAATAACACAATTTCAAGAAGGGGAGTCACCCTCTGTAATGAATATTTCCTGGTTCCTTAAAGCCAGAATTCACATACAGAGTCTACTATGCATAGGAATTTTTAAAAACCATTGATAAAAGAATATAATTCCACTAGGTATCCAGAACCTCAAGCAATTGATTTCAAGTAGGTGCTGCCTGATTGCTTCTCACCTTATTTATATGCAGAAATCTCAGCTCCCACTCCTGTTAGTGGCAATCTTATTAGCGCGCTGCATCACATACATTAGTGGCTGTCATCTCTGCTCAATGAGCATCTAAGGCTAACTTCATGATCCACAAAGTGGAATATAAAACTGAGAAAATTATCTCACTTATTCTGACAACATCCAAATATTTGCCTCTATCACTGTAGATGGTGTGACAAATAGACATATTTACATTCTGGTTACCTGGGAAAACAGTTCCAGGAAGAAAACCCACAGCTGAATATTAATTTTTGTAATAAGAGAGTACAAGGAAGACCTGGGAGACAGGATAAAGATCTCATTGGGGCAAATTCTACAAAATGAAGGCTTCTTCTTTAGGGAGATTAGGCGTCTGCTTCAGAAAAATTGATCCCTGGTTCTCTGCCATTTCCTATCTTTGTCCCAGACTGAGGGTTTAAATTGAACATGAAGACTTGGGGCCCACTGTCAGATTGGTGATGGGTTTGTAGGAGTTCACGTTAATGGTGACACCTGAAGCAGAAAAATAAATTTATCAACCTTTGTGTATATTCTAAATTACATTCAAGCACACACAAATACTTGTTGCACTGGGTCCCTCTAAAAAGGTGTTTCAAGGGGTTAGAAGATAATAGCAAGGGTGTGGGTAAGCATTATAAAACAAAGAAATGGATACCATGAAGCAAAGAACTAGTCAAATGCTTAGTCCATCCAAGAGTGTTTCCTGGGAGGGTTTTCAATATGCTTTATTTGAAGTACATGTGGAGGTATGAAATTTATCAAGGTTTAGAAAAAAACCATAGTAAATCCCCTTGTTATTTTAGTCATAATTTTGGACTGTTAAATAACTCTAATATGGAATTACAAATCAAAACATGCATTGAAGTTCAATATAAAGTAATACTAAAAGACTGTCTTTCTTAAACAGAATTTACTCTAAATATCACAAATAATTTTTTTAATTGTAAAATACATTAAACATTTTAGTTTATCTGACTTGATAACTGGGCTTAGAAATAAGTCTTTTATTGATTCTGGTAACATTAATTAATTAATTCCAATAAACATTAATTCAATATTGGGCATATCTTTGCTAGATGCTTCAAGACATAGGACTGTGACCTCCAGTGGAAGAATAAAAATTGCAGAGAAACTAAATTGCCATACATGGTATATATCATGGAAGAAATGTAGAAAACAAATTGCTATGCTATTCAAAGCAGGGGAAAATCACCACTATTTGTGAAGACCAAAATAGACATCATTGAAGAGGCAGCACTTATATGGGCCCTGATGGATGGTGAATTTGATGGGCACTGAGGCATGGTTAGGAATCTGACAAGAAGTAAAGCAAAAATCATAATGACTAAGAGCATGGGGTCTGTCTGGATTCCAGTTCAGGTTCTTCCATCAATCAGCTATGTGGTTTAGGACGAGTCATTTAAACTCTCTCATCTTGTTTTCCTTTTTATAAATGGATCTAGTGAGAATACATACCTGTTTGGATGGTTGTATAATTAAATAAATCATTATACACAAAGTGCTTAGATTATTGCCTGGTCCATAAAAGAGTTAGTATTGTTATTATGTGTAGAGCAAAGGCATGATTAAAAGAAAATGTGTACAGAATGACAGATAATTGCTTGGAGTATAAGGCATAAACAAGGGAGTGGTAAAAGATAAAACTGGACAGATAAATTGGTGTGAATTGTAGAGAGCACTGATTACCAGAGAGGAAGTTACTCTAAATTATGTAAGAAGTAGGGGGCCAGTAAAGTTTTGGGTTGCTTTTGACCAGGTTAAATAAGAGTTGCACTTGAGGAGGATTAATGTGATCTTTGTGCAAAGGATGGTTTGATGGTGAGATAGACAAAATGTAAAACACTAGCTATCGAAGAAAGCAGACAAGAAGCAATAAAAGACTTAGCTAGGGTAGCAGCAGTAAGAATGAAAAAGATAAGAGATTCTCTCACCTGTTCATGTTTTAAATTAAATAACCTACATATCAGGACAATATTTAAAGCTGATGAACCTGTTTCAAGTCTAGGAAACTTTTATGTCATTAAATAAAATAGAAAATTCAGGATAAGAAACTCTCATGCAGTGAGAATGAGCAGCTTACCTTTGGATATGCTGAGTTTAAGGTGCTGAAGGGCCATCCTACTGGCACTTATGCCTATGCATCTGGAGATGACAGTCACAGAGTATCTGCATAGAGTTAACCTTTTGCACTCGGATGTCGAGATTAAAATTACTCTTTGAATGTATCAATAATTTGAAATATAAAAAAAATCCAAATAAATAAGTTTGTATGAAAAGAAACTCCAGTTTTTTATTCCACTGCCGCGCTTTGTAAAATGTGGGGTATTCAAAAAATTAAATCCCGAGTAGAATAAAGGAATGGAGAAAAAAGCAAGCGAGTGCAAAGGGTTAATAGTGGAAGAAACAAGAATAGAGAAGACCTCTGGGAAAGAGGAAGAGAGAAACAGAAATGACTCCAAAAAGTAAAACCTTAGGAAATCCTACAAACAGTTACAAAGCAGGCCAGGACCAATGGCCTGAGAAGTGGCCAAGGTCCCCTGCGGAGGCGCAGAGGCCTGCTGGGCAGCAGTTCTTTATCCCCATCTTCCGTCCTACGGAAACAAGCCCACCTAACCGAACCCTTCTCCTTTGGCCATGCTTTTCACCACCTTTTCCTTTCACTGTGAAAACGTCATAACAATCCTTCCTGAATATAAGACTTAACTGGGTCTCACGTTCAAACTCTGACCCTGTGAAAATTAAATTATAGAAGCAGCTCTGATATTTATGCTTAGGGACATAGGGGTCACGTTCCCTGCTCTGACTTAAGTTCATTACCAAATAATAATGATGCTGATGGTAACAGTATCTAGATAATTACATATGCCTTGCATGTATCTCTTTTTACAGGAACTGCATCCTTCGGGAAGAAAATATTTCCTATACTTTAATCTTCTGGCTTTTTGATATGAGGAATGTTTCCATATCTGAAAAGAGCCTATAGAATTAAGGAAACATGAAATCAATAAAAATCCTTTTCTTCAAGGAAATCAAATTGGATGTTTCAGTTCCAAACTGGCATTGGTGGCCCCTGAAACCACTTTATCCCCCTCCCTCCTCATATTCAGTTTTTTCCTGACACCAAAATTGATACCATTACCTGGGTTTCCTTTCATCTCTCTCCAGCCCCACTAATGCCTATCCCAGACCATTTGTTTTCATTGTCTCTTTACCTGTGGCGTCTCTGAAACACTCTGCCCACAGCCCCAGAATTTTCTTTCAATCTTTATTGTTGAAAGTATTACATCTGTCCCTTTTCTCTCCCCATTGACCACTTCTAGCCCCCCACCACCCCCTTCCCCAGGCCTTCACCACACTATTGTCTGAGTCCATGGGTTATGCATATATGCATACAAGGTCTTTGATTGATCTCTTCCCACCCACCTATCCCCTTCAGTCCCAGAATTAACAATGAAATAATAACTCTTATCTTTTCTTTCCCTTTTCTCCTTTCAACCATCAGAAAGGGACTTTTCATTTTAATGTGTCCCTTGGATCATCTTAGAAACTAAAGCCTTGCTCACACCTCGTTACCTTTGATCAATTCTTATTTGTGTAATTCATTTATATTTCTATGTTTACTCCTTCGTTTTTATTCAACTATAATTTATCAAGCATCATTGTAGAGTACATTAATTGTTTGTACATCTATTTCTTCCCTTTGGGCCCCCTACTTTTCCTTGAAAGAACCACTTCATTCCTACTCTTAGTAGAGTTAACTTGAATAGGGCCCCAGGGGTAGAATATGTGGCCTGGGCATAAAGGAATTATAACATTTCACAACCTGGAACCACAATCATTGCAAATAAACCAATTCAAGCCAATTAGAGTAGATCCAAGAAATTTCTGTGAGAGCTACAGGGTCTCTCTTCTTAAGAGTCTATGATAGAAATCTGAAGTTTTTTAGTGTCATCCCTGAGATTTTCAGGCAAATAAACCAATATGTTCCTAAAAAAAAAAAAGAATCTAGTTTGAGTTGGTTTGTGTCACTTATAGCCATTTCTATGATGTATGTACTATGAGTCAAGCACCATCTTAGGTGCTAGAGAAATAGAAATAAAGTAGATGTATTTCTGACCACAAAGAACTTACAATGTAGTAGATAAAATAGATGTACCATATTTTTCCGTGTATAAGATGCTATTTTTTTCTAAAATTGCTCGTCTTAAAATCGAGGGGTGTCTTATACACGGAAGTCAGCCAAGGTGGGAGCCACATGGGTGGCGGGTGTGTAGCTGCCCATATTTTGTCAAACAGGCTTCCTCCAATCATGAGCCTTATTGTTACTGACGTCAGCTGATGTTATAATTGGAGGTGGAGGTGGAGAGTGAACAGATGCAACAGGGACAGAGAGTTCTGAGCCCATAAATATGATGTCAAAAAATAAAAAGATAAATACCGGTAAGCGATTGTCTTACTCTGCAAAATTCAAACTGAATGTAACCAGCTATGCAAAAGAGCGTGGAAACAGAGCTGCAGGGAGACCATTTGGACCTCCTGCCAGTGAGTGTCTGATCAGACAGTGGAGAAAACAGGAACAACAACTCCTTAAGATGCCAAAAAAGAAGAAGGCCTTAAGAGGAAAACCAGCAAAATGGGCAAACTTGGAGCAGAGGCTTAAGACTTGGATTACGGAGCTTCAACAGAGTGGCTTATGTGTGTCAACCAAGCTTATTCAATGTCAGGCAAGAATGTTTGCAAGCGAAATGAACATGCTGATTTTACAGGAAAGGCAAAATGGTGCTTCGATTTCATGAGGAGAGAAGGGTTGGCCATGAGAACACGAACAAAGTTGGCTCAGAAAATGCCACCAGTGCCAAGATGCAGAGAAAAAGGAACCCTTATGCATTGCTGGTGGGAATGCAGACTGGTGTAGCCACTGTGGAGAACAGTATGGAGTTTCCTCAAAAAACTAAAAATGGGACTCCCATTTGACCCAGTGATCCCACTTCTAGGAATATATCCCAAGAAACTAGAAACACCAATCAGAAAGGATATATGCACCCCTTGTGTTCATAGCAGCACAATTTACCATAGCTAAGATTTGGAAACAGCCTAAGTGCCCATCAGCAGATGAGTGGATTAAAAAACTGTGATACATCTACACAATGGAATTCTATGCTGCTGTAAAAAGGAAGAAACACCTACCATTTGCAACAGCATGGATGGAACTGGAGAGCATTATGCTAAGCGAAATAAGCCAGTTAGAGAAAGATAAATATCACATGATCTCACTCATTTGTGGAATACAATGAACAACATAAACTGATGAACAAAAACAGATCCAGAGACAGAAAAGCATCGATCAGACCATCAAACCTCAGAGGGAAGGTAGGTGAGGGTGGGGGGAAGGGGGGAGGTCAACCAAAGGACTTGTATGCATGCATATAAGCCTAACCAATGGACACAGACACCAGGGGGCATGATTGGTGGGGTGGGGGCGCAGTGGGGGGATAAGGATACATATGTAATACTTTAATCAATAAAAAAACCAGAGATCTTATAAATATGAAAAGAAGTTAGTTCTGTCAAATATGAATAACTATGTTAATATTTGACAATTTTCTGTTTGAAATATTTCACAATTCAAGGTACAAATAAATTTAAAAATAACAAATGGGAAAAAAATGCCACCAGTGTATGAGGTTGATCTCACATATACAGACAGTGACTCAGAAGACAGCAGTGATATAATAGAAGTTGAAGAAATTAATATGTCTGGAATTAATAGTGAAGAAGAGAGCAGTGAATAAAGTGATATGTTGTATAATATCATAGTACTGTTATGTAAACATTACCTGCAGTAATTACTAAATAAAAATGTGTTCTGTTCTATGTTTAAAATGTTGATTTCTTAATTTTGGGTTGGAAAAGTAGGGGGCACTTATACATGGGGGTGCCTCATACATGGAAGAATATGGTACGTAAAGACCACAAATCACAAAAGGTATCTTGGACTCCAAGGTTTAAAAACTGGTTGAACTACTTTGTGTTCCAGATGAAGAGGTTGGGGTAGATTCACATGCAGAGGAGTTTTTACAATTGGTGCCATTCTATCGACAATGTAAAATAAGTAAGCCCCAAACTAGACAGGAGAATGCATAAACTGTAATACAGTCACAAAATGGACTATAATTCAGCAGAGAATTCACAACTATGTGAGTAACCCTGAATGAAAAAGTGGATCATAGGTGAATACATACAGTAAGTTACCATTTATAGCAAAGTTCAAAAATAAGCAAACTCTAAAAATGAGTAAGATATATATAGGTATAGATATAGATATAGATATAGATATAGATATAGATATAGATATAGATAATTTTTCAAACACAATTCTAGATAGTGATTACCTAGATGAAGTGTGGAAGTTAGCCAGGGCTCTGCAATGAACAAGTGATCTCAGGCAGCCTAAATAATATTGGTAAAATTCCACTGTTTAAGTGTAATGGTGGCCTCTTGGGTGTCCAGTTTTTAGTCATGCTTTATAACTTATACATAATATATATTTTATGTAGCAAATGCTTTTTTAAAATATGCTTTTAAGAATAATCTCCCAAATATGCCAATTCCCACATATTTACTTTCAATGTTTATAATTTAAAAACCTATCACTAAACTTGTTGACTCATATACTGCTAGAGTTTTAACAAATCTTACTATGATTAATTATCTGAATCCCTCTTCCAGATTCATGCAACTATAGTAGAGGATGACTGCAAGTTCAAATTAATATGTTTTCTTCCTGGTTCCATATTTCAACTATGTGATTTATATTTTCAGAGTGATTCTATTTTGAATACTGGAAAAAGGATTCAGAAAATGACATTTACGTCATTAATCCAAATATACATACAAATAGCCCCAAAACACTTGTCCATGAGTTCTAGCAGCCCTCCCATAAAAACAATAGAGGAATTATTTGATGACAGCCACAGCTGCAGTTGTGTTGGACTCCTGGGTTTATTTCATTTCAGTTTAATTATTTCTAATGAAACCTCTCCCTCTGTTTTGGCCCTAACTAAGGTGTAGGATCACTTGAGCTGTGCCGGCAGGTCTCAACTTGTAAGCACAAGTGGCCTCTTTAACCCGCAGGCGTGCTGCCTGACACCTGTTACAGGCAGACAGGGAGCGATTAGGGCCTGTGGGTGAAACTCAGTTGTGTCTGTCAACATCAGTCAATGCCAAGCTGTGGGGACAATTGTCAAAATATAGGATCAGGTCCTGCTCGTGAATTAGCTTTTCATCCCATTCAATCATGTTACCAAGTACCTACCACATACAAGGCACTCAACCAGGTGTTTGGAATAATTAAAAGGATGAGCCCAGGTTCCCGCTTTGAGAAATTATTTCCGAGGTATATGTTAGAGCAGTGGTTCTTAAACTTTACCTTGCATTAGAATCACCTAGATGGTTTGTTAAAACACAGTTTCCTGGGTCCCATCAAAAAGGTTTCTGATTCAATAGATCTGGAATGGGGCTCAAGAATTTGCATTTCTCAGGTGTTCCCTAGTGATGTTGATGCCGTGGGTCCAGGGACCAGATCATGAGAAGCACTGCAATAGATTACTTCATCACCCAGGAAGTCTCTCAAGTTGTTGGCATACTTGATTACATGGTCACTGAAAAACTGACTTGAAAGAATGTTTCTTCCAATTGTCTAGAAAATGTATTTTCAAAATATTATTGGCACTATCCTATCTAATAAAGAGGGAATATGCTAATTGACCCTCACACCGTCACAAAGATGGTGGCGCCCAAGCCAATAGGAAGGAATATGCTAATTGACTGCCACACCCTCAAATATGGCGGCACCCACAGACACAAGATGGTGGCACCCAGTCCCTTCAGCCCCACCGGGGCGGCAGGTGGGCCCGGCCACTTCGTGCACCTGCCTCCGGAGTCCCCAGACCCCTCAGCCCCCCAGGGCTGGCCCAAGGTGCAGGCAAGCCTCGGATGCCAGCTACCCAGCCACCCAGGGCCACCCGAGGCTCAGGTAACCAGGGCCAGCTGAGGCTTGCACTGCCGGCAGTGGCAGCAACAGAGGTGTGATGGGGCATCATCTTCCCCTGAGCGCCAGGTTGCCTCCTGCCCCTGAGGGCTCCCGGACTGTGAGAGGGGGCAGGCCAGGCTGAGGGAACCCCCACTCCAGTGCATGAATTTTCATGCACCAGGCCTCTAGTCTTACCTAATAATAGACAAACATGTAAATTGACTGTACCTCTGCTACGCCCACAGCCAATCAGGAGTGAGTATGCAAAATAACCTGACAAAGATGGCGGATTAATTTGCATGTGCAGGCACGGAGTGGCTGGGCAGGGCAGGAAGCCTGCTATGAGGGGGAGAGGGGTGGAGGGAGCTACAGGAGCAAGGACTTGGCGGCTCCCGGGCAGCCCAGGAGCGAAGCCAGGGGAAGGAAGGCCTATTCTTGCATGAATATTGTGCAATAGGCCTCTAGTTAATTATAACAATAATGTTTATTGTGGACACTTAGTGAGTCTTTATTACATGGCAGGCAGTGTTAGCTGCTTTTCATGCATTGCTTTAATGGATCCTCACAGAAACCTAATTAGGTTGTATTATCATCTCTGTTTTACAGATGAGGAAAGTAAGGATTAGAGATGTTAAGGAACTTGCCCCAGATCAAGGTTTCTCAACCTAAGCATTTGACATTTGAGACGGGATGATTCTGGGGGATGGGAGGAGGTTGGGGGAGATGCTGTGCTGGTATTATAGGGTATTTGACAGCACCCCTGGCCTCTACTCGTTAGATGGCAGCAGCACTCCCACTCAGTGTGACAAACAAAATGTCTTCAGACATTGTCAGCTGTCCCGCCTCTGGTTGTGAACTACTGCCCTAGACACACAGTTTAGAAAATGTCTAACCATTGAGCACCCTTATCTAACAGGAGTTGTGTGTATTTTTACTTCAGAAGCACAGCACGTTAAAGCTGGAAAGCAAGTTGGAGATTATCTGGATAAATTTGCTCACCTTTGGATAAGGAACCCACAGTCCATAGAGGTATGCCAGCACTCTGCCAAGAACCAGGAGTAGTTCAGATCAATGCACAAACTTTTCTTCATTTCGCTGCCCCATTTATTCTCAAGAATATTCCCAGCTTGTGTACACTCACAAGTGTGTTTTACTCTCTACCAGCAAATGCTCAAAAAGCAAATGGCCTGACTCCTTGTTGCATGCAACAGGATGGATGATAAAATGTAGGTGGGATCCCTGGGGAAGTTTTACAAACGGGCAGGTCCAAACAGAACAAATTGATGGCAGCCGAAGAGACTCCTGTAAACCTGCCTCTGAAAAAGACAGCTCTGTCAGTTAAAACACAATAGTTTGCCCAATATGAAGAAATCTGGTGGTCATATGCAGTTACAAAACCTGTAAATGTTAGCAAGTTGAATCACTCATCCAAGTAGTTTTTCTGGCCAGAGTGCCAATTGCAATAATTGGATGAAGACATCTGCACTATTTTAAGCTGTCAGGTTAAATATCTGTATTTTGTAACTCATCTTGATAGCTAATTTTCATGGAAGTATGTGTTAATTGAGCAAAAAAGACATCTTTAAGATGGTTATCATAAGATAATCACACCCTGGGGCATTGTGAGGCAAGGAGTACTGCTCTGGATCTGAGAGTCTCCATGGATGTGATTATCACATGATAGCCGCCACACCTCCCCAAGTGCTCCCTCTCTGAGCTGCCGCCATCTGATTCAGGTGGCTGGTATCAAGTCCCTCTGCTTCTCACAACATCACAGTCATCTCTTCCCAGGAGGTGGTGTGGTTTCTCAAAAGTAATTCCTTGGAGAAAGATACAGCATGCATATAGGCATAGCCAGTGGATACAGACACTAGGGGGTGAGGGCATGTGTTGGGCGGTGAGGGTGGCTGGAGAGAGGTCAATGGGAGGGGGGGTAAGGAGACATATGTAATTCTTTAAACAATCAAGAATTTTTTAAAAAGATACAGTCAAGAAAATAGTGCCCTTCAGAACAAGATGATCACGGAGAAAGTTAAACTTGGTTTCATTTTTTGTTTTTGCTTTTGAAAACATACAAACAACACACTCATTCTAGTCCTATTTCAGTGGCATCCTTTCCAAACCCCAAATGGACACTGTTACTCTATGTGCCTTCATTCCTCCTTAATTTTCAGCAGGTTATTGCCAACCAATCACCTTCTGCTTATAAAGTGTATCCCTTTTTTCAAATGAACAACCTGTTTGACTTTTATTTCGCCATGCATTGCCCATGCCCCTGGCCACCTATCAGAGTTTTATTTCCCTCTGAAGACTCTTGCTTAATGCAATACATTCTTGTCATTCTAAGAACATGATACAAAAGACAATTTAATAGATTAAATCAAATACATTAATTTGCAATGTTGAAAATGACCCTTATTCAGTTATGACAATTAACTCCCACAGCCAACCAATAAAGTGTTAGCAGGTTATTGGGTTATATACTGTGATGAGTAGCAACAGAAGATCTGTTCTACAACAGTAACACTAGCATTAAGAGTTCTACAATTAACATATAAGCCGCAGCAATATTTCTTAAAGGTGGTGCTATAGAAGTCAATATGGAATGAAAATAACATTTTCTTTATTTAAGACTTTCTATTTTAAAAGAAATTAAGGGTTGCTATTATTGTAATGTTTACTTTTAAATACATAAACTGTGAACTAATGGTGAAAACACTTGAAAAGTAGCCAGAAGATACAAGGAAAAACTCCCTACCAACTGTATCCCAGAATTTTATTTAAAAAAAAAAAAGTGAAGTGCTTTAAGACTGCTCTTTAAAACTCCAGTTAGAGGAAGGAAGAAGACTGTCAATCCGCAGTAATGTATAAAGATCTGAGGTACTGATGCATTTTCCTGCTTTGAGTGCATGAAGTCGTCTTTGTTTCGGGTTTCCTTGGCAACCCTTCTCAAAGTGTGTACAGGAAGAGCAGGTTCTAAATGGGGTCTGGTCTGAGAGGGCCTTTAAAAAAGGGAGTCTACGTTCCCTATTTTTTATTCCTTCAGAACGCATGTGTGTAATGAAGGATGTATAAGAAAGGAGGACACATTATGTTCCACACTCATGGCCACCTATGCGAGAGTGAGATAACAGTGATTTTTGAAAGCCTGTGTTGTTTTCCTGGCTATGAGACATCAAAGGAGACATGGAGTTCCTGGAAAGTTATTTGAAAGATCCTTTTCAAGTCAGAGCTGCATCAATAGCCAAAGATGAGTGGGAGCTATTTGCCTTTGGTGATGCTCTAACTCCAAGTGATTTCTCTTCATAGAGATTTTCATGATGTCATCCTCAAGGACAAAAGCTTATAGGAATTGTTAACAATTGACTTTCTCATTTACAAAAGCAATTCCTTGCTTAATCATTGCCTCTATCTGTGGCCTCTACTTCATAACCTCCCATTTAAACTTTACCTCTACTAGATGACAGACAGAAACTGGTAGAGCTTGCCTAGAACCAGGCCCAATGAACACTGCTCACACCTTATCCTGTGCTACCTCCCTTAGGTCCTTCTTAAAACTTTCTTCTTACTGGCTTTGTGACTGGTGTTTTCTCTTCTGCTTTCTTATTTTTGCTGGCAGGGCTGGGCACTAGGATAAGGCAAGAGAGGCACTTGCCTGGGACACAAAATGTAAGGGGGCACCAAAAATTTAGTAATAGAAATAAATGATATTTTAATGCACTATTTTTTAAAATCAAAATTAAAAGAAAAAAATCAATAATGAAAAAAAGTCAAGCCCTGGCCAGTGTGTCTAAGTTGGTTAGAGCATCATCCCATGTACCAAAGGATCTCAGATTTGATTCTTCTCCCTTCCTCTCTCTCTAGAATAAATGGAAAACATATCCGCAAGTGAGGATTTTTTAAAAAGGTCAAAATCATAAATAAAAAGTATCCATACTGATTAGATCAAGTCACTATTCATTAGAATGGTTTTATTTCCCCCCCCCCCACCATGCCATGCCCAAATCCTAAAGTTTCTATAATTAGTCATATTACTTCTATTTCAAGAATCTTTATTTAGCACTTATATTACATGTTCCCATCACGCATGCACACACACACACACACACACACACACACACACACTTACACAAATACATTCATCATCTTTTCTCATTCAGTTATAGTTACAGGTGTTTTCAATAATCTCCTTAGATAGGGTATGTAGATAATACATCTTTTCATTCTTACGCATCCTCAAGTATTTTTCTTTTGCCCAAACAAGTGAGAAGTATCTTGACTGGATATAGGATTCTTGGATTGCCTTTGTCTTCTCTTGGCAGTCTTTAGATTTCATTCTGTTTTCCAGTGTTGTAGATGAGAGGTCTGATTGCCAGTTTGATTCTTATCTTTTTTTAAAATAGTTTTTTCCTTCTCTCTGGAAATCTATACGATTTTTCTTTTAGCTTTTGAGCTCAAAGAGAGTCTCATGCTAGGCGTAGGGTGTTTATTCTTGATAATAATGCCTGGAACTCAGTGAGGTCTTTGAACCTCAGGTTCAAATCTTCCTTCAACATAGGGCAAATTGTTTTCTATTATTTGTCTAATTATTGCCTCTTCTTCATTGATTCCTAATTCTCCTTATGGAACTTCTATTATTTGTATCTTGAGTGCCCTGTATCTGTCCTCCAAAATCACTTAATCTTTTCCCTCCTGTTTTCTCTAGCTTCTTTCATTCATTTCATTCAGGGGTGTTTTTCTTCCCATTTAATTTTCCAGGCCACTGATTTAGAATTCAGTGGTGACTATTTTTCTCTTTTAATTTATGTATTAACTTTTTAAATTTGAAAAGTATGAGTTTTTTAATTCCAAGAACTTGAGAGATTTTATATTATACTAGGGGCCCAGTGCACAAATTTATTCACCTTGAAAGGAACTTTGGGCCAAGAGGCTGCAGTAGGCACAGGGGCGGGTCTCAGCCCATCCTCCGTGCCCCCGCCCAGCCCCTCCCTCCATGGCTCCCAGTCCCCCACCAACACCACTCCCACACACTGATGGTGCCAGCCCCACTCACACCTGCTGAAGGCACAGAGTGATTGGGGCCAGCATCAGCAGCTGGTGTGAGCGGGCCAGCGCTGTCAGTGGGTGCAAGCGGCAGCTCTGGCACTAGGCAGGACCTCGGTGTGCGGGAGCAAAGAATTTTCAGTAACCACCAGAGGCTCACCCCAATGATGGTGACCAGCGCTCCACCTTGGTCTGGCACCCCTGCTCACCTGCTCCACCATCCCACTGCAGCCAACGCCCATCATGTTCTGCACACGCCCCCTGGTGGTCAGTGCATGTCATAGTGACTGGTTGTTTGTTGTTTGGTTGTTCCAGTTGTTCCGCCATTCGGTCTATTTGCATATTAGCCTTTTATTATATAGGATTTGAACCTCAAGTTCTCTTATTAATATTTGTTCAAATTGTTTTCAGTTCCCACTAGCAGTTCTATTTCTTTTAAGAGCTCCATATTCTTTTTTTATATATAAATATTTTTTTATTGATTTCAGAGAAGAAGGGAGAGGAAGAGAGAGATAGAAACATCACTGGTGAGAGAGAATCATCAGCTGCCTCCTGCATGCCCCTCACTAGGGATTGAGCCCAAAACTTGGGCATGTGCCCTTAACTGGAATCGAACCTAGGACCCTTCAGTCCACAGGCTGATGCTCTATCCACTGGAGCTACATATTCTTGATGCTGTTCTTCTCCTATCATTACCAGTTCCCCTAGTTTTTTCATTATTTCAATTAAAGTCATTGGGATTTCATGTTGCTCTAGTGTAAAATGCCAGTCATTTTTGATAGCTCCTCTTTCTTATCACCCTCTTTCAGTTGGCCTACAAATATTTTCTTAATTGTATCCCTACATAATCTCTTTAATCTATTTCCTCCTTTACATTTCCAGCTGCCAGATTATTTTTCAAGCCTTTATTAGTCCACCCTAATTCTTGCATTAACTTTATAACTGACTTCTTTCTCTCTAATATACTCTGTATAGTGCTTTTGTTTGTTTGTTTGTTTTTGTTTGTTTGTTTTTGTGTGTGCCCAGGTTTTGTTTTATGAGAAAACATGCACAATTGCAAGAGAAATGGGGACGCTTAGGGATGGTTGAGGCTGATCACATTTAAGAATCCTCACTCGGACAGGGTTGAAAACTCTTTGACAGATACCCTAAATCAGAAAATTAGAGATTCAGATGCAGATAATCAAAGTGGGGGATTTTCACCTACCGCAAGGCCACAGATAAATAGCATTCTGAGCCCCGTGGTAAATCTGAGAAGTAGAACCCTGTGAAAGGCAGCTGTGACAGGTGGTATCTGTCAGACACCAATTTTTGGGCTTGCCCTGCTCACGTCACAGGTTCGTGGCTTAGAGGGATAGCAGGCAGTTGGCTCAGGAGAACTCTGAGGAAACCTGGTGGGGACAAGGATTGCTGAAGGGGAAGGCTCATTTGTACTTTTTGGTGAAAAATTCTCACCAGCCTTTCCCCTTGCTGTCCAAATTGCACACCCACTGGATGACCTGTAGCTACTAATGCACAATTGTGACTGAGTGATACCCATTATTTACTGAAACCAAATCATCCAAGGTTTTCTTCCATATATCTTGATGAACTTATCACACATACACACTCACACACGTATACACACACACACACACACACACACACACACACACACAACCCTCCTACTCCTCCTCTAGGACATTTTTAAATTATGGCCTACACTTTCCCAAATCCTGCCTAGGCTTATCTTGTTCCTTTCTCCTCTTTCCACTCCATCGCCTCTCCAACTCTTACTTATCCTCCAAAGGCTCAGCTCAGATGTCGCCACTGTGAGGCCTTCCCTGGTCATTTGTCTAATTTAATATCTACCACTTTCATTCTTCTGTGGCATTTTCTTCAAATCTTTATTATAATTTGCATTTTATTTGCTAGAATTTGTAAACTATGTAAATCTTGAATGCAACAATTACGTGTGACTTACCTTTGCTTTTTCCCCTCTACCTGGAACATGGTAGGTACTTCTATAGTAGTGAATTGAATAAAACTGTTCAGAGCAACTATATTTGCCAGTGAGCTAGTGCTTCAGTAAAAGATGAAATAAACAAAGACCCTGTCCTCAGGGGTTCAAATGCCAAGTTCTATATTTCAATATTGCAATTCAATGATCTGACATGTATCTATGTGTGTATATCAGATCACATATGGATATCTCCATCTAAATGCAGAAACCTCCTGGAAAGGGCTGCCTCGCTGTTTTGCCTCCTAATCTGCCTTTGGAAAGCAGATGAACACCAAGTCCAGAGATCACATCAGGGCAGAGGAAGTAGACCCGCAGAGGAAGTTGACCCACAGAGGAAATTAAAATTCTATGTTTCGACAATTACAATGCTGAAATTACAGATCAGGTAAGCAGCTCTTTTTAAGTCAATGTAAATAATTACGCTTTAGGAAGAGGTCAGGAAAGAAGCAACTAAGAAGAAAAATAGGCTAAGGCATCTTACTGGTGTGCCTGTGGCTCCCTTGATTTGGGTTCCCACCTAACTGTAAACAATTCTGTTTGGAGCTTCCCTAGAGAACAGTGAAGAGGAGATTGACATCAGGTATATCGTGGACAAAGGACTGAGGATCAGATGAAGGCATATCCCAAGAGCAAATTGTTAAACTGAACTGCTATATCAGCCCCACCCCTTCATCTCTTCCCAAAGCTATAAACTAAAGATAGTTTATCTTTAGCCAATTTTCCTTTTTGCCATTGTCCTTTCAGAATCACCCTCAGAAGCTGTCTCAGCATCCTTAAGATCCAAAAACTTCTTCCACTACATCTGCCCAGTACCCAAAGCTTTCTTCCAAAGCTTTCTTCCCTCCACCCCATCAAACATGATCGGCTATTCCCTTGGCCTGTACCTTTTCACTTGACAGTATTTAAAGAGGATCAGTAGATTTCAATTATCTTACTTGAGAGGAAAATATGTGAATCTAGATAATGTATAAAATTATTTCTAGTAAGTTTTTTATTAGATAGCATAATGACTTAAGCCAGTTAAACTGTACGTACAAAAAGAGCTTCAGAAGGATTGTTATCATTGGAAATTTCACATTGCAGGTTTGGCCAGCAGTTGGGAAATTTCTTGTTTGTCTTAGCCTCACAGATCCCACCACAGAGTCTCGTCCTGGCACACCTCTGCCCCAAACCACATGTCCAAGCAATAGCCAACGTTTCCTACATTCTCTGTAGACTGAGAAATTGAGGATGTCTTGAATTCAATGTCAATCTCCCCACCAGTTCCTATCTGCTACTCTGCTATGAAATCTTTTGTTCTAGATCTATAGCTGGTACTCAGGAGCACAGGCTGCATCTCTCAGTGGGTCATTTTCGCTCTGATTGGCAGGCTCATGAAGGACCTGTATTGGTTTCTGATTTTGGCCCCAAACTGCACCTGAGAAAATCAGGCAACAAACGTTTAGTTCCTGAGAGCTCAGATGAAAATCAGGACTTTGAATACGTAAGAGTTGGAACAAAATAACCTTCCTACTGATATCATCAAGGAAAAAACTACAGGCTGGATAAGACTTAGCTCTGACCCAGTATAGGAGTCTTATATGAGGGCTTGTCCAAAAAGCAATAGTGTGGAGGTCATAAATTCCTGCTTGAAAGGAGTTAATGATGTGCTGAGTTCTACATGACATGATATGAGTTAAAATCAATTCCTACTCAGCCCTTTGACTTGGAGCAAAATATTTAGCCTTTCTGGTTTCAGTTTCCCATTAGGTAAGATGGAGGACTAGAACTACTGACCTTTTAGCTATACTGGTATGGATCAATAGCCTCTGGTTCTATAATATGCTCTGGAATTAGGTGTTGCTCATTAAAATGAATCTGCTGAAGACAATAGAAGGGAAGGACAAAGTCAAAATTCCATTTTAAAGATTTCAGTGAATCTGAACTGCACAGCAGCTTGCTAATCACTGACGATGCAGTCACAAGAGACAGAATGCTGGGTTCTTTCATTTGCCATCCACTGCTTAGTGCACCAGGCTGTTTTGTTGAACATACATTGATTATTCGTCTAAATCCACTCAAGTGGACATGATAGAAGATAATTCCAAAGTACATGACTGCATTTGTCAAGAAATATATGGGTTAATGTCAAGAAGCCACTGACTCTTTTGTATTCCAGTATCTAAGTGACTATTATTCTTCTCAGTATAGAATTTTCTAGGAGACAAAACACATACTAAAGCCATATATATATATATCCATTCAAGATACAGAGAGATTGGGGTTCTACTAATGTAATATAAAAATTCAACTTGCAAATAAGGTCCCAGAGTTAGATTGATTGCTGTGTACAACACTGACATGAATATAAAGACTCCCTAAGGTTAAATTGGGCTCTTGCATTGAAATTCTAATTAGAAATAAGAGTGCCCCAACTCTGCAATGTGTGTTTAATTATTCTCCTTTCACCTTATCTCTCCCATTATTTTTACCTTTTTTCCTCCTCCTTTCTTGCTGTTCTCAAGCAACTGTGCTCCTCACCTAATCTAAGTGTAGGGCCTTTCTCTAAGTTGGCATTAATTGACAAGCAGCATTTAATTATTATTTTTCATGTCTGCCGAGGGCTAATATTAACTCTCCGTGGGCCTGGGGGCACTGCTCTGCCTTCATCACTGGCATTTCTTTCATCAGACAGACATGCATATATTCTCCTATATCTTAATGGTATGTACCTATATTTGTGCTAATTAAGGCTACTGGGCACCTCACTTATCTTCTATCATTGCATTTGTAAAACTGGCACTTTGGACAACTGAAGATTAAATCATCTTTATACAAGCGAAGAGGGGGGAAATTTCGCCTTGAGAACTATTACTTCCAAGTTTATTCTTTTTTTTTTTTCAATCACAGTTGACATTTAATATTATTCTATATCAGTTTTGGAAGTACAACCCAGGGGTTAGACAATTATATAATTTACAAAATGGTCCCCCTGATAAGTCTAGTACCCACCTGGCACCATACATAGCTATTACAATATTTTATTTACTATATTCCCTATGCTGTACTTTACATCCTCGTAAGTATTTTGTAACTGCCAATTTGTACTTCTTAATCCCTTCACTTTTTTCATCCAGCCCCCTCAACCCCCTCCCATCTGGCAACCCTTAGTTTGTTCTCTGTATCTATGAGTCTGTTTCTGGGTGTCTGTTTTTTGTGGTTGTTGTTTGCTTGTTTGTTGTTTTTTATCTTTATTGTTAAAAGCATTACAGATGTCCCCTTTTTTCCCCCCATTGGCCCCCTCCACCCCACACCTGACCCCACCCCTAGGCTATTATCTTTGCCCATGGGTTATGCATATATGCATATAAATTATTTGTTTAATCTCTTCCCACCCTTTACCCCTTCTTCCCTCAACCCCCCACCCCTGTCTTCCCTCTGTTTCTGCTTTGTTTATTTATGTTCTTCAGATTCCAAATATAAGTGAAATCATATTCTATTTGTCTTTCTCTGTTTAACTTTTTCACTTAGCATAATGGCCTCTAGCCCCATCCATGTTTCTGCAAATGGAGTTTTCTTAAAGTGAGGAAGGTGCCTTTTACGGTTGGCATCCTAAGCTGGCACCCAGCACCTGATATTGCTGCATATTTGATTGACTAATAACTAATATCTCAAAGAATCTTCAAACCATATGCCTGTGCATTGGTACTCTGAATTAAGAGTAAGGACCTGGCATTTTTCCATAATCATGATTGTCTGGCTTTTTCCTAAATTCATCAGTCACCCCAGAAATCTAGCTAGTCCACCAGCATAACTGTCAATTTCTGATTCAAAGCTGAAGAAGCCTCTGTTGATATTAAGTATGAGAGAATATGCTTTTCAAGAAGAGACATTTCATTCAGTTTTCTTTAACGTTCTATGTTGAACTTGAATCTCAAAAGTAGATTTATTCAGGAGATATTCAGACTCAGAAACTAAAAGGCAAAGGAGCTCGTGGCTTGAAATCTAAATCTTCTCCTAAGCACTTCTTGGGTTACAACAGGACCTTAATTATCAGAAAGAAACAGCAAATGAGCCCTGGCTGGTTTGACTCAGTGAATAGAGTGTTGGCCTGCAGACTGAAGGGTCCCAGGTTTGATTCCTGTCAAGGACATGTACCTTGGTTGTGGGCACATCCCCAGTAGGGGGTGTGCAGGAGGCAGCTGATCGATGTTTCTCTCTCATCGATGTCTCTAACTCTCTATCCATCTCCCTTCCTCTCTGTAAAAAATCAATAAAATATATATTTTTTAAAAATAAACAGCAAATGAAAGCTACTCCAGTGAGAAAGGTCAAATCCAATAAGTCGGAAAGTGTCAAGGATTCGGTATAAAAGAATAAGTAGGAACTCTAGGTCCAGGATCAAGAGGTGCTAAACCAAAATTCGGATAAGAAGGGTCAAAAACCTGACTGGTTCCGAGATTGGGGCTTCCAGGTACAGTCATGTGACCTCAGAGTCTCAAAGTTCGAGGTGGCATTTAGAAGTAGCATGGCAAGTGAAAGAGGCACAGGGTCTGGAGTCAAAGAGCCTGGGTCCCAAGCCAGTCTCCATGCCATGGTGCCTGCATGACCTTAGGCAAAACATATCTCTAAAGTTATTATAACGAACATCTTAATGAAATAACGCACATGAAAGCACTTTGGACATTTAAGTTGCTTTATAAAGCTTAATTATCAGCTTGAAACATATTTCCTTAGTAGTAGTGGAAAATAAGAGTTTGAGTAGTACTGTTGTTCAGCTACATATGAATTTAATAGGCTCTTTTTTATTTTGGTAGTTAGTTCTGCCATCTGTGGAACATACAAAAAGAAACAACAAACTTTGGAAAACAAGCCATTCATAAACCAGAAACTGCTTGCATATCCGTTATGATTGAATGCCTTTGACCTATTAATGCCCAAAGGGGCAAAAATTTGGGAGGGATCCCATATTGAACATTCTTCTTTCAATCTAGACCTATTAACTTGCCTTATCAGTTATCAAGTAAATAAGTCACAGGCTCACTTTATCTCTGCCAGGCTCCACAAGCACCAACTTGTGTGCTGACAGTATCAAAAAATACAGTAACTATAATTCAAAAACACACATCAGTGGTTCTCAAAGTGTGGTGTCCGACCTGCAACAGCAACATCGCCTGGAAACTTGTTAGAAATGCAAATTATCGATCCCTACCTGTAGAGAACCCCTTTCCACGTCCCGAGTGGTTCAGGGTTCAGGTGCAGGGTTCGGGTTCTGGAGGAGGCCTCACGCAAATGAAAGAGACTAGAAAATATTAATTTGGAAATATTGGAGGCCAGGCGGGAACCCAACTCAAGGAGAAGGACTTCGCCTTGCTTTGGCCTTGCTATCCCTTTTATTAAGACTTTGGGATCCACTCATAGCTCTAGGCAGGCAATTCCAACAATAGCCAATCAGCAAGGATTTACATAAGATTAAAAGATGGAGGTTGCTTTAGCTACCATTGTCTCAACTAGACAGTGGGTGGTTGGCTCTGACCTTTCAGAGCCTCAAGGTTGACTAGCCTTCCGGGTTCCTTGTCCACACCTCTGCTAGTGAGGACGATGGGCGGCTTCCAACACTACCGTGACCTACTGAATCAGAAACTCTGGGGATGGGGCCCATTAATCTGTTTTAACAATCCCTCCAGGTGATCCTAATGCTCTTTGGAGTTTGAGAACCATTATATTAGATTGAGAACAGAAGTAGCAACCTAAGCACAGTGGTTTTTATTGGTAGATTATTAAGGAATCTTAGCTAGTTTTACATGTTCTAATATGGCTGAAGTTTCAATACAATATGAGCAATTAAAAATTACAACTACTAAATGCATAACCAAGACAACAGAGATCTTCAATTTGTATTTATAGGTTTATTAAGGAAGTTCATTTTCCCACCCTTAGTCTGAATAGATTAAATGTCTTGGTCAAGTCTAATTTCCTGTGATACTTGAGCAATTCAAACACTCTAAAAAATTTGAGCATATTTTTATTTACTGAAGACTCTAATCAAGGTGGAAGCTCTTACAATTAGTCTTGGTAATACAAATGTAAATTAAACTCAGTTCCTTAATTTTAGCAATATCCTTCTTTGTTTCACTTTTAATATTAGAAGTCCAGCTATTATTTTAATTAATACCTTGCCTTGTAAAGTTTACAATATACTTTACTAATATTGATAATAAAATCACAATTTAATATGGTATGACAAGTACAAAGTAAATTTCTCAGGAAAAGTTCAGGCTGGAATTTTCTATATAATTACTTTAAATTTTTTTATTGGACTAATGTTTAGAGGTAAAAGGTCAATTTTTCTTCTCTTACATTAACAAAATCACAAGTGTCAGTAAGAATATAAAAATCCCTTAAGAAGTAGTCAGCTATTTCTCCTTTCATAAATATTATATAAATGTTTAAATATTATATAAAAAATGAAGTTTTGTTACACATATTACAGCATTTGTTTTGCATCATGTCTAGGCATGAGGTTAGGACCCAGAGCTTTCTGCTCTAAAATTCCACCAGCCTCCATTACACTTCTAGGTCACTCAAAATAATGCTCAGAGAGCTCCTGAGGAAGCACTGTACAAATATTGGGAATGAGCTGGATTTTCCTGAAAGTTCCTTATCAGCAGCTGCCAACATTAAATGCAGTCTTTCTACCACAAAACACAATTTATGAAGTTAAAAGTATAAGCAGACCAAAGCAGTCACTCCTTTAACTTAACCTTACCCACCCTCCTTCAGATACCTGGAACCAGCATCAGGCTTCCTCCTGTTTCCTGCTCCTTGGTGCCCCATAGCATTCTTTCAGGACAGCCTGGCCACTCCTTCCAGCCAACCATCTTTCTGTCTCCAGTGAAACTAAAGGGGAATTCCTAGCCCTTTTCCATTACCCCCTTATTTAAAACATTGCTCCACACACCTTGGCATGACACGTCTTGCTTAAGAGCAAGTTGTTTCTTCCCAAATGAAAACCACACAATCACATCTCTGGCCTTAGGGAGCCTACTGATGAGAAAAATGGAGATCTAGGATTTAACATGTAAATCTCGGATTGTGGTATTGAGAAAAGGGGAGTGAGCTGCTAAATGTATGAGAATACCATATATCATGAATCCTGTAGGTATAAAACTTAACATATCTAAATATTTTTTAAATAACCCTTTGTAGTAGCATTTTGTAATTAGAGTGGGACCCTCTGGCACGTGAATTATGGTGTATTCATGTTCAGTTGCATTGACTGCACTCAGCTTTTAGCCATGTGCCTAGCAACACACTGGGTATGAATTAATGTGCAATAATTCATGGCCTGTTGTGCCTTATTAAATATAGCATTGATTCAATTTTAGAACTGCAACATAATGACTCAAATATTTTTCAGAATGCTAAGTGCCCCATATGATTTTCATTTGCAACCCTCACTTACAATAGTAATATTTTCCTACTGCAGAGCAAGAAAAAAATGCAAATGCCCACCAAAAGATAAAATCAAATACCAAGAGGAATTATGTCCTGAATGGCCTTGTTTTTTCCAATCAATATGAATCCCCCAGACTCTATTTTAAATGGGGGAAAAACACATTTTGTTTGTTTTGTTTTCAGGCCATTTGAAAAACTTCGTTAAAAGACTCTCCAATTCCTTGTTCTCCATTATATTAGGATTTAAAGCAAAATAACAATATGTCACATTTAAAGGGGAAAATGCCCAGTAGCAAGGCAGGAGTCCTGTGGTCCAGTTCGGATTCTGCTAGTTTACTCTACAATTGCCAATAAGTCACATAATTTCTCTGTGCCTCAGTTTTCTCATTTGCAAAATACATCTGATACTGTCGCTTTAACTATTTCAGGGGTTGCTGTGAGAATAAAACAACCTAATTCTGTGAAGATGCTATATAAATATAATTAGTGTAGATAGTGTACCTAGCCCCATACTAAGTACACTTTTAGCTAATAGAAGAGCTTTCATACCCATCTCATTGAAACCTCCCAACAATGCTGTGGGGAGTGGGTAGGTACTGTAATTACCAGGTCACAGTTGGGCTTTAGCCACAGGATGCTCTCCTTCTCAGTAGCAGATACACATGAGCAGTGAAAGACCTAAGCTGAATAAACCATGATTTCCAATGTCACAATTAGAGTGCCTTCACATTCATTAGACAGAGGGGGGGGGGGGGGGGACAAAGAGAAGGTGACAAATGTACCTTAATGGCAAAATTAAAACTCAAATTCTAGTCTATTGTCTTTTATGCAAACCAGTAACTTTATGTTTAAAAGGTTGAGCTACTACCTCACCTTATAATTTCTGCCTGAGCCAGTGAGAGGGCTCTCACCCAAGCTCCTACAGCACTGGACACAGCTAACACATCCTATATAATAAAAGCCCAGCAACCAAAACGGCAGAACAACCAGAGACAAGAATGACTGCAACCCCTCACCCCAACCAGCCCCGCCCCCCAGTGGGGACCCCTACCCTGATCAGGGGCGTGGCTGGCCTGCAAACTGCCCGCGGCCCCTCGCTCCGGCTGGCCCTGCCCCCCAGCAGGGACCCCCACCCCAATCCGGGGCCCCCATCAGGGCAGGCCAGCCAGCCCCTACCCATGCACTGGGCCTCTATCCTATATAATAAAAGGGTAATATGCAAATTGACCCTAATGGCAGAACAATCAGAACAACCACTGGACCAGTCACTATGAGGCACACTGACCACCTCTCGGTCCCTTTCCCCGGCCAGCAGGCTCCAATCGCCCAATGGCAAATGGGGAACTGGGGTGAGTGGCAGCGGGGGGCAGGGCTGGGGAACAGGTAGAACGGCTGACCTCTCGGTCCCTCGCCCACCAGCCAGCAGGCTCCAATCACCTGATAGCAAATGGGTAACCGGGGGTGGGTGGCAGGGTACATGGGTGGTGCCAGGCCAAGGCGCCTGCCCTGCCAGTCGCCCCACACACAGAGGGTGACCCCCGGAGGCGGGACTGGCGAGCGGGCAGGAACAGCCATCCTCTCAGTCCCTTCCCCTGACCATCAGGCTCCGATCACCCAATGGCGAATGGGGAACAGGGGATGGGTTACGACGGGGGGCAGGGCCAGTTGCGGGCAGCCGGGGAAGATGGCCCTGATCTCAGGCCAAGCCTAAGGACCGTACTTGCGCACAAATTTCATGCACCGGGCCTCTAGTTCTATAATAAATGACAGTTTTCAATCAGCCCAAATCTCATCCTGTAATATTTTTCCAATGGACATCCTTCCATGTCTTCATGTTCAGAGCCACATTCTTAAAATGACTTTTGATTTGTTTTAAGCAAATTAGAAGATCTCTATTTTGTTAAATTAAGGAGGTTATAGAACTTTCCTTGTATCACTAGTTAGCTACCATGTTGTTTGCTAAATGCCCTGTTTATTTTTTCTGAATCATAATGTTATGCAAGGATAAGTGGTAAAAATAATGATGACAAAACCAGTATCCCATGTGCAGCTCATGCTTCTGATGCTGCCATTTCTAGCATAAAACCGCCTCTGGCACCAATGCTGCAAAAAAATTCTATTTTGGCCCAAGACCATTTATTTCTTTTGTTATATGAAGAAAAATAGTTTGGGGGTCATAACTCTGACCAGCCTTCCTGAAACAAAATTTGTTATACACTAGGGATCCACTTATTTTGGTGCAACCATTCTGAATATACAGACATGGAACGTAGTAACATGAGATTCTTTTAGAGTAAGTCAGACCCGGTTTCTAACTCCAGCTTCATCATTACTGGTATGTGGCACTGGAAAACTGACCTAATCTCTCTAAGCATGTTATTTAATGTAGAATATTCAATGGAATACTGTATGTAAGCTACTAACGATAGAGCCTGAAACATACCAAGCACTCAAACATGCAAACTATTAGGTTAGACAAACTATTGTGGCCCAGATATCAGATAAGATATGGATCCAATGCTAGTTGTTATGGGCCAAATATATTTCAAGCCTCATCTTTGCTCCCATGTGATAGGCCTACCATCACAGAATTTTATTAGATACATGAATATTCCTAGCATTCCTTTATATTAGCACTATATATAATTCTCAGTGTACTTGGCATGTACCTATGTTACATTTCATTCTGCCTTATACAAAAATTACTCATAGATTTGCCTCCTCCCCCTAAATAGTAAGCATGAGAGAGCAAGAAGCACAACTGACTTCCTCTCTATCCTGTTCAAACACCAAAACTGTGCCGTGCATCTCTCTAGCTGGTCTAATCAAAGTCAGTTGAATTGTACTGAAGGTAAATAGTTCAAGTGAGATATTTGCCTCAAGACTTGGGGTTAGGAAACCATACAGGAAGGTATCCACCAGCCAGCAACTTGCTCATCATGTCAAAGCAGAGGCTTTTGGGTAACGTAATTACTGCTTTCTGTTATGAGTGACACCAGAGGCAGAGAAGACACTCTATGAATATAAGAAACATGGGGAAAGTCATATGGCTAGCCCAGTTCAGCCCTAAGTGAACAGCTTTGTAGAATTCCCCAAGATTCTACTTCATGCTGGGAAAGAAAGGGTTAGGCTCTCCATGATTCAAAAACACCAATGACTTTATGACTCTTCAATGCAAAATAAAAGCCCATTTAGACTTTCTTTTGCAATTATCACCTATTTGAATTCTGGTAACACTTATTTAGTTAGCAATCCAGTTCTTTTTCTTATTTAAAAATAAATAAATAGCAGAGTGTTCTTTTTTTCTTTCATGCATTGAGATGAGGCAGACATCATTTTGATCGTCTTTGATATGACAATAGAACCTTGTTTAGTGAACCTGGTCTTCAAAGGCCTGATCTGCTCTCTCTACAAGCTGCCTGAGCGGAGGAGAAGAGAAGAGAAGGCTCAGGCCTGAGGAAGCAGGCCTTGCTCCTGAGAGCTCACATAGGCAGACTCTCCCCTCCCGCCCACTCACAGTGACAGAGGATAACAAGGGGGACAATTGCAGGAGGGTTGATGCCAGTCCCTGACCAGTGACTGTCACTGGCTTCTCTTTGATATAGAACTCCCTCTTCTTTCTCCCATTCTCTTTCTTATCCATCTTATCAAACTGCTGGTTTGATCACTAGATCAAAATATAACTGCATCGATTTTTTTTTTTTTTTTGGTGGACAAACCTTAGAGATTTTCAGAAGAAAGCAAGATGGACCAAGTTGTCTGTATTATCCCTGTCTCAGAGAAACCCTTATGCACATAACATGAAAACTCAGCTGTCAGCACCCTGCCTCCTTAGAGAAGTCTGTATCCTACTCTTCAAACCACAGAAGCACATATTAGGCAGAACAGCCAGTAGCATTGTGGATAGACTTTATTACTTTACACACACACACACACACACACACACACACACACACACACACACACCACTCACCCCTTCAGAGATCTCTATTCTCTGAAAAGATTTTCCAATCTTTTCTGTCATCAATCTCAGAGATCTTTCCTCCACCTCCACTGCAGCTGCCACCATCCTCTCGAACTTCAACTGGACTCCCAAGTCAATAACATTTCATGCTTCATTTAGAGATTGTTCCATGAAGTTACCAGAGACAATGGAGCATAATGGCTATGCATGTGGACTCTGGAGCTAGACAACTAGATCTAAATCCTGCCCAATTAACCCTCGTGCACTGGTGCAGCCACTGTGGAGAACAGTATGGAGTTTCCTCAGAAAACTAAAAATGGAACTCCCATTTGACCCAGTGATCCTACTTCTATGAATATATCCCAAGAAACCAGAAATATCAATCAGAAAGGATATATGCACCCTTATGTTCATAGCAGCACAGTTTACAATAGCTAAGATTTGGAAACAGCCTAAGTGCCCATCAGCAGATGAGTGGATTAAAAAACTGTTGTACATCTACACAATGGAATACTATGCTGCTGTAAAAAAGAAGGACTTCTTACCATTTGCAACAGCATGGATGGAACTGGAGAGCATTATGCTAAGTGAAATAAACCAGTAAGAGAAAGATAAATATCACATGATCTCACTCATTTATGGAATATAATGAACAACATAAACTGATGAACAAAAACAGATCCAGAGACAGAGAAACATCAGTCAGACCATTGAACCTCAGAGGGAAGGTAGGGGAGGGTGGGGGTAAGGGGAGATATCAACCAAAGGACTTGTATGCATGCATATAAGCCTAACCAATGGACACAGACAACAGGGGGGTGAGGGCATGAGTGGGGGGGATGGGGAGGGGTAATGGGGGAATAAGGACACATATGTAACACCTTAATCAATAAATTTAATAAATAAATAAACAAACAAACAAATAAATAAATCCTTCCCAATTGCTTACAAGCTACAGTTTCCACATTTGGGATGACAGTGATAGAGGATGTTGGGTTACTGTAAATATTAAATAAATTAATATGTGTTAAGTATTTATAAAGTGCCTGGCACAGAGTAAGTGCTCAATAAATGCTCACTCCTAATGATGTTCTATCCTCCATCATCCCCATACCCCATATTCTACTTGATATGACTCTGTTCTTGATTTGGTACTAATCTTAATTTAAAACTCTGAACTTCATATTTTTTTCCCTTGTGTAATATTTCTCTTTTTTTATTGTTTAAAGTATTCATATGTCTCCTTTTTCCCCGATTGACTCCCCCATCCACCACTCACGCCCCCAGGACAAGCCCCTCCCGCCCCAGTGTCCATGTCCATTGGTTATGCTAATATGCATGCATACAAATCCTTTGGTTGTTCTCTCACTCCCCCTCTCCTGCCTTTTCTCTGAGATTGGATGGTCTGATCAGTGTTTCTTAGTCTCTGGATCTATTTGTGTTCATCAGTTTATGTTGTTCATTATATTCCACAAGTGAGTTAGATCATGTGATATTTATCTTTCTCCAACTGGCTTATTTCTCTTAGCATAATGCTCTCCAGGTCCATCCATGCTGTTGCAAATGGTAAAAGTTCCTTCTTTTTTATAGCAGCATAGTATTCCATTGCGTGGATGTACCACTGTTTTTTAATCCACTCATCTGCTGATGGGCACTTAGGCTGTTTCCAAATCTTAGCTATTATAAATTGTGCTGCTATGAACATAGGGATGCATATATCCTTTCTGATTGGTGTTTCTGGTTTCTTGGGATATATTCCCAGAAGTGGGATTACTGGGTCAAATGGAGTTCCATTTTTAATTTTTTGAGGAATCTTCATACTGTTTTCCACAGTGGCTGCACCAGTCTGCATTCCCACCAGCAGTGCATAAGGGTTCCTTTTTCTCTGCATCCTCTCCAGCACTTGTAGTTTGTTGATTTGTTGATGATAGCCATTCTGACAGGTGTGAGATGGTATCTCATTGTTGTTTTGATTTGCATTTCTCAGATGATTAATGACTTTGAGCATGTTTTCACGTCTCTCGGTCTTCTGTATATCCTCTTTTGAAAAGTGTCTATTTAGATCCTTTGCCCATTTTTTTTACTGGTTTGTATATCTTCCTTTTGTTAAGTTGTATGAGTTCCCTGTAAATTTTGAATATTAAACCCTTATTTGAGATAGCATTGGCAAATATGGTCTTCATGCAGTGAGCTTTCTTGTTGTTTTGTTGATGGTTTCTTTTGCTGTGCAGAAGCTTTTTATTTTGATGTAGTCCCATTTGTTTATTTTCTCCTTAGTTTCCATTGCCCTAGGAGCTGTATCAGTAAAGATATTGCTATGACATATGTCTGAGATTTTGCTGCCTGTGGAGTCTTCTAAGATTTTTATGATTTTCTGTCACATAAAAGGACACATATGTAACACCTTAATCAATAAATTTAATAAATAAACAAACAAACAAACAAATCCTTCACAATTGCTTACAAGCTACAGTTTTAGTCCTTTAACCATTTTGAGTTTATTTTATGTATGATGTAAGTTGGTGGTCTAGTTTCATTTTTTTTGCATGTATCTGACCAGTTTTCCCAGCACCATTTATTGAAGAGACTGTCTTGACTCCATTATAAGCTCTTGCCTCCTCTGTCAAATATCAATTGAGCATAATGGCTTGGGTTGATTTCTGGGTTCTCTGTTCTGTTCCATTGGTCTGTTCTTGTGCCAGTACCAGGCAGTTTTGAGAACAATGGCTTTATAATATAGCTTGATATCTGGTATTGAGATTCCTCCAACTTTGGTCTTCTTTCTCAGGGTTGCTGTGGCTATTCTGGGTCTTTTTTATTCCAGATGAATTTTTGGAGAGTTTGTTCTAGATCTGTGAAATAGGTTGTTGGTATTTTAATGGGGATTGCATTGAATCTATAAATTGCTTTGGGTAGTATGGGCATTTTAATGATGTTACTTCTACCAATCCATGAATACAGTATGTTTTTCCATTTGTTTATATCTTCCTCTATCTCTTTTTTCAATGTCCTGTAGTTTTCCGAGTACAGGCCTTTTACCTCCTTAGTTAAGTTTATTCCTAGGTATCTTAATTTTTTTGGTGCAATGTTAAATGGGAATGTTTTTTTGTTTGTTGTTTTTTTTTTTTGTTTTGTTTTGTTTTAGTTTCTCCTTCTGTGAGTTTATTATTGGTGTATAAAAAAAGCCACAGAGTTCTGGGTGTTAATTTTGTATCCTGCTACATTGCCGAATTCATTTATTAAGTCTAGTAGTTTTTTTATGGAATCTTTAGGGTTTTCTATGTACAATATCATGTCATCTGTGAATAATGACAGTTTTACTTCTTCTTTTCCAATTTGGATGCCCTTTGTTTCTTATTCTTGTCTGATCACTATGGCTAGCACTTCCAATACTATGTTGAACAGGAGTGGTGAAAATGGGCATCCCTGTCTTATTCCTGTTGATAGGGGAAATGGTTTTAGTTTTTGTTCATTGAGTATGATGTTGGCTGTAGGTTTGTCATATAAGGCTTTTATTATGTTGAGGTATAATCCCTCCATTCCCACTTTGCTGAGAGTTTTTCTCAGGAAAGGGTGTTGGATTTTGTGAAATGCTTTTTCTGCATAGATTTATAAGATTGTGTGATTTTTGTCTCTCAATTTGTTTATGTGATGTATCACATTTATTGATTTGCCAACATTATACCAGCCTTGCATCCCCAAAATAAATCCAACTTGGTAATGAGAGATGATCTTTCTAATGTACTGCTGAATCCAATTTGCTTGAATTTTGTTGAGGATTTTAGCATCTATGTTTATCAGGGATATTGGCCTGTAGTTCTCTTTCTTTGTGGTGTCTTTATCTGATTTTGGAAATAGGATAATGCTGGCTTCATAGAAAGAGCTTGGAAGTGTGCCTTCCTCTTGAATTTTTTGGAATAGTCTGAGGAGGATAAGTTTTAGTTCTTTGAATGTTTGGTAGAACTCCTGTGGAAAACTGGACCAGGGCTTTTGTTTGCTGGAAGATTTTTTATTACTGCTTCAATTTCATTGGTAGTTATCAGCCTATTCAGGTTGTTTTATTCTTCCTGATTGAGTTTTGGAAGCTTGTATTTTTTTAAGGATATGTCCATTTTGTCTAGTCCAGTTTGTTGGAGTAGAGTTGTTCATACTATTTTTTTACAGTCCTTTTTTATTTCTGTGGGGTCTGTTGTTACTTCACCTCTTTCATTTCTGATTTTGTTTATTTGGGTCTTCTATGTTTGTTTCTTGGTGAGCCTGGCTAGAGGTTCATCAATCTTGTTTATCCTTTCAAAGAACCAGCTCTTGGTTTTATTGATATTTTGTATTTTGTATTTTTTTTTGTCTCTATGTCATTTATTTACACTCTGATCTTTACTATTTTCTTCCTTCTGCTTACTCTGGGCTTTTCTTGTTGCTCTCTTTCTAATTCTTTAAGTTGTAGGGTTAGATAATTTATTACCACTTTTTCTTGTGTTTTTTTTTTTTAGGTAGGCCTGTAGTGCTATGAACTTCTTTCTCAGGACTGCTTTCACTGTGTCCCATAGATTTTGAATTGCTGTTTTCATTGTTGTTTGTTACCAGGATGCTTTTTATTTCTTCTTTGATCTCTTTGGTAACCCAATCATTGTTTAATAACATGCTATTTAACCTCCAAGTGTTTGATTTTTTTCATTGTTTTTATTGTAGTTGATTTCTAATATTATGCCCTTGTGATCTGGGAAAATGCTTGACATTACTCTATCTTCTTGAATTTGAAGAGACTTTGCCTGTGGCCCAATATATGGTCTATCTTTGAAAATGTCCCATGTGCACTTGAGAAGAATGTATATTCTGTAGCTTTGGGGTGAAATGTTATGAAGATGTCAATTAATCCCATCTGTTCTAGTGAGTCATTTAGGATTGATGTTTCTTTGCTGGTTTTTTGTTTAGAGGATGTATCCAGTGGTGTCAATGGGTTATTAATGTCCCCTACTATGACTGTATTGCTGTTGATCTCTCCCTTGATAACTTCCAGAAATGTTTTTATGTGTTTGGGTGCTCCTGTATTGGGTGCATATATGTTTATCAGCGTTATATCCTCTTATTGAATTGCTCCCTTTAGTATTATGAAGTGGCCTTCCTTATCTCTTGTTATGCCCTTCACTTTGAGGTCTATTTTGTCATATATAAGTATTGCTACCCCAGCTTTTTTACTTCATTTCCATTTGCCTGAAAAAAAATTTTCCATCCCTTTACTATCAGTCTATGTGAGTCCTTTGTTCTGAGGTGGGTCTCTTGTAGACAGCAAATATATGGGTCATGTTTTCTAATCCATTCAGCTACCCTATATCTTTTGATTGGAGCATTTAATCCATTTATGTTTAAGGTTATTATTGATAGGTAGTTGTTTGTCACAATTTTTATTGCTTATGCCTGTGTTCCTTCTTCCCTTCCTATTTCTTCTTTTTGCAGCAGTCCCTTTAGCATTTCTTGCATTGGTGGCTTGGTGGTGATAAACTCCCTTAGCCCTTTTTTGTCTATGAAGCTCCTTATTTCACCTTCAGTTTTGAATGATAGCCTTGCTGAGTATAGTATTCTTGGATTCAGTCCCTTGCCTTGCATCACTTTATATATTTCATTCCATTCGCTTCTGGCCTGATGTGTTTCTGTTGAGAAATCAGTTGATAGTCTAATAGGATATCCCTTATAGATAACTTTCTGTCTCTCTCTGGCAGCCTTTAAGATTCTTATGTAGTCATTGGTGTTTGCTAATTTAATTATGATATATCTTGGTGTGGGTCTTTGGGTTCATCTTGTTTGGGACTCTGTGTGCTTCTTGAACTTATGTGAGTTTTTTCTTTCCAATATCAGGGAAGTCTTCTATCATTATTTCTTCAAATGGGTTTTCTATTCCTTGCTCAGTTTCCTCTCCTTCTGGCACCACTATTGTGTGGATGTTATTTCCTTTTGTGTTGTCCCAAAGCTTCCTTAGGCTCTCCTCCTGCTTTTTAAGTGTTTGTTTGTTTTTCCAATTGCTGCTCTGCTTGGGTATTTTTTCCTACCTTGTCTTCTAGCTCACTGATGTGTTCCTCAGCTTCTTCTAGTCTACTGGTGATGCTTCCTATTATGTTCTTTATTGCAGCAATATCATTCTTCATTTCTTCTTGGTTCTTCATTTCCTCTTGATTCTTACACATGTTGTTGAATTTGTCTTACATCTTTTTCAGTGACCTTATGACCATTGCTCTGAATTCTTTCTCTGACAAATTGCTTACCTCCATTTCGTTTACTTCCTTTTCTGGTGATTCCTCATTTTCTTTCGTATGAAGGCTGTTTCTTTGTCTTCCCTTTTTTTCTCCTCTCAGGGTGTCTGGTTATGTTGCTTATGCTCTACCACATTGATTGAAAAGCACAAAATTCAACTCAACAAGTTACAACACAGAGGGAACAAAACACGAATGTATTCACAACATTGATAACCCCAATGAAGGTGACCACCAGAGAAAAGAGAATTAGGGGAGAGAAAAGAGTGCAAAAATGATATCGAGAAAAGGAAAAAAGGTGAGAGAAAAGAAAAAGAAGAAAAAAGAAGGGGGGAAATATATGTATATGGAAAGAAAACTCCACAAAACAAACAAATAAATCAAAAAATGCAAGCAACAAACACCCAGAAAAAAAAGGGAGGGGGGGTGGGGACTGAATCTGAAGAAGTAGAGCTTATTTCCAGAAGGTAAGGTAAAGCAACTAAATGAATAGGGGAAAGACCATGGTTCAGTATAGAGGAGGTAGAAAGAGGATGAATGGATAAGAAGAAAAGTAAAAAACAAAAGAGTCAATTAAAAAAAATCTCCTTCTTTAATCTACCTATCTATATGTTCATCTATTTTTGGAAAAGGAGAATAGAGTAGAGAGCAAATAGGCTTGAGTTTGGTGAGTAAAACTAATTAAGCAATTAGGAGAAGAAGAGAGCAAGCAAGGAGAGGAAAAACAAAAGCAAAAAAAATGCTAGCAAAGAAAGAGAAAAAAGAAGGGTGCATGGACTTGGAGCAGGGGAGAGGAAATTAGATATATGAGTAAGCCAACAGAAACTACTATAATAGTAATGCATCAATAAAGCAGATAAAGAAGATCAATTTTTAACAAGGACTAAAAAGAAAGGAGAGAGAAAAACTAAAGCAGGAACAGGAGAAAAGAAACAGGATGAAAAAGGGAGAAGTGAAGAAAAAAAGGTTGGGAAAGAGGAAAAAGTGAGATAAAGTAAAATAATGATAAAAATAAATAAAAATAAAATGTAGGACACTAATCCAAAAAAAAAATAAAAGGTAAAAAAAAAAGATAATGATAATAATAAATAAAATAAAATAAAGCAAAATTTATTTTTTCCCTTTTCTTTCTTAAGTAAAAGATAAAAAAATAAGTGAAGTAGTGAAGTGTCCTTTGCTTCAGCTGAGTTTTAATGTCCCAAGGGCTGGTTTAAGACCCCTCTCTAGTGCTCTGTCTGCCACCTCTCAGCTTCCTTTTAGGTAGTCAGTACCATGTCGAAATTCCCAGTGATCCACCACTCCTCTGTGTCTGTCTCCCCAGCCTTGGTTTCAGATAGGTGGGACCAATCTGCCTGCTTTGTTTGTCTGCCTGCTTTCCGTCATATTTACACAAGCATCTATTTCTTACATGGGCTCTAGGTGGGGGTGTTCCTGTATTTGTTTCCAGGACCAAATGGGTGGCCCCTCAACCCAGTCTCTGAGGGCTCCCTTGTTTCCCTACGGAGCACAAAGCTGGGTGCAGCTGCGCTGCCAGGAGGGGCTGGTTGTTCAGGAACAAAAAATGACTGTTTAGGGTTGGAGGGACCAGATTGTCTCAGAGCTAGATTCCTGGTCGCCTCTCCCTGCTTTGGTCCCCAGCCTCCATAAAATCACCTCCACCTGTACCGCAGCCTCAGTGAGTGTTTGTAATTGAAAGATCCTATGTACTGGGTTTAGTGAGTAAAAGCAAGAAAAATATAAAGACAGAGCAACCGCGCCCCTGCACATCTCTCTCCCCCAGCACTGTGCGGCCATTGCAGAACTTCAGGCTGCCTTTCTGGGCACAGTCTCCCAGGGCTGTGGACTTAGATCTAGAGTCCCCAGCTGCCAGCAGCCCTGTGGACTCCCTTCCATAGTTGACTGTTATGCATGTTCTCAAGAGATGCAGACTTGGTGCAGCACAGTTTCCTTCTGACCCTCTAGTCCCAGTGGAAGGTGCATCTCTCTCTCTCCGACCCAGATCCCTGATCCTACTGTTTTCCAGGCATCCTCTGTCCTTTCCAGCCATGAATTGTCTCACCAGCTGTGTTTAATTCACCAATTCCAGTGTATGTTATTTGATTTAGTTGTTTCTTCTACCTACTTCGTGAGAAGGCACAGGACATGTCTGCCTATTTGGCCACTCTTTTGTCTTCCCCCACCCCACACCACCCCAGACAAACTTTTTAGGAGCCCACGGCCGAGAAGGCTGGAGTCTCGGTGTTCATGAGTTCACAACCGAGGCAGCAGGTCCCTGGCCAGTGTGGCTATAGGGTCCCGGGTGGTGTCTGAGGGCCCCTGGGTGGGGGTGAGGCTGGGCTCCCAATCACAGCAGCTCTCCCCTTTAAGATGGTGTGGCCTCTGCCCCCTTGTGTAATATTTCTAAGAGAACTCTCTCTTTTGCCTTTTCAGTGCTTCAGGTGCTTAAGTTGCATAGATTTCCTATGATGGAATAGGAGACAGCGTAAAACAAGTAAAAGTGCCCCCGAAGCTTAATTTTCAGACATAACTCACAGAATTATAATTTTGAGGGTTATATAGTGGCTAATACAGACAGGCTTTCAATAAATGCTAAAATAAGCAAATAAATTTGCTCTTTTCTCATTGAGAACAAACTGGCTAATCAAAGAATGAGGGTGGGTGGAGCAATCTTCTCTTCCTTCTATCTTACATTCCCCAGCTAGCTTCTTCACCGAACTCTGAAGGAATATTCCAATGAGCCAAATGTGAGTGACTTATCTCCTTAAATAGGCTCAGGAACACAATTCCATGTCTTATAACTCATTGGGTTACTTGAGTGCTTAATAGATTGTGGGGTTTAACACATTCATTCAGCTACAGAGATGGTCTCTTCCTATTTCCTGGAACACTTTCTTCCCTGGGCTCCTAGACACCAATTTTTTCTGCTATTCCTCTTACCTCCAGCCACTTCATTTCGGTCTCTTTTCAGATCCCCCTCTACTCAAACCCTAAAGCCCAAGAGTCTCGTCTTTGGCACTTTTCATATTTCTGCAGGTTTCCTGAATGATCAACTCCCATCTCCTGTCCCCATAGTCAATCTATATTTTCAGGACAGGCCTCTCCCTGAGATCTGGACTTCTGTATTTAACCGCCCTCTCACTCTCTCCATTCAGATATCAAACACACATTTGAAGCTCAACAAATCCAAAACAGAAGTCTTGATTTCTTACTCAAGCTTGTTCCTCCCCTAAGCTTCCCACTTAGCAAATGGGAACAACAGTGGCACAGTTACTTGGACCCAAAACTCAGGCCTCCTTGCTCATTGCTGATTTCTCTCACACACATACTTCACATCTACATCAATGAGTGAGTTCTGTTTACCTCCACCTTCAGTATGTATCCAAATCTAAACTCTCCTCACTGCCTCCTCTTCCAACATGAGAGTAGTCCAAGCCACCATCATATCTCACCTAAACTGATGCAGTGGCTTCCTAACAGGTCTCTGCTGCCACCCTTCCCTTCTCCCCCACCCTAAAAGACCATTCAATGCAGCAGCCAAAGTGATATTTTTAAAGAACAATCAGATCACATCCTTGTTAAAATACCTCAGCTTTTAGACTTTCCTACTTGAATGGGAGCTCTAAGAGGGCAGATATTTTGTTTCTGTGTTGTTCATTGCTTATCCCTGGCAACAAGAGCAGTACCAGGCATGATGCATAATTAGTACTTAATAAATATTTGTTGAATAAATAACGACAATATTCAATGAGAATCTACTTTGTGTTTGACCATGTGCTGAGTTCTGGGAACATAGCAAGGACATAACAAACATGGCCCATGCCCTCATGCTTGAGGATTGCAAACATTCACATATATAAACATTAATAGACATGATAGTGTTATGTGGGTGTGATCTTTAATTTAATTTGTCAACTTGACTGAACCACAGTGCCCATATATTTAGTCAAACATTATTGTAAATGTTTTTGTAAAGGTGATTTTTGGATGAGATTAACATTTGTACTAGTGGACTTTTAATGAAGCAGATTACCCTCTGTAATTTAACTGGGTCTTACCCAATCAGTTAAAAGCCTTAATGAAACAAAAACTTCCAAGCAAGAAGGAATTCTTCTAACGGACAGTTTTTGTACTTGAATTGTAATAATGGCTCTTCCCTGGGTCTCCAGCCTTCCCGCCTACCCCATCAGATGTTTGGATTCTCTCTTTCTCTCTCTCTTTCTCTCTCTCTCTCTCTCTCTCTCTCTCTCTCTGTGTGTGTGTGTGTGTGTGTGTGTGTGTGTGTGTGTGTATCAGTGTATAAACACACACACACACACACACACACACACACACTTCCTATTTATCTGGAGAATCCTGACTGATGCAATGGGGATATAAAGGATGCTATGGGGCATGTATCAAGAAGTCTTCCTAACTTAGTTGGAGAAGCTAGCAAAGGCCTCCTGAGGAAACAACATTTAGATCAAGGTTTACACCATGGGTACATGTCATATAGGACCAGTGTAAAGGGGAAGCCAAAACTATACCAAGCAAAGGAAGTAGTATTTTCAGTAAAAAAAAAAAAACTTTCTAGGCACTAAGAAGCTCAGCACTAGCGGTTGATCCTCCTTGCATGAGAGGTGCAAGGTGGGTGTTTTATTTGGCAGGCCTCATGTTAAGAATGTCAAGCATGCTGTCACACAATCCCTCTCAGCAGAGGTCACAGTCAGCCTGATCCAAAGAAAAACACCATACATATTCATCCCTCCTGTTGGCAAAGTTCATGCCCTCCCTCTCAACAAGGGGATAGATATATAATCAGTGAAGTCTGACACATCTCCAGGCTTCAGACACCCGAGAAAAGAGCAAAGGCCTTACAAGGAGAGACCTAAGTCAGCCTGAGTAGTCCAGTCAGCAGTCACTCCGTTCTGAAACCTGTCAGACTGCAATGCTGCTCAAGGCTGTTGTTTTGACATTAGCTTGACACATTCACATGTTGCCCTCATTGTGTGAACTCCTACTCAGTGTTTTGTAATAACAGCAAAGGCATCAATATTTAAAAACAATCAAGTGTATGTTTGGTTTAAATAGGCAGTTAAGCCACAATCACTTACAGAAAGTCTTCTATGTGTATTTGCTCATCATATGTACTTTAAATTATGAATTCATATGGGAAGTCTCTTACCTGCATTAGTTAACTAGAAAGGGTCAATAATTTAATGGATCCAGGGTTATATTGTCATCTTTAAAATATTATAATTCAAGTTACTTTCCCACTTGATATCCTGCTCCCATCACCACTTTGAAGATGACATAAGATTCTGCAGGCATATAGCAGATGAAGGTCCTCAAAATGGCTCATTAGGTACAAATACCTTAACAAACATCTCCTTCAGGGAAGCAAACTGCTGAACGCATTCATTTTATTTTTACCCTTCTATTTGGCAATGTAGATGAAGACTTACACCAGCTGCCTACAGAAGGTCTGCAGTGCCACCCATGTCCCACCGCATAGTTCCCCAGGTCCCTATATGTCAGTATCCTGGGGGACCCCAGAAAGTTTTGTCATCCTGTACTCAAAAAAAAATTTTAATCCTCATCTGAGGATATGATTTTTAGAGAGAGAGGAAGGGAAAGAGAGACATTGATAAGCTGCCTATCCCCAACCGGGGATCAAACCCACAATCTAGGTAGGTGCCCTGACCAGGAATCAAACCTGCAAGCTTTTGGTGTACAAACGATGCTCCAACCAACTGAGCCACCTGGCCAGGGCTCAAAAATGTTGACATTCTTCAAAGACTGAGTAAAGACAATCATAGGCATCTGTGAATTATATTTAGTGTCTTGAAAGCCAATGAAAAAAACACATATAACTCATATAAATGAACACACAAGATTTACTTTCCTTTTGTTTTGTTTAATCTTTATGGCATTTTATCAAATCAATAACATTGGTTATCAGGTGTCAGTCAAAAAATGATTGGAAGTTAGCCCTAGCTTATTTTAATAAACAAGGAAAACAAAGCAATTATTACTTGATAAATGCTATGTGGTAAATAAAATTATTAAAGTATGAAGTCCCTGAGGGGGAGAAAAAAAATTTTGTAAAGACCTTGGTAATGACAAAGGGAGGAATCCTTGCCCTGACTATACTTATATCTCCAACTGTCTGTACTGTCTCCCTGAATTACCGTCATTGGAAATGATCCTGAGTTAGGCCAAGCGATTCTGAGTGAAGCACATGCCAGGATTGAAAAAGTCCTTCTTAACCCTCATATGCCTCCTCCCCACCGCCTATGAAGGCCACGTCTAGAGCAAAAGTGACCTGGTCATGAGAGAAACAGATTTCAGAGAATGACCACAGTATTCTCTTCAGAATCAAAATCACAGGGTCCTTTGCAGCTCTCCTCTCAAACATGCCTTCAGACAAGACCTGTGGCATGAAAGGTGACTTTTCCTTGAGAGGTCACTGTTCATAATCAGGTAACAAGTGGCAATCAGTCTCTGACTAAGGATTTCCATCTCAATTTTTCAAAGGATGTCTTGATTCAGACCAAATGTTAGGAATGCCAAACACTGAACACGCACAGTGGCTGACTCATGTGAAAATACTCACTCTTAATTTCCTTTCAATATTTGGTCTGCTTTAGCTAAAGTCACACACCACATTCCTGGCTTGTCTTAAATCTTGCTAAGAGTGAGAGTGAGCAGGGCCATTTTAGAGTACAACTGTGAGGTCATCAAAGCTGGTTTTAATATTCTCAACGTTTTGCCCCTTCACCCCAGTCTTATCCATTTCAGGTAACCTATATTGTCAAGCTTCTCTCCTATCCAAGCATGCTCCTAGAAAAAATATTTTAAAACTCACTTATGTGAAGGTATCAATGATGGATATGATTGAATCGGTTTGTCATCCTAGGGCTACTCGCCTCTGGACTGGAGGCAGCATCCAGATGCTTTTGGTAAATGGAGCTAGACGGTCCTCTCCACTTTGCCAATGTTGATTTGCATGAGTAATATTCATGGGATCTTTGCAGAGGGTCCCTGGGAGAAGTCAGATGAGGTCAATGCAGGGAATGGCATAGCCTCTATCCTCACTTGCCTTCCTGCCACATAAGCATGCAAAACACAGCTCCTACAAAAGGGAGGTTACATAAGAAACAGGGACATCTGTGCTTATGGAGGACTGTGTGATAGAGAACCACCATGCCAGCTCTGCCATAGAACACACCTTGAGTGGTCGAAACATCCTCCCAGGGACAGCATTCTTACAGCAGCCACCAAAACAGAGGCAAGAGCAAGGTCCTTTGATGAAAAGACTGAAATATCTGAGGTGGCTCATTCTAGGGCACATATGAGACACAACCTAGGCTCCAGAAATAACTAAAAAGGAGTCTGGAGATGACAGTAGGGTGAGGGTTAAAGCCTATGAAGCTTAATTGGAAATTACACCCAGAGAAATTTCCCCCATAATTATATGTATTAGGAGAAGTATTTGGGAGCCACATTGGCCCATCTTGCTGCTTAAGTTCACCCTTGTGGACCCATACTTTTTCAGGAAATCTCCCTTCACTAATTGTGCCTTCCAAATAAAGTGTATTATTAATAGTATCCTTGTTATCATTTATAGTTTCATCCTATTTTTCACATCTTTTTTTCAGCTACTAGCTGATAGGGCAATAAGTACCTTTGCGACTGGCATATCACTTTCCTTCTGCAGCAATTTAGTTGCCTCATAGCAAAGCTTGAATTTAAATAAAATAACTCTGACTACACATTGGCCCTGCCCATTAATGCCAAATGAATGCACTGCTGCATCAGTAAATAGCAAATTCATTATGGAGTGTTGTTCGGGCTCTTAAAATTGAGCCACTTGAGTCAGATCGTTCTTCAATCTCTGTGCCTGCCTTTGCGTGTCATCCACGTAGGAAGGTGATGCTCTGAGATCGTGTTAAGAATTTTAATCATGTATATCCTCTGCACATTGTGTAGATAGGGAAGAAAAGGTGACTCTTGCTTCCCCAGACTCCTGTTCAACCCCTGCAGTTTTCCTCACCTTGGATGATGTATTCAAGACTTTGATTCATTTTTCCATATTATAACCATCTCTTTCACAGCTGGGGTGAAGGGAAGGAGAAAGAGTGTTAAATAGCAAGAGGGCAAGTCATGATTTAAGGATCAGAAACCTTTTAAAAGTGGTGTGCCGAGGTTTGGGTTCTTTTCTTCTACTCTGTGCCAGAGGGGCTGTTTGCTGCCGCCGCTGATCCCCTCTGTCCCCCCTCCCGCCCCCGCTTCGGTCCATCAGGCCATGTGCTAGCTGGCTTGGCTAAAATTGAACTGCTCACTTTGGCCTTATAACTATAATTATTCATTCAAATAGTAGTAAACACTAACAGGAATCATTTCATGTAATCCTTTCAGCCACACTAAGAAAAGCAGGCACTATTATTTGCCTCTACTTTCCACAGGAGGAAATGGGAGGTTGGAGAGCGTCAATGACCTCATGGTTGCACTGACAATAAGGAACTTTCAAACCTGAGTCTACCTGCCTGCACTGTGCCGCTCAGCTGTCCAGCAGTTCAGGTGAGAGAATGAAATCCAAATCCCTCTCAGCAATCACTGGAACATCACAGTGATGAATTGTGCTGCAGAGATGACTCCCTCCCTCAAACTGGGGGCCTGTTTGGGATGTCTTCAATTCACATTTTTTTAAAGAAGCAGTCCCAGGGGGCAGATGCTCCAACCGGTAGGTTATCTTGCTGCTGGGGTCTGGCGGATCGGGACTGGGCAAGACGGGCTGGACACGCCCTGGAGCCAACCTCCTGTGGTCCCTCCCTGGCCTCTAAAATATTTCTTCTAATTAATTTCCTTTCAATGTGTACGAATTTGTGCACTGAGCCTCTAGTAGGAAATATAAAAATTATGACAATGGTTGTCAAATATATGTACTATTCCATTTAGCCTCATAATAACCCCTATGTAAAGTGATACCATTAGTGTCTGTAGCAATGACATTCAAAATCTAGTCCACATACTGGTGTCAGTCCACAAATGCATTTCTAGAAATTCATTTTCAGTCTACAGAGGGACTGAAATTTCTTTCTTTCTTTTCTTTTTCTTTTTTTTTTTTTAGAAATCTGGCCTTTCAGCAAAGATAGTTTGAGAAACCACTGGAATTTATACCCGAGGGAACCAAGGTTTAATTAGAGAGGTTAAGTAATTTTCCAAAGACACACAGCCTAAGGAAAGTAGAGCCATTGTCACCTTCCTCTTAAACCCTGGGGACTGGATTTGTATAACTCTACTCTGGGCTTTTCTCTTTGAGTGCCTCCTTTGGGGCCTATGATAAATCCCTAGGTTTTAACCTGGCTACTTTCTCTAGCACAGAACCAGGAAGTGAAATACCAACAGCCCCCTGCTCATTGTTTATATTCAGTATGTACTCCGCTGTCTCTTCCCTCTGTGAATCAGGTCCCATGGGGTCAGACCAGTTTGGAACATCAGACCCAAACAGTATCCGTCTACCTTGGGGTCTGAGGTCATCATGCCGTGCAGCACTTCCAGTTTTACTCCTTGAATGGGATGACTTCTGACAGTTGAGTTCTAAAACCCAGATGTCACTTAAAGAATGCCAGGGGGACTTCTGCACAAGCCATATCAACATTTTACAGGACATGAGGCAGAGATTGTGCTGTGGTGAAATCTAGTTAGTCACTTGCATCACCGAGGGCAATTAATCAAATGCAGAACAACCTTTCCTCACTAGATGGGACATGTTGCAGAGAGTCTGTGTCCTTTCTAAGAGCAAGTTCCCACCCCACCCTTGCTTTACTAGTACACTGTACTTTGACAAAGGAAAGTACAAACACAGCCAATGTTATCAAACATCAGTAGAGCTGCTTTTCAAGACTGTGGCACCTGTCCTCTTGATTTGAAAGTCATTAGAGAAAATCCGTCAAGTCAACCAGGAGAAACTTCACCACCAACAGGAATCAAACCTGTAGACAGACTTGTCTATATTCAAAGCCTCTGCTCTCAAACATTGGGCAGAGTAGAGAGAATTCAGATGTCAGGGTATAAATACATCTGTCTCCTGACTACTCAAGTTGACAGGTCTATGCACAGAAGACTGCCTTTTTATTTTATTTATTTTTTAACAGGGCTAGTAGATGAAACCAAGGGAACAGCTAGACCCATGAATCCAAAAGTGTGTTTCTGGGAACCCCAGAGTTTCTGGGAAAGTGTCATATGGTTGGGAGATGAAGGGAAAAGGAAGTTAGGAGGGTAAAGAGTGGGCCTCTCTCTTCCCTCTTTAACTAGTGAAGCCTTGCTTTCAGCCATTTCTCATTTTAGATTCTCTATAGGATTTAATTTCAGGAAAATATTACACTTCTTTAAATTCTTTTTTTTTTGAAAACTCTTTTTTTAACTATAATTGTATTCCTAAACATTTTGGTTTGACTTAAATCAGCAAGTTTTAAGCCTGTTTTAGAATTAAATGCTTTTTTTTTAATTTTTGTAACTCCTAACTTTTATTTCAGAAATATTTGGCTGTAGAAATGAGTCAGACATCTCATTTTAACTGAGACATTTTTGCCAAACAAAATATAAATATTCTCTGCTTTTGAAAGAGAAATGTTGCTACAGGGCCTCATTTTCTTTTGTTGTAAGAATTTCTTGAAGACTTCTTGGGGAATTTTAATGCTGAAAATGGGAAAAGAGTAATTCCTGTCTCTATTAAAATTTTTATCTGAATTTTAAAGATGCATTGAAATATTTCACAACTGAAACTATTCTCTAATGTTTTGGTCTATAGATAAAGAAAAAATTCTAACCATGGAAATGATGTCCTGTTGAGCTCTATAGTTAACCAAGGCCTGATAACACTAGGAATCCTATGAAATCCATTCACAGATACAAGTGGGAAAAACTAACGTATGATATTCTAGGTTCACAGCCTAGAAACCAATAAATCAGGATGTGATGGAGCCATGCCCAGAGATATTTGCCATTTTGAAAAATTCCCATGTTGCAATCTGATGTTTTGTAAGTTTTAAAATGCAAGTAATAGTGCTACATTAAAGTTATTATCATCTTTGTAGAACAAGCTGTATCCCATTAAAATATTATTAGCTTAAGATTCCTTCCCACGATTATCATAATTATTGCTCAAAATTCTTTATGTACATTTTCTCTAATATTCATGGTAAGAGAAGTACTATTACACCCACTTTACAAAGAAGAAAATCAGTACTTTAAAGTTAAATGACTATCCTAGAATCATTATAGCCAAATAAATGGTAGAACATGGCTCCGAGTCCTTCTACTACATCACACTGCATTGAATAAGATTAGAATCCATATATCTACCTTGAGGGTATGCATTGGCATCACTTTTGTTGAATGCTCACTATATGCCAGTCACTATCCTCTTTAATCCTCACTATGCCATGAGGTAGTTATAATAATTATCTCCATTTTCATTTTATAGATGAGGAAACTATCTGAGGTTTATCATGTTGAGTAACCAGGTCACACATCTTGAAATATATGAAGCCATATCTACAGCCCAGATCTGTCTGCTTCCAAAATACAAACAAGTTTATACTTCTAAATGAAGAATTCTTCTCAAGGGATTACATGCCTAGTCTCATGATGCCTCTATTGCTTATAATGTTTCTAACGTTCATCTTTTAAAATTGTCTTCTTAGAATCAGTTTATGAACCACTTAAACTCCCCCCTCAAATCTACTTTATAGCAACACTACATTCCAGAAGACTTTTGAACTTTTCCAAAAATCAAAGTTTCTCTCAAATAAGGATTAGACATCACTGAGAATTTCCAAAAAAAAAAAAAAATGTGCCCCTGACTTCAAAGTAACTCCAATAATGTTTTGAATAATTATAGTACCATTTGATTAAGTTTTCAGTTTTCCTGGATGTTACTGTGAAGAAGCAACACTTATTTAGGGACGTCATTTCTGTATATTCTTTTTAAAAAATCAGTATTCCACAGTTCATGATTATCTTTGTCCCATTGTTCAACTAGCCATCAGCCCTACTCCCACACTATGTCTATCCCCAAGCATACTTTCTATAAGTCCTCTCATGTAATGACTCATTAAAGTATCTCAGACATATCTGTATGAAGGAAGCATCCACCTATGGAAAGGAATCAGGGGCAGTGATTCTTTGGGAGGATTCCTAATCACCCAGAATTCTTTCCATGCAACTCAGAAACTTTCTCTTCCTTTTCCCATAAACAAAAAAGCGAAATGATCTCGAATGCCTCTTGTAATGACAGATCACTTTTAATATTAGCCTCCATTTTATGTAAACCTTCGCAAAAAGGCATAGTGTAGCCATTGAGCATTTTGGCTGAAATCAGTATAGCTTTGAAATTCCAAATCACTCATAAGATATCACTTTTGAGCTAAAATCCTACCAAGTTGGAGAGAGATTGGCATTTAAACAGATGTCAGCAGTGTTTGGGGAAATGTAAATTGAGTTACAGATGGTGACTGCTAGGGAGTTAAGAGCATCTGTGTTCTATGGGGGGAAAAAACTATATTTGTGAAAAAAATTTTAAATAATAACTGAAATTCCCAACTCAATTTTGAAAGCAATAAAAAAAATATCCTCATTGGATGGCACTCTTTGATTACTTTCTTATCATATCAAAGATGACTTGAATTTCTGGGTTCTGGATATTAATTAGATTCAAGATGGGGAATTATACGCTATGTCTTCAGTAAGCCAAAATTAGAACTTCTCCAAAAGAACAACTACATAACCTTGGGAAAGAGTGTTGATCCTTCTATCCCACACAATTTTGTATCTCAATGTAAGTTCTGAGGAAAATATCAGTTATCTGCCACACAGTGGTAAAGATCAGGTGCTTGGAGTCAGAGAGCCTGAATTCAAATTCTGCCAGGGCTGGTTTGTAACTGTATGAACTTAGGACACATTACTTCCCTCAGCCTCAGTTTTCTCATTTGTAAATGAAGATAATAACAGTACCTCCCCTCATAGGACTGCTGTGAGGTTTGGAGTTTTGTGTAAAGTGTTAGAGCATATGGCTTAGAGCCAATAAATATTAACTGTTATTATTAGGCTTTCTTCCTAATCCTGGAAGATCTATACAGGTCTGGGTATCATCGACCTACTATCTCCCCAAGTCCCACATTCTCACCTGTGTCTTGACCTAACATGAATAACGACCTAGAAATCTGGGATCTTGTGATTATCAAAGGTCTAAGAAAGGACCTTTGTTTGTCTTTGTAACAGGCCTGTAGACATTTCCCATCAAAGAATCGGTCACTCCAAATAAGAACACTTGCATTTTTTTTTTATGTTAGGCTCTTTTGAAAGATGCAGAAACCTTTTCAGTTCTCCAGGATAATTCACAAAGTTACATTCCCATTAATGTGATTCATGTTCTAGGAACCTGAGTGTGCTGAAGCAGTTTTCCACTGAAAACCTGATTTGCAACCAGGAAGAGACTGAAAATCTCTCCATTCTATCTATTTATTTATTTGTTTGTCTGCTTTTAAGGATTCTTATGCTCAGCTACTCATATTAATCCAGTTTTTCAATGAGTTTTCTCCTCCAGAGAAAATCAAGAAACCAAAATGTTAATCAATTCAGTTATATTAAGAAACTGTGTAGGAACCACGTAGGAATCCAGATTCACAGGTTAGAGTTTAATGTGCTATACACCGTGCCTGATTGGAATGAGTTTATGAATTAGATCCCATACACAAATGGCTGCATTTAGCTTCGTTCACAGCACATCCGCAAACTCATTTACCGGATCCATAAGCACTTGTAAACATTGCTAATGGAGTTTGCTAAATGAATATTATAAGCGTAATCCAAATGAGCTCTCCATGGAAATTGCAAATCACATGAAAAATATAGTGCATTTGGTTATAGCACATTTCAGGAACCGTATATTTTAGTTAATTGTGTTAGTATATTATACATGGCTCAATGTCAATACTAGCACCTAGAAAAAAACCCAGCTCTTTCGCTAGCTTAATACATCCGATCTATGACACTGAGTATTACATAATCCATCAATCAAAGGTTCTTATTGCTAAAGCTGATTTTTCTGGTTCACACTGTATCCCTCAGAGGAAACCAGGGCACTTGAGAAGCTGTGTAAGCTCCTTCAGCCTCTTAGAGTATCAACAGGACCCCCAAAATAGCTTCCAAAATGATGCCTTGGGACTTGACTTAAAAGTAATGCTCTTTAATTAATTTAATTAATAAAATAAAAGTACAGAGGAAGGTTTAAACATGGTTTTATCTTAATTTTTTCAAATACGGTCATATTTTCAACTCCATATTCCCATAATTTAGCATTACTTTATCTGAATGAAGATTCCATACGCAAGCCATTTCTTGCCCAAATCACAAGCAAGCCATAATCAAGACTCCCAAAGGGTTTTCTTGCCTTGGTGATGATATATTTGGGGCATTAGAAAACTAAACATGCTATTCCAAAATGGAAGTCTGATGTTTTCAAGAGTTCAATTCTTCAAAACGTGAAATTCATTTTTTTGTTGTACAGAGTGAGACTGAATATACAAATGGACAATGGCCAGAACATATATAAAAATAGAACTCTGACCCACAACCTGAAGCAACTTGTCCAGGAAACCAACTCTATCTACAGTAGCTGGCCTCCTACAAGGCAGACCTGTAGGAAGTCAGAATGCTGTCTCTAGTAAAATCCAGGAAGTCAAACCATAATCCCTGTAATTGTGAGCCCCAAACATCCAGATCTTAATTAATATCTGATAGCTTCTCTAATTTTTGTTCCTGCTTCCAGCTTAGGACCAACCAGAGGAAGACAAATATGTATCCCTAAACAATCACATAAGATGCCCTGCTCCTTAGCCCGCCTACATCTTCTCTGTGCTAACAGCCTCCAAGCAGAGCACATCTGAAGTCTTCCCCCTTTTTTCACTATGAAGTTTTCCCACTCCCCTGCCTGCCTTTAAGTCTCTACCAAAACACAAATGATACAAGTGGCTGACTCCCTTGATATAGCAAGCTCTGAATAAATGGTCTTTGCTTGTTCTCATTTGGTCTTCATTAGTTCTACATGAGCAACCCAGTAATGTCTTCAAGACAAAAACAAATGTTGAAATATATTTCATCTGTTGGGGTTTATATCCAGCTAGAGATTATCCTTTGAAGTATTAAAGGATTTATGTTATTCTGGAGAAAACTGTTCCCCAAATGCCATTTATATAAATAAGCAGACTTCCCAGGAAAAGAAAGTATGAGCCAAGCTACTATAGGCAATCATGAAAATGATTTCTCAGTAGCTAACATTTCTTGAATCAATACTCAGCCCAACTTGATTATTACTCTCGATAACAAGTACTACATTCAGCTCTTTTTTGAGCCCATCTTGAACATTATTTCTCAGTTCCTCCTTCAAAGCAAATCCAACAGTCAGGGGCTGTGTGTGTACACACAGAGATAATAATGAAGATAGAACCCCTCTTCCCCACTACCCCCGCCTGTCCGCAAGTCCCCAGGGCATCAGTGTCTGATTTTTTTGTGTTGTTTTATCTTTATCCCATTTTTATTCTTTGTTAACGTGGATGAAGTTCTCAGGCTAAATAAAAATTATAAAACAACAATAAAAACTTATCTTTAGTGGCCAAAGATAGAATGTGCTGAGTAAATAAACATTATGGTTAATGAATTAGTATACTGACCAAAAATCAACACTAAAGTTTTGAAAAAATAGGTCAAATTTTATTTATTTGGTTTTACTAAATAAAAATTATCTGTGGGGGGGGGGGGTTAATTTTTTTATGATTTTGAAAGTGTTTGAAAAATCATGCAGTGGCCTGGAATTATCATTATGAACACCAATTATCACTGAAAAAGTGAAGCACAGGAAAGCATCAAATCTGACCCAGATAAAAGATTTCCAAGATGTTCTCTCTCTCTCTTTTTTTTTTTTTTCAAAAGATGCCACCAACTTATACTACTTTGAACGGACTCAAGACACTATTTGAGGATAAAAATGTCTTGATTACCCAAGTCTAGAAACTACAGTGCAAAATGTGAGGGCTTATTTTCTCTTTAATGGGCATGCCGCAGATGCCATTGAGAGTCATAAACACCTGTCTTTTATATCACTATAGGATTTTTGCAACAGGAGATCTTTAAATGTGACATAAAAATATTCTCTTCATAATGAAGCTTATCCTATATTTCTAATCAGTTTAGCTGGCCTTTTACACATTTTTCTGTTTCTTCCATTCCATTTTTATGATGAGGTGACAAAAACTCAGCATAATATTCTAGACAAGAATATGCTGTCAATTTATATAATGGCACCTTAATATTTTCCACATTATTCTCACTCCTCTTCCAGTGACTTATTTTTAGCACTGTGGCACATTGAGCAAAGCTCATGATCTTTTTCTTGAAAGGTTATGGCTAATTCAATATCCATCACTGTGTATGATTAGCTTAAATTGTTCTTTCAGATGTGCATCACCTCACACTTGCCTGTTTCAAATTTCATCTTCATCATATTGTCCAATTACCTAGTTTGGTTAAGTCTTGCTAGAGTCCCTTGTGATCCTTATGGGACTGAAAATTTAGGGTCATTGAATAATATTCACCTCATCTTATAAATGGTTAATAAGTATATTCAACAACAAAACTCTTTTCTAGTACAGATCTCCAGGGCATTCTGCAATTAACCTCATTCTGCATCCACAACTGGACCTGACCCCCCATTTTTTCAGGGCTTTTCCCTGGTCTTTTTAGTCCCTGGTGTCCCTTTGATCTCTAAGGATACAATGACAAAGTTTTCTTATCTGGTACTTGAAAGGTAATTTATCAAAATGCCTAAATAGGTCAAAAAAGCTCATCTGCACTCCTGGCAGCGTTCGTGTGATCAAAACTTAAGTAGCAACCAGTGTACACAGTACTGTAGCCAAAGGTTAAGCTGATGAGCCATTTTGTATTCTGCTCCTCTTACTCTTTTTTTATTCTTTTTTTTCTTTTATGTGAATAAAATGTTTACTTCTTCTAGTTTTCTATAAGTCCTCTGGGCTCGTCTTCTTAGGGGTTTTATAGTCTTTGGATGTACCATCTGCCCACCCCCTCTCCTTATCTGTTCAGAATAGTAACTGGATTTGACTTGAAACTCAGATATGCTAGGACCCTTTCAAATTGATCTATAATTTATGCACAGTGCATTCTTTACCTTCTTCTATGGAAAATAAATATCCTAAAGAAAGGAATAAAGTCTCAATGTCAGCTTGAAAAGGAAAGGTTTTACACTGCTGAATGACTTAATATGAAGAGTTAATCCAAAACGCATTCTTACGCACATTGGCCAAGCAAGGGATTAAAAATGTTTCTTAAATAATTGGTTATTCATCCCCAAGGCCTAGTTTGACTTACAAGCAACTTTCTAGCAGGACACCCTTAACTACAGAGAACAAGGGGCATCTCTCTCTATGTGTTTGGCTCTCTGTAGATATGAACTCTCAATTCAGATTCACTGGCATCACCACCTTGCCATCCTGACTGCAGAATTTTGCACTGTAGCCTTACCCAAGTGCCCCTGAGTCCTCCCAGATCAATGCCCCCTTAGAGCTCTAAGGTAAGTGGTATCTCGTTTAATTGCACTACTTACATTATGAAATCACACAAATAGTGATAAAGTCCATTTATTTTGAGACTCTAGCAACTGTTAAAAGAACTAAGAGGAGGAAGCAGTTATCCAAATAGGGCATCCACTTCAAAAAATATATAATGCTCTCAACAATAAAGGCAACTTTAAAAAAAAACATACATTATACTTTCAAAGATCCTAAAATGCCTAATGAGAGGTCGCTTAATGGTACTAAGTGTCTCCTCACCAAGGAATGTTTCTTTTGTCTCCCTAGTTTGTCATCCTCTGAGATAAAATGCGTGGAAGCAATGTAAGGTTACCCCTTCAAATTAGAAAAATAATGCAGGATAAGGGCAGATGAAATAATAATGCTTCACTGGGGAAAAGGGCAAAACATGGTTCTTAAATCCCCTTCAGAACCTAAAATTAAGAGTTCATTTCCATACCCAGAAAACGTGTATGCTCAGGCTAATGTGAGCCTGCTATTTCAAGGCTGAGATGTGTTGTAAAATCTTCCTTAATGTAATAGTAAATGCATTTATGGGTGGTTTTAGAAAGGCGGTCATTCAGCACTAGGATTGCTACTAGTAGAATAAATCAAGTACTTTGGGATTGTACAAAGAGGGGAGAAAATCAAATAAAGCCAAAACAACAGACTTCAAGAAGAAAGTGAACTTCTCAGAGGTGGATAATAACTTGAGGAAAGATATCATATCTTAGACTTATTTCCTTTACTTCCCTACAGTCCCAGGCATTTAGTTCAACAAACAGCTGCTTTAATGTCCTGGCTTGGCCATTTACTCATTCATTCAACAGCGATTATTGACTACCACTATATGGCATTACTCATGATGCACATGAGTATAAAAGTTTAAACAGGTCTCAGAACTGAATGAGGTCCACCCTCAAGCCCCACATTGTCTGGGTTTCCTCACCTTAATTTTGTTTTGACATTTTTATGACTTCCATATATCTAGAAATGTATTACGATACAGAAAACAGAAATCAAGTATTCTATTTTCCCCTGCTGGGTTTTTCCTTGCCTTACCCACCTCTTTTATGGAGCACGTAGTCGTTATGCTAACTAAAGCACCCCGGATGTAAAATGCAACAGCATGAAGAGCATGTTTTGGTTTGGGCTAAATGCCAAAAGCTTGAACAGTCATTGAAGATATTCACACAAAAACCTGGCTGATATCACCCATTCTTGGCATCAGGATTCCTGAAATTACCAGTTCTAATGAATTTCTATTTTCAAATCTATTTAGCAAAGTGAAAAATGTTTTACCATCAGTCAATTATTTGTTAATTACAAAGTCCTATTGAATTTCAGGTATCATCTCAAAGATATGGAGGAAAGAGGAAGAATCAAAGTTTTAAGTTAATACCACCAAGTTGCTGGAGGGCCATGAAGTAGGAAATAAATTCATTTTCCTTTTGTGATGAGATATTTTAGCAGAAATGCTTCATTTTATTTTTATTTTTAATTTAAATTGACATTTAAAAAAAGCTTGATTAGGGATCCTACTCAGCTATTTTATGTATGTGTGAGACCTATATTGTCATATTAAGTTCCTTTAATTTTTTTCTGATTACTCAATATCTCCGGTACTTGTGACAGAATTCATGCTATTTATCCCAACTATAGTAAATTATTTTATTGCATTTGTCATTTTAATATATAAAACTATAACACTTTAATTTTTATGAAAAATATTTCCAATGATTTCCAAACATTAAGATGTATTACTACCTCCAAAGTCTTAACAAAAATTGCTCTACGTAGTAAAGCCACTATTTCCTTCCTGATGAGTTTCTCAAAGTCTAAGAGGGACTCATAAATGTGTTTCTCCCAGTTATCTTTTTTTAATCTCTGGCCATTCTTTTCATCTCATCTCTTTTGCAAATTCCCTTTTTTCATTTATTCTCTCTTTAGTTGTTTGTTTGTTTTTTAACCCTTTCCAACTCAAGCAACCTTCAGGTTAATCAAAAGAGGGTAAGGAAATATAAAGAGTTCCCACCAAAAAAATGAAGAATGAAAAGAAAGAGGAAAAGTTTAGAAGGCTTGTTTCTGATGGCTTTGATAAGCAGTTAAGAACACTGACTTGTGCTTTAGGATTTGTTGGAGTAGTGTGACAAGAATGGCTGGGCTTCCAGGAGGTAGCCATTAGGCCTCTGGCTCTCTACTTGCATATTATTGTATTTACTAGTGTTCCCGTTGCAGGAAAAATCCTGCAATAGGGTTTCCTGCTGCACTCTACCCCGCCCCGCCTGCTCTCCTCCCTTGTCCCCAGCCTCGCCTTCTCCGCCAGCCACCCTGCTTTTCTCCCTTTTCCGCCAGCCCGCCCACTCTCCTTCCTTCGCCCCCGGCCCCGCCTCCGCTCCTCCCTTCTCCTCCCCCCAGCTTGCTTGCTTCTCTGCAGCTTTGCTCCCTTCTGCAGCTCTTGGCTTCTTTCTACGCTGCCTTGATATGCAAATTAGCCGCCATCTTTGTTGGGGTAATTTGCATACTTGTCCTGATTGGTTGGTGGGCGTGGCTTGGTTGGTGGGTGTGGCTTGGCGTAGCAAAGGTGCAGTCAATTTGCATATTTGTCTATTATTAGATAGGATACAAAGTGCGGAAGCAATGATGCTGAACGCTTAGTCATGATCCCTCTCTCATTTTCCTCATTCCACTGCTTCCATTTAGCCTCAAAATAGTGGAAGGAAGGAGGGATTGGAAATTACAGAATGGGAGAAAAAAAATTAAATTGACTTTTGCCATTTAAAGCATTATAAGCCTTGGCTGGTGCGGCTCAGTTGGTAGGTATCCAACATGCATTGAAACATTGCTGGCTCCATCCTGGTAGGGGCATGCAAGAGGCAGCTGATGGATGTTATGCTCTCACATCAATGTTTCTCTCTCTCTCCCTCTCCTTCCCTCTCACTCTAAAAAAATCAATAAAAATTAAAAAAACTTGTAAAAAATAAAAGCATCAAAAAAGGTTCTGATTATGATATCTTGAAGTCCTTTATTCCTTCAAAATTTATTTTTAAATAAAGATGTAAACCAGTAGAAGAACATTTCACCTGTTTTCTAGAATGCACAAATCCTGGCCCAATCCAATTTTGGGGGTGGAGAGGGGTGGGACATAAGAAAGCATGTAAAGTTTCAAACATAATATGAAATTGGAATATTATACACTATGTCAATAGGTTCTCCATGCTACATGATGCAGATATTTGTCATCCATTCTCTAAAGCTCTGTAAAACAGACACAAAATTCTTCACCCAGATAACAGAAAAAAATAAATGATGACTATTGTTCCCAATTTTCTGACCAGCTTTTGCAGTGTTGGAGTCCTGCCCCACCCCCACCTCAGGTGTTGGAATCAAGAATGACTCTCTGCAGGCAGCCGCTGTTACCTAGAAACCATGCCAAGGTGTTGAGTGTCATAAAGCAGGCTAGTTTATATTCCTGCATTTGTCTCTCCAACACCCTCAGTTTTATCATTCAGGAAAATTAACTCATGACAGCAAAGTGAAAGGAAATGAATTACAGGTTGTTGTTTTTTTTTAATCAGGCAGCACTGAATGAGGTAAACACTGAACACTTAAGCAGCAAAGATCCATGATGATATGTACAATATGAACAAAAATAACTATAGAAGACTGTATTTGTTAAATAATTCTATGTACAATATGAACAAAAATAACTATAGAAGAGTGTATTTGTTAAATAATTCTACTCTAAATAACCCTACTCTAAAGTTGCAAGAAAAGGGTAAACAAAAACTATTTGCAAAGTTTTCCTTTATTCCTAGCACTGTCCAGAATTAGTAAACTGTACTCTTCTAAAGTTGGTCACTTACTAAAGAAGCTCAAAGTCTCAATGTAGCATTGATGATAAGCACATGAAATAAGGTATTGGTGAGGTGGAGCCTTTAAGAATTATATAAAATATACTAGAGGCCCGGTGCACGAAATTCGTGCACCGAGGAGGGTGTCCCTCAGCCCAGCCTGCACCCTCTCCAATCTGGGACCCCTTGAGGGATGTCCAACTGCCCGTTTAGGCCTGATCCCACTGCTGGCTCCCAACCACTTGCCTGCCTCTGCCTGATTGCCCCTACCTGCTTCTGCCTGCCAGCCTGATCACCCCCTAATCACTCCCCTGCCAGCCTGATGGACGCCTAACTGCTCCTCGGTTGGCCCGATTGCCCCTAACTGCCCTCCCCTGCCGTCCTGGTCACCCCTAACTGCCCTCCCTTGCCAGCCTGGTCGCCTCTAAGTGCCCTCCCCTGCCAGCCTGGTCCCCCCAACTGCCCTCCCCTGCTGGCCTGGTCCCCCCACAACTGCCCTCCCCTGAAGGCCTGGTACCCCCCAACTGCCCTCCACTGAAGGCCTGGTCTCCCCCAACTGCCCTCCTCTGCTGGCCCAGTCACCCCTAACTGCCCTCCCTGCTGGCCTGACCTCCCACAACTGCCCTCCCCTGCTGGCCTGGTCCCCCCCCAACTTCCCTCCCCTGAAGGCTTGGTCCCCCCCCACAATTGCCCTCCCCTGCAGGCTTGGTCACCGCCCCAAGTGCCTTCCCCTGCAGGCCTGGGTGCCCCCCAACTGCCCTCCCCTGCAGGCCTGGTTGCCCCCAACTGCCCTCCCCTGCAGGCCTGGCCACCCCCCAACTGCCCTTCCCGGCAGGCCTGGGTCCCCCCCAACTGCCCTACCCTGCAGGCCTGCCCCCCCAACTGCCCTCCCCTGCAGGCCTGGTCCCCCCCCCCCAACTGCACTCCCCTGCAGGCTTGGGTCCCCCGCAACTGTCCTCCACTGCAGGCCTGGAGCCCCCCCCATCTGCCCTCCCCTGCAGGCCTGGTCCCGCCAACTTCCCTCCTCTGCTGGCCTGGTCTCCCCCAACTGCCCTCCCTGCTGGCCCAGTCACCCCTAACTGCCCTCCCCTGCAGGCCTGGTCCCCCCCGCCAACTGCCCTCCCCTGCAGGCCTGGGTCCCCCGCAACTGTCCTCCACTGAAGGCCTGCCCCCCCCCATCTGCCCTCCTCTGCTGGCCTGGTCTCCCCCAACTGCCCTCCTCTGCTGGCCTGGTCCCCCTCAACTGCCCTCCCCTGCTGGCCTGGTCCCCCCCAACTGCCCCCCACTGCAAGCCTGTTCCCCCACAACTGCCCTCCCCTGCAGGCCTGGGTCCCCCCCAACTGCCCTCCTCTGCTGGCCTGGTCACCCCTAACTGCCCACAATTCCCTTCCCCTGCAGGCCATCTTGTGGCGGCCATTTTGTGTCCACATTGGGGACACAAAATGGGGGCAGCTATCTTGTGTCTTGGAGTGACAGTCAGTTTGCATATTACTCTTTTATTAGATAGGACTAGTACACAGAATGTGAATAAGTTTGACTGGGGAAAAACAACAGTGACATTAATTAAGCCCATTAGCTTAACATCCTCAAAACCACAATCATCAGAGCTCATTTTTTCATGAATGCAAGAGTCTTTCATTGAAGCTTCAATATATCATCAAATACTCATTGTCTTTCAGGTCTTTAGGAACTAATTTCTAACATGTTCTGCTCCTGAAATATTGTGCCTTTGAATTAAAACAAACAAAACTCAGTACAATGTAAGGTGATTTAGTACAGGTTATTTCAAGTCTCTGTCTTGAAATTCTTGATCATTTGCTTTTGCTCAGTGACTCAGTGCTTAATTTTGGTCATCATTTCACAAAAAGCCAATTTACTTACTTGATTTTAAAAAAATTCAAGTACAGACTCTGAATAGTAAATATTTCTATTCAAAGTGTGAACACAAACATGTTTTCTTAACAGTTTATCCACTAGGAAGTATTTTTAGAGATGGGTGATGTTGATCTTGCTCTAAGTGCTCCTAGAGCAAAACTGTGTGTGATTTCTTTTAAAACTCAAGAAACAGCATTAAATAAAGAACCAGGTGCCAAGAACCTGACTAAATTAAACTGTGCTTCCAGTGCACTTTGTTTCCTATGTTCTATCTCCCATGAGCTATTCTGGCCTACATTGAGCCCCTTGGGCTCCCCTGTTATCTGTTGCTTTTATTATGTTTTATACTATAGGTAAGCTGAGAGCAATTTGAATTAATTAAAAAAAAGCATTCAAATGTTTAAAATCAGCACTTTAGAATACACAGAGTAGTAATACCAAAGAAGTATCATTTCCTTCTGTTGCTGGATTCCAGGTGAAATAGATTACTGTGGCTGTTGGTGCTTTGTGACTTGGAAGATGAAAATGTCAAAAATCAAAACATTTAAAATAACAAGTTGGAAGAAAACTAGCCAGAGGAATAAAAATGTATAAAAGCATGGGTCTATCGTTTTATTAAGAAAAGTATAAGATAGGAATCTAAAATATGAATGGGAAAAAATATTTAATGAAATAAAGAAATGTACCTTAATAACTATACCCAGGGCCCTCAGGATAATTTCCTAATGGTGAGAGGGTGAGAGTGTGGGAGGCATTTCAAAGTGGGCCTCGCACACACATCTGGGTGGACAAAACAGAGAGGAGACATAACTGCAGAGCAAATCATGATGGTAACTATCTTAATGACTGTCACACTGTTTCACATGTGTAGTATAGTGACTGCCCCCAGGGAAATAGTAGCACAAACATTTTTCTCAAATAAATAGAAATATAGAAATTCTAAATATTTTATTTTTGTTGTTGTTGTTGTTTCAGAGTGGAAATACTGGCTCTTATGTTTGATCATTAAGTTCCCCCACAGCTCTCCAGGGGTTGACACAGTAACTGTCCTGCTCACAGCCTGTCAGAGGCAGGTCAAGGACGAGGGCCCAGATGTTTTTCTCCAAAACCTCAGTATCATACTTCAGGCAATACTGCCAGAAGCAATTGGCTTCTCAATTGTAGGAGAAAACTTAATGATAAAACCTGCATATTACAGGGCAGTAAAAGTGAGAACACTTGGTGAGGGAGGGCCTGAGGGGGGGGAGGCTAGAAGAGGTTAATGGGGGGGGGGGGGAGTAGGACCTATGTAATACTTCAACAATAAAAATTAAAAGAAAAAAAAAGAGGGAATACTAAATGTGGGTATAGTTCTCAAAGTATATCAAACAGGAATCTACAAATTTATTTATCATTTGATTCTGGGTGGACAGTATTTTTAGCCACCCTGTTTTAGAACATTAAACTCATTATCCTATTACCTATATGATACCAAATCAATGAAATGAATTAAAAATCCATTCTACTCCTCTCTGGACAGGTAGTGAGGTGGATTTTGAGAGAGACAGGGCCACATCAAGACCATCCTTTCTATCTTGAGTCTGTCTCCCACTGGCTTATGGGACCAGGAAGGAAAACAGCATTGTTTGTGAGAAGCATACTGTCAAACAGTTTGACCAACTTTAAAACATGCCATTTTACAGGTGCATCTCTGAAAGTTGGGTAAGGGGTCAGGAGCATGAATTCATCTGCCTTAAATACTGGACTTGATGTGGTCTTTACTGATCCCTTGTAATCTAATCAATTTTCCTTTTGGAGATGTTGAGTAATATATTTTGCAAATTAACACTTTCTTCCTTAAAAAGTCTGAGCTGGTATTCAGACAGTTCACACCAGGATAGCCACGCCAGTTGTTCACTGCTGACATCCATGCTAATTTGTCAGAATTGTTATCTGAGCTGACCAGGTGGTGAATATTTTGAGTATCATCCCTCTGCCTGACATCAGTATCTATGTTCACTTTTTCTATTATCTTTTATTTGTGTTCATTGTTGGACCAGGTGGATCTGATAGGAAAGCTGGACTTACCTTTTACAGCCTGGATTTTAATCCAGCCCCATCTCTTAATTAGGTGTGTAACTAAGTTCTAGAGATCAGTTTCCTCATCTGTAAAATAGAAATAATAATATATGTCCTTACTGGGAGGATTAAATTAATTAAATCTTGGAGACTTCTTTGATCAGTGCTGGCTCATGATCCAGTACTCAGTTATTGGCAACTATTACGATTCGGCACGTAAAGGGCAAACCTCCAGCTGCCTTCCTCTTCCCACACTTTCAACGTTCCCCTACTGAAAAAGTAAAGGAAGGGAGGGTGTAAGGCTAATTTCATGATAACCATCACAGGTTGTCTAACAAAAGAGGGAAGCAAAATATAATTTTAAGACAACCTCTTGCCCTAGCCAGTCTGGCTCAGTGGATACAGCGTTGGCCTGGGGACTGAAAGGTCCCAGGTTCGATTCTGGTCAAGAGCACATGCCTGGGTTGTGGGCTCGATCCCCAGTGGGGGACTTGCAGGAGGCAGCGATCCATGAGTCTCTCTCATCATGGATGTTTCTCTCTTTCCCTCTTCCTTCCTCTCTGAAATCAATAAAAATATATATTTTTTTTTGGGGGGGGGGGGGGGGGAAAGACAACCTCTTGGAGCTCAGGACAGATTTCTTGTAGACACATCCCCTGCCTGAGAGTAAGGTAGAAATATCAAACATGCTATATATGTTTTCAAATTATTTCATTCCAAGAGCATTAGTTTGTGTTCTGTGAGAAAAACTCATCTTTTAATTTATTTATTAGTTTTTTTAAATTTATCTTTAGTGTTGAAAATATTACAGATGTCCCTTTTCCCCCCCTATTGACTCTCTCCACCTGGCTCCTGCACCCTCCTCAGGCCTTCACCTCACTGCTGTCTGTGTCCATGGGCTATGCATATCCTATCTAATAAAAAGGTAATATGCAAATTAACCATCACTCCGTCACAAAGATGGTGGGGCCCATAACGGCTGGGGCACTGGATGCTGGCGGCATCGCCCTGGCAACGAGCCCCAGCATCCTGCACGCTCCAGCCCGCGGAGGGAGGGAGGGTGGGCGGGCGGGCCTCTGGCCAGAGGCCAGCCAGGGCGCGGGATGCTGGCGTCGTTGCAGGCCGGGCTGAGGGATACCTCCCCACACAGTGCACAAATATCGTGCACCAGGCCTCTAGTATGCATATAAGTTCTTTGTTAATCTCTTCTTGCCCCCCTCCTGCCTCTTTAGCATAAGTCTGTATAGAAATTTGTGAGCTAGTTCTTTCCTTACTTTGATATATGTACACTTGGGCTAAATGATAGTTAACATTTATTGAATGCTTATGAAGTATCTGGCACTACTCTAAGTGCTTTATGTCTATTATCTCACTTAATGCTCGGAACAAACTTATGAGGTGTAGGTACTATTGTTATTTCTTCTTACAGAAGACTAAGCTAAGCCATAAAGATTTTTAAATTTACCATAGATTATACACCTGGCAATAATGGAACTGGGATTCAGTCTAAACCTTCTGGCCCTAGAGCTGTTGCATTATCCACTGTACCATACAGTCCCTTTTTGGGATACAATGTATATCTAACTTCGCAAAATCTCTTACAGGACTAATTGTTATTTCTTTGACACTCACCATTGAATTAACAATTGGGCCCAAATATACACCTACCACTTTCTGCTTCCTGCATAGGTTGTCTCAAATATGTATTTTGAATTGAATTGAGTACAAAAGTCCTTGAAATGAATTTGCAGATGAGAAAGTTGACTCAGTAAATTTAATAGGTAACACACTAAAAAAAACCATGGACACTGTGAAGGAAGGTGTGCTTTCATAGCTTAGTAATAGTGTTTATGAAAGACATGACAAATTTTATCTGGATCCACCTTCTTTAGATAGTGTCTGTTATGATACCTGTGAAGTCCTGAGACCTCCCTCTCTGTTTGGTTGGTGTTTGGTCAGCTTTCCTGTCAGATCTGACTTCCTAATTGCTGAGTTCTCAGGCTCTCTGTTTGAAATCACTCATATTTAGCACTAGGGCTTTCTTCAACTACATAGGTGTGGTCAGGCATGTTCCTATTGGTCTGACAGTTGCTTTGTTTTGTTTTATTTTGTTCTGACAATTTCTGATCCTACTTACTATTACACAAATTTCTATAGCAGGAAATTACAGAGGCATGATGCTCTTAATTTGTTGATTTTGTATACAAAATCATTCCTTTTGCTAGTGAATGGAATTTGTAGGTGATACTATGAGAAAAGTGTATTATTATTTTTCCCTGTCTTTATATGGGGCAAGAAGGAGTATCACACAGTTTCCTGACAGATTCTTTGCTATTACTCAGAAAGTTTCCTCTAAAATTATTTCTTTTTTGCTCTTATCAGGTACCTTCCCAGCCCCCAGGTTAGCAGCTGGGTTTAAATCTTGTCCTTTTGTTGCCTTTGAGTTTGCTGTTTAATATATGTATGTATGCATACATACTTACATAAATAAAATATACATGTACATTATATATATATATATATATATATATATATATATATATATATATAATTAAATTTTACCATAAGAAATAGTTACACTTGTAGGAATTCAACTCAAATGATGGCAAAATTGGTTTTCTAATTAGGTCACTACATGTTGTTTTTCTCAGCAGCTCTGCTCTCATATAAATCCCTTCCGCTCCTGAATCCCACGCACCAGCCATAGCTGTTCCCTTCCTTCCCACTGTGCCATCCTTTATCAACCGGGGAAGTCAAATCAACCCTTGGAGTGTTCTTAAAAGCACCATATGCCCAACAGAAGAGCACTTGAATTACTCTGTATACCAGAACCTGCTGTACATCACAACAGAGACCAAAAACGAGGACATGATGTGATCTTAAAATCCATCAGAAACTGTCACCTGAGAGCACTCCTTGGTCCATTTATTGTACCTCCCAGAATCTCATTTCTAACAACTAAATTAGGCAGTTAACAGGGTTTTGGATGCAAATGACTTCTAACCTAAAGCTAGCCATTCTGCTTCTTTCTTTATAGGCACCATATATTTCTTTTAAAAAGAGAGTATTTGTGAATAAACAGGCTTCTACATAATTTAAAAAAATGAAAGCAAAGAAACTTTTCTAGTAACTTATTTGAGTAACTTTCTTTGGGAGTTTCCCCACAAAGAAAGAGGTAGTGACAGAGTAGATGTAATTCGTTTAAGAAGTTAAGCAAGTGATGTTCATTTTTAATACATAAATATTCCTGATAATTTTTTCAGTTCTGTGGCTTACTTTTTATATCCAAGGCCTAGCCCTGCCTTCTGAAAAATTTTCAGCTTGCTTCTATGGTGTTTTTTAACTTCTCCGGCCTTAAAAATTGTATCTTTTTTTCTGGAGGACCTGATAGCCTTGAAAGGGCTGTATTTTAATCTCACATCAAATAGTTTCAGGTCAGAAAGATTGGGTAGCCTCCCTTCACCCTTCTCTGCTTTGAGAAGGAAGTCATTTTGAAAGAATATAGGAAATATAAGCCACATAGCACCATACTTGCTCTACAGGCAAAGTGTGTGATAAGTAAGACTAAATGGCAGGACCTACTCAAATGCAGTTGGGTCTTGCGAGGTGCGGCAGGTGAGACGCAGCTTTGTGCGGCGACACCCAGTGGAGAAGGCAGGATTGGAGATGGTCACTGGGAGCAGCCTGGAAAGGAATGGTTGTGTGTGGGCACAAACAGGAGGATGAGCTCACTGTAATGATAGCAATGAGAGAAAAGTCTAACTTCATGGCCATATTCTTTATGCACATACATTTTTCCTAGAAGAATATATTTCCGTAGAAATAAAGTTGATCTAAATTGACTATTAAACTGTAGTATCTAAACAGTTATTACACTCTAAGATAGATTAAAACTAATATAAAAAATGCAAAAGTCATACAACTAACTAATTATATAAAATTGCAAAGGTGAAACTGAATTCTTAACATTTAGCATGTCACCCCTAGCTGGTTTGGCTCAGTGAATAGAGTATTGGCCTGGGGACTAACGGGTCTCAGGTTTGATTCTGGTCAAGGGCACATGCCCTGGTTGTGGGCTCAATTCCCAGTAGGGGGCATGCAGGAGGCAGCCAATCAATGATTGTCTCTCATCATTGATGTTTCTATCTCTCACGCCCTCTCCCTTCCTCTCTGAAATCAATAAAAATTCATTTAAAAAAAAAAAACATTTAGCATGTCAAATTGCATTCTATGGGGGGAGGGTGTTTTGGGGCATTTCATATTTGGTTAAAAATTATTAGTACTAAATTATTACCTAAAAAGAAGTGAATTAGTCTTTCTTTCTTTGGTGTAAAAAAACAATTTTATTGAGAGTTCAAAATCCTGAGTCTGAGTTCCACTGTTCTCCATGACTGAAACATGCCATTTAATCACACTGATCCTGCCACATGTACTTAAAGGGATGCTTTGAGAATCAAGTATTCTATGGGGTACCATACAAATGGAAGATATTAGCACATAAAACTTTGAGCACTTAAGAAAAGTTACGGTATATTATAGAGGCAAAATACTTTCAATGCTGTGCTTGAATTCCTTTCGGTTTCCCACTGAATCAATTTTTTTCTCACAAGGGTATGGAGGTGGCTGTCAATTTAAGATTAAGAGCACATGTTATGCCTAAATCCTAGCTAATAAAGAGGAAATATGCTAATTGACCATCACACCCTCACAAAGATGACGGCGTCCACAGCCAATAAGGAGGGAATATGCTAATTGACTGCCACACCCTCAAAGATGGCAGCACCCACAGCCACAAGATAGTGGCGCCCAGTCCCCTCAGCCCCTCCAGGCAAGTCCGGCCACTCCGTGCACCTGCCTCTGGAGTCCCCCAGTCCCCTCAGCCCCCCAGCCACCCAGGGTGGGCCCAAAGCGCAGGCAAGCCTCGGATGTCAGCTGCCCAGCCGCCCACGGCCAGCCCGAGGCTCAGGTAACCAGGGCCAGCTGAGGCTTGCGCTGCCTGCAGTGGCAGCAGCAGAGGTGTGATGGGGGCGTAGCCTTCCCCTGATCACCAGGTCGCCTCCCAACCCTGAGGGCTCCCAGACTGTGAGAGGGGGCAGGCCAGGCTGAGGGACCCCCCCCTCCAGTGCATGAATTTTCATGCACCAGGCCTCTAGTATATAATATTTGGATAATATATTCACATATATTTTATTTTCATCTACATGAAGTGGACTTATTTAAATATTAACAAAAACTGCCAATGAAATGTACTAATTCAGTTAAGAAGTAAAGATAGGAAGTGGCCTCCCTTTTTGTGAGAGGGAAAGGCAGGGCCAGCATGCCAATCTAAGTGATTCAGCAGCAGCAAGTTGCTCAAGTTCTGAAATTAAGTTCCTGGCAAAATGAATTGCTGAAGAGAAAGGAGAAATTAAATGTCAGAAGCTAGAATCATAATTACCTGTGTCCTCTACATGAAAGTTAGGATCAAATCCCCTGGGTTCTTGGCATATCTTCTAAGTCAGACCCTTAAAATTTCGTGTTATCCTGCATACAAGTTCTGCATCTCCCTACAGTGAGGCTCCAATCAGGAAAGAGTAAGTAAAAAAGGTTTCTCCAAAGATGTACCTTCAGTAAAGGTTCTGACTTATGCCTTCCTGGGCTGAAAACTGGATCTCTCGGGCTTCCTTGAAGCCAGGATTCTGGGTGCAAATCAGGTTTCCCCAATTAAAGCACTCATATGAGATGTGATGGGCAGTAAGCATGGACATGGTGGCATGAGGTTTCTCTGTTTCTTGTCTAGTAGCCAGTTCCCAGATTTCTGGGCATCAAGAGGCAGCTGCATCAATGCAGGTGCAGCCATATTCTGCGATCCACATCTAATCCACAGCTTCCTGGGCTCTGAGAGGCAGGGATGGTGGTGGAGCCTTCCAGATCCCAGATTTTTGATCCCTGGGTTGCAGCTACAGCCCTGTGTTGTGGAACTATAGCATTTCATCTGCAGCTTCCTGATTGCTTCTATTCCTAACTGCAGCAGCATAACTGGGGCTCTGTTCTGCAATGTTCTAGAAGTCATCCCTGGATGTCAGGACTCGAGTCTGCTCCTTCAGTCTTCCAGCCATTTTGTAAACACTGAATCCCCTGTATTACATCCCTTAGGACTGAAAATACCTAAAGCAGGGTCTACTTTATGAGTTAAAGGCTGGTGATGAAGGTTTTCTTGTTGTTGTTTTTTTAATATATTTTATTGATTTTTTTTTACAGAGAGGAAGGAAGAGGGATAGAGAGTTAGAAACATCAATGAGAGAGAAACATTGATCAGCTGCCTCCTGCACACCCCCTACTGGGGGTGTGCCCACAACCAAGGTACATGCCCTTCACTGGAATCAAACCTGGGACCCTTGAGTCCACAGGCCGATGCTCTATCCACTGAGCCAAACTGCTTAGGGCTGGTGATGAAGGTTTTAACTTAAATGCCTACTTCAATTTATTGTAATGGCTGCCTAGGGAAATGTGTTTAGACTGAGGTCCAAACTCTATGGAAAATATATATTACTAGAGGCCCGTTGCACGAAGAGATTCGTGCAATAGGCCTTCCTTCCCTTGGCTTCCAGCATTGGTTTTCCTCCAGCACCCAGGACCCAGGCCTTCGCTCTGGCCAGAGACTGCCATCTTCGTCTTTGCTACAGACTCCGGCCAGAGTCTGCCAGGCATCCTGCACTGCCTGGCCACTCCGCGCCTGGAGCAGTTGGGAAGCCGCCATCTTTGGCCTTCTAATTTGCATACTCACTCTGATTGGCTGTGGGCGTAGCAGAGGTACGGTCAATTTACATGTTTGTCTATTATTAGGTAAGATTCCTTGCATGAAAGCATTACACTTTTGCCACCTCAATATACATCAGCCTGTCCTAGCCGGTTTGCTCAATGGATAGAGTGTCCACACGAGGACCAAAGGGTCCTGGATTCAATTCCAGTCAAGGGCACATCCTTGGTTGCAGGCTCATTGGATCCCGGCCCTGGCCTGGGAGCATGTGGGAGGCAACCAATCAATGTGTCTCTCTCACATCGATGTTACTCTCTCTGTGTATCTTTCCCCATCCCTTCCACTCTCTAAAAATCAATGGAAAAATATCCTCAGGTGAGAATGAACAACAACAAAATCAGCCTCACTTAACAAATTGCTCATGGGTGGGGTGGGAGGGTGATGTGTGCATGAATAAATATAAAATTAAAAAAAATAGGTAAAATTTCATTTTTATCCAAACAGATATAGTGAAAATGAACTAAGCATAGCAAGTTTTTAAAAGATTGCATAGAGGAAAATGTTAAGAGTAATTCATAGACATGCTAATTGAACCATTTACAAGTTATAATTTATTATATGTGAAATAGCAAAAGTTACTTCAGTACAATCCCACTTAGTCTAAATCCAATCTTCAAGGATACAAAGATCTGGCCATTTTGTTCTCTGAACTTGCTGAATTGCTCACTGCTGGAAATGATTTTAAAGGATTAATTTTAAAGAAACCTCAAATAGAAAATCAAACTATTAGAAAAGAATATAAATCTAACAACATCGATGATAACAAACCTCTGTACCTGTTACTTTGTAATGATTTACCTTGTGAGGGTTTTTCCCCCATTCTGAAAGGCAATCATTTTTTTTTTTCCTGAGAGTGTTAATACTTCAGTCATTTAAGCTTCCTAATTTGATGCTTTTTGGTTAAGAAGGAAACCTTAAGTGAGGAAAGGAAATGCTGAGAGGAAATTACTTGAACAGAACTTAATAGTTTTGTGATATGAAGCTGTGATCACATTTTTTTCACAGTATGAATCTGTCGTATAAATGTTTGGTTTACTTAGTTTCTTAATTTGATATGAGACTAACCTGGGCAAAACTTGTCAGCAAAATGTTACTTTTCATGAGTTAAACTATATTGATTTCATTATTAATATAACATCTCATTTGTAAGTGAAACCAGTTTCAGTGGGCTTTTGGTCAGCATAAAGCACATTTTTTAAAGTATGTTTTTAAATGAATTACTGGCCTGTGCTATAATTTCAATAAGCCTGCCTCCTCCATGGGGATTTGAAGATCATGGTTATAGTTACTATTAGTGTCAACACAATGTAAGTAGGGTTCATTATGAAACTCTCTGGGGATTTCTAAAGTGATTACATTCTCTTTGTAATCCACAAAAAGGAACTCTTCAAAAGATAACAATTCAATGAGATGAGATGGGAACCATCTGGTTCACTTGTAAATCGTCTCCTTATTTTTTGAGGCATGTCATTGCTGTTCTGTCCTATTTGCACCAGAGAATACCATTCAGGGAGGTTGGTTTTTATAATTTTTTCCTTATAAAAATGGAAAGGGGGTTGAATATCAGCTAGTAGTGCAGCCTTCTGCCTAATTTCTGGCAAAGGTCCCCGTCAAAACTAACTTCCCAAACTACCTTTCTTGATGCAATCAGCTATTTCCTAGTGGTTTCATGTTGTGAGAAAATACCTGATACTATTTTTTTCTTTTGAGCTTTATACCAATCCTTTTCATTTTTATATTACCCACATACAATTCTCCTGAAGCCTACAGATTAGGTGGTAACTAACTTGTTGCCTGGAAATTTCCCATGACCAAGAATATCTCTTAATTCAGGTACCATGGTTATAGAGAGTTTTCTATTACCAAAAACAAATAAACTAATTAGTCCATGATAACAAGTGCCAATCAATATTGCCCTAATTAGCTACTTATCAATTTTAAAAAATGCGGGAATCCAGAGGTTCTATTTATACTTTCAGGCTATGGCATCCTATCTTATATAATAAAGAGGTAATATGCAAATTGACCATCATGCCCTCACAAGATGGCTGACTATGACCAGACTGGCAGGGGGAGGGGCGTAGTGAGGGACAACCAAATGACTGAAAAAGCAGGCTGCATGGGGCGACCAGGCCAGCAAGGGGTGCAGTAGGGGTGACCAGGCCAGCAGGGTAGGGGGGCAATTAGAAGCAACCAGGCCGCAGCGAGGGGGCAGTTGGGGGCAACCTGGCCGGCGGGGGGGGGGGGGGGGGCGGGGAGGGGGGTAGTTAGGGGCAATCAGGCCAGCATGCAGAGGCAGTTAGGGGCGACCAGGCAGGCAGGCAGGCAGGCAGGTGAGCGATTAGGAGCCAGCAGTCCAGGATTGTGAGAGGGATGTCCAAGGGTCCCAGATTGGAGAGGGTGCAGGTTGGACTAAGGGGACCCCACCCCATGCATGAATTTCGTGTACTGGGCCTCTAGTTTTTAAATATAAAACTCTTGGGAGGGGTAGCACATTGAGTCCCTACAGCTGAGAAGGAGTCAGCTTGGTCTGACTCTTTCTAAGTGAGTATAAGACAACATAGGGCATGGGATCCCCAGGGTCGCTCAGGCCCTAAGAAAGAAGATGGTGCTTCGACTAGGTCACAAACTTGATTCCTTGCTCCAAAACTAACTTCAACCTCAGACAAGTAAAATTTATTTTTTCAAATGCAAATCCCTTTTTTCTTCCAAGGAAGTATTTCCCATGGGATTCAATTCCCTGATTCTCTGTCATGCCTCTAGTGAGAAGAATTCTCCTTCAAGTTTTTGTTCTAGCTCACACCCCACTAGACCCTAAGCCCAAACCCAGTCAGCAACATGCTCCCTTAGGGCTTGAAACAGCATGGCACTGTAGGAGATGCCTGGGCTTTAGAGACAGATGGACATATGTTCTGAAGCCAGTCACTTAATTTCTCTGAGATTCAGTTCCCTCTTCTCTGTGATGGGGTTAATAGTGCCTGCCGTATAGAGGTTGTGGGAGGCAGAATACGGGCCCCCAAAGACTTCCACACGCTAAGCCCTAGAATCTGTGAATACGTTACTTTCTATGGCCAAGGGATTTTGCCGGGTATGGATTCTGAGATGGAGAAATTATCCGGGCCCAACCTAATCACACGAGTCCTTAAAAGTGGAGATCCTTTTCCGGCTGTGGTCATGAAAAGATGTGACAGTGGAACAGAAACAGAGATGGCAGGATGAGGACGCCCCCAGCCACTGCTGGCTTTGAAGGTGAAGGGGGGCATGAGACAAGGAATAAGGGTGGCCCCTGGGAGCTGGGAAAGGCCAGGAAACAAACTTTCCCTTTAAGTCTCCAGGAAGGAGCACAACCCTAGCGACATACGATTTTGGCCCAGCGAGATCCACAACAGACTTCTGACCTACAGATCGATAGGATTAAAATTTGTTTTGAACTACTTGGTTTGTAGAAATGTGTTCCGGCGGCAATGAAAAACCAGTACAGAGGGGTTGTCAGAAAGCATACCACAGTGCCTGGCACAGCTTAAGTCTTAAACAAGTATTAGTTTCCTCCCACAATTTATTTAGGAAATTCTAATTCATTCATTCACACACACACACACACACACACACACACACACACACACACACACCTCACAAAGAAAAAAATAAAAAAAAAACACATTCCATGTCCCAGACACTGTACTAGGACTTATGGAATTTACAGCATAATCAAAGGAGCAAAATCGTTTTTACGTACTGGGATAATTTTTTCACTTTCTACACACACCAGACTCAAGTAGGCATTGTTTTCCTCAACCATTGTGCCACAGGGACCCACACATTCACACCAACAGCTGCACATTTCCATCCTAGTCTTCAACCTGCCTGCCTAGGGTACGTGTGTTTCTGTAGAATTCTAAATGGAATTCTGTAGACTATTATTTATGTTTTGTTTTGCATTCATGAAGCAGATGAAAATGTAATGCTTCTGGTAGGTTTGATGTTAGCATGCCTGTCTCTGACCATACAACCACACAAAATCAAAAGGCCTAGGCCCGTGGTCGGCAAACTGCGGCTCGCGAGCCACATGCGGCTCTTTGGCCCCTTGAGTGCGGCTCTTCCACAAAATACCACGGCCAGGGCGCGTCTATTTTGAAGAAGTGGCATTAGAAGAAGTTTAAGTTTAAAAAATTTGGCTCTCAAAAGAAATTTCAATCGTTGTACTGGTGATATTTGGCTCTGTTGACTAATGAGTTTGCCGACTACTGGCCTAGGCGAAAATACCACGATGACCCTCATATGGCCATAAAGCAGAGGGGCTCAAAGCAATCACTTTCGAGGGTTAGATGGGAGACATGGAGAGGGGCTGTCTTTCCCCTTAAAGCTTTCAATATAGAAACACTGAATTAAGCATCTGTTTTGGCAAGTTCAGATTCACACAATCGAGTGCAGGTGAACAGGGCCTAACTTCAAGCTATTCTTCCAAAAGAGGAAGCACTACAGAAAAGTCTTCTTAGACCAGCAGAGCCGCCCGGCTTCACTTTTCCGACAGTGTTTGCCATTTGATATAACGAACTCAAGGTGCTCGGATCCACAGTGGAGGTGACACCGTTCTGTGACCAGCCCTTGGGACAAAATGCTTCTGGATGCAAGGGACTAGGGAGTCCTTCATTATCTTGCCCAGCCTGAATGCTGCAAGGTCTTCTGCCCAAGACTGACTCCTCCTGGTAGGACTAAGGTGATTCTGCTTCAAAATTAAAATCCCCTTCCTGAGAGGTAAAAATATGCACGCCCCCCCCCCCCCCCCCGCCGCCCCATCAGCAGCTGAGAGCTAGTACCCCCTGAGGAGAACTCAGAGAAACATTTTCTCACCTTGTGATGATCTTTATAGCTTTACTCTGTGTCCAAGTATCCCTTCCTGCTACATTTGAATCCCAGTGAACGCAGGGAGAGACTCCTAGAGAGGTACGGACGTTTTTATTAGAGCATGGTCCCCGGTTAGCTAGGTTAGGGCTTCCAGCAGGGGATTTGCCAGCCTTACAAAGTGGTTTGCCCCATAATTGCAGCATCCCACTGGCCAGGAAAATCAAGCCTTGCTGTGAGAGAAGGAATCCAATCACTTCACTCTGGAATGATCCTGGGAGTCTGTTAATTTGGTGGATCTCTCCTTGTTGCTTCCCTTCCTTCTCTATGTGTAAACGTCTGTGTGATTTTTTTTTTAAATGTTTTTATTGATGTCAAGATGTTGGTACAAAAACAACACTAACAGTGTATGATTTGGGCTTCTTGTTTCCCACATCTCTGCACCTCCTTGAGCAGCTGGCAGAGCTGGAGGACTGTTTACTCCATGGTTTATTTCCCCTTTATCTTTGATGTCCTAGGATGTCAAAGGTTGTAAATTTAATATTGATTCTATAAAGTAGTTTTACTCTAACATGTCAGTTATGATTAGCTTCAACCTGGAAGAAGCTCAGCCACTGATCTGGATTTGCACGCAATGTGGCTCCCCGGCTCTCAGACTCACGGAGTGAATGCTTTATTTATCAGAGTGGCAATGGTTTGTAAAGGCCAAGACATCCCCCAGCCCCCAGCTCTGTCTCTCTGCTCTGAGCCTCCAGCACCTGGGCCCTTACATTAAGCTGGAAAATCTAAGTAGATCAGAGAGACGTATCATTTGCTGGCATGTCAACAGACAGAAGAGTTTATAGATCACATTATACCCCAGTGGCTATAACCAAAGAGAGAGGAATGAGAAGTCTTACTTGGGTTTTCACCCCTCCCTTTCTTCAGAGTCCCAGGGCTCCTGTGTTCCACCACCAGGGTGGGGCCTACTGCTATGCTAACTGTGGTAAAAGGTGACATTTATTGAACACTTTCATGGTGGTGATCACTTAATAAGCATCAGGCACTGTACTAAAGGTTTTTCATGCATCATCTCATCTAATCCTCACATCAGTCCTATGAAGTGAGCATTATTGTTATTATTGCCATTATTGTTATTATTTCATACTATTTTTATTCCCATTTTACAGATGAAGGAGCCAAGGATCACGCACTGCTGCAATCTTTGAGGTTGGAATTCCACCCCAAGCAGTTGGAATTGGTCTCTTCCCCCAGATCCCACACTCTCATCCCCAATGCTATGATGAGTGCTTTATCAGAAAACTGGGAAATGACGTTCTTATACCAATCATGTTCTGGTGACACCTTTGGCTTAAAATAACATTCTCTGTTCTTACCTTTTGATACAAACGAATCTTGAAGCAAACTTATAGAATTCATCCCAATTCCATTTTCTCTTCATATGTAACACCTTAATCAATAAAGAAATTTTTTAAAAAGAAGAAGTGAGCTCTCTATCCCACCCCTTGATTCTGGGTAAGCTCTATAACCAGTGGTTCTCAACCTTTCTAATGCCCCGACCCTTTCATACAGTTCCTCTACAGCAGCAGTTCTCAACCTGTGGGTCTCGACCCACGAGTTGAGAACTGCTAGCAGGGACGCCTAAGACCATCGGAAAACACAGATATTTACATTACTATTCATAACAGTAGCAAAATTACAGTTATGAAGTAGCAACGAAAATAATTTTATGGTTGGGGGTCACCACAACATGAGGAACTGTATCAAAGGGTCGCAGCATTAGAAAGGTTGAGAACCGCTGCTCTATAACTGTTCTGACCAACAGAATACAGTGGAAGCAATGCTGAGCCCAGACTGTAAGAGACCAGAGGCATCCACCTCCACTTACTTGCCACACATCAGATTTCTAAATACTCCCATGAAGAAACATGAGACTACACGGAGAGGGGGAGGGGGCCTGTTGAGCCTGCCAAGGGATCAAATATGTCTTGAAACCTCCAGATAAGCCCAGACACCAGCCAAATGTCACCAAGTGATGTCAATCAAAGCACATAAAACAGAAGTGCCTGAATTCCTGACCCACAAAATTGTGATATGATAAAATGGTAGCTGTTTGCAGCAGTGGGTTACACGGCAATAGATAATAGGTATAAACACATAGGTGCCCAGGGTAAATCACTTAACCTTTTAAGGCTCCTGGACTTTCGGCATGCACTCACAGAGGGAAGGCTGCTCTGTCTAGTGCATTCAAGCATAGAGACGAACATGCTGTCTTCTCCAAATAACTCTTAATTTGTGGTTTGAATCCATTTCTGCAAGATAACCCTTTATGTGCCGTCTGCGGAGCAAGTCTTTCCAAGTGGTTACACATTGTTAACAAAGGATTAATCTTTTCGTTTAATAGCCTCTCATAATTGATGGGCCAGTTGGAACCCAGGCCTAAGCTAAGCACGCTGGGCCCACAGTTTGTTTTTTTCCCTTTAATTTCCTCAGTTTACACAGTATTTTCAGAAGGTATGTCTTTTCACTTCAGAAGAAGTGCATAGAAACCCTGCTCCCCGTAGAGAAGGAAACAACCATTCTTTGTTGTAAGGCCTAAGAATTGTGGTGAAATACATAAAGGTAAGCTATTTTATTTTATTTTTTTAAATTTATCTTTATTGTTGAAAGTATTACAGATGTCCCCTTTCTTTGTTTTCCCACTGACCCCCTCCATCCTGTACCTGCCCCTCCCATGGGCTTTGCATATATGCATATCAGTTCCCGAGTTAATGACTCCCCACCCACACACCTACGCCCGCCTTCCCTCTGAAATTCATCAGTCTCTTCCACGCTTCTGTGTCTCTGGATCTATTTTGTTCATCAGTTTATTTTGTTCATTAGATTCCACATATGAGTGAGATCATGTGATACTTCCCTTTCTCTGACTGGCTTATTTTTTTTAGCATAATACTCTCCAGGTCCATCTATCTTGTTGCAAAGGTTAATATTTCCTTCTTTTTTCGGCTGAGTAGTATTTCATTGTGTAAATGTACCACAGCTTTTTTATCACCTTATCAGCTGATGGGCACTTGGGCTGTTTCCCAACCTTAGCTATTGTAAATAGCACTGCTATGAAATAGAGGTGCATATATCCTTTCTGATTGGTGTTTCTGATTTCTTAGGATATAGTCCTAAAAGTGGGATCACTGGGTCAAATGGGAGTTCCATTTTTAAATTTTTGAGGAAAATCCAAGCTGGTTTCCACAGTGGCTGCACCATTCTACATTCCCTCCAGCAGTGTACTAGGGTTCCCTTTTCTCCACATCCTCGCCAACATTTCTCATTTGTTGATTTGTTGATGATAACAATCCTGACAGGTGTGAGGTGATATCTTATTGTCATTTTGATTTGCATCTCTCAGATGATTAGTGACTTTGAGCATCCTATATAATAAAAGCCTAATATGCTAAGTGTCTGGTCATCTGGTCGTCTGGTCAACCAATCAAAGTGTAATATGGTAATGATATGCTAAGGCCACTCAACCGCTCACTATGACATGCACTGACCACCAGGGGGCAGATAATTGACCCGTCGACCAGTCGCTATGACAAGCACTGACCACCAGGGGACAGATGCTCTGACCAGTAGGTTAGCTTGCTGCTGGGGTCCTGCCGATCAGGACTGAGCAAGACGAGCCAGACATGCCCTGGAGCCCTCCCGTGGTCCCTCCTGAGCTGGACAACCTCCTGCGTCCCTCCCCGGCCCTGATCATGCACCAGTGGGGTCCCTCAGCCTGGCCTGCACCCTCTCGCAATCTAGGACCCCTCAGGGGGACACATTGACTGTAAGGTAGTTTCATCTATATAATAAAAGCCTAAGCAACTGTTACGATGGAACAACCGAAACAACCGGTCACTATGATGCACACTGACCACCAGGGGACAGACGCTCAATGCAGGAGCTGCCCCCTTGTGGTCAGTGTGTTCCCACAGGGGGAGTGCTGCTCAGCCAGAAGCCAGGTTCATGGCTAGCAAACTCAACAGCAGTGGCCGGAGCCTCTCCCGCCTCCATGGCAGGGCAAAGGAGCAGTGAGCCAAGTGATAAGGAGCGAGCAGGCAGGCAGTAAGGAGCGAGGGTTCCTGGACTGTGAGACGGGTGTCCGACTGCCGGCTTAGGCCCGATCCCGGGCCTAAGCCAGCAGATGGACATCCCCCAAGGGGCCCCGGACTGCGAGAGGGTGCAGGCTCAGGTAAGGAACCATTCCCCACCCCTGCCCCCAGTGCACAAATTTCGTTAATCGGGCCTCTAGTTTTTTCACATATCTCTTGGCCTTCTAGGTCCTTTGCCCATTTTTTAAATTAGATTATTTGTCTTCCTTTTGTTAAGTTGTATGAGTTCCTTCTATGTTTTGAAATTGACTCCTTATTGGATATATCATTGGCAAATATGTTCTCCTATGCAGTGGGCTCTCTTTTCATTTTGTTAATGGTTTCTATTGCTGTGCAGAAGCTTTTTATTTTGATGTTGTCCCATTTGTTTATTTTCTCCTTAGTTTCCTTTGCCTTAGAAGATGTATCTTTAAACATATTGCTACGAGAGATGTCTGAGATTTTGCTGCCTATGGTTTCTTCTAGGATTTTTATGGTTTCATTACTTACATTTAGATCCTTTATCCATTTTGAGTTTATTATTGTGGATGGTGTAAGTTGGTGGTCTAGTTTCATTTTTTTTTTGCATGTACCAGTCCACTTTTTCCAACACCATTTATTGAAGAAAATGTCTTTACTCCATTGTATGCAAAGCTACTGCACTCAAAATAGCCTGGCACTGGCACAAGAAAGGGCATATTCGTCAATGGAACGGGCATATAGGTCAATTTGCCTTTAAGCACAGAGAACCCAGAAATTGACCCAAGCCATTAAGCTCAATTAATATTTGACAAAGGAGACAAGGTAGACTTTTTTAATTTATAGTTTCAAATATAAATCATTCTTCTATTTAATTACATGTATTTCAATATATATTCTACTTTAAGTGACTGTAAGATGATAGTATATTTTGGAAACATAATGTACTTTTTGAGTATTCAGTTTATTTGTCAAACCATAATATACTTTCATGGAAACAAGATAAATAAAAAACAACCCAAGAAGGGAGATTGACAGGTAGTCAATTTGGTTTTACCTTCAAACTACACTGATCGAAGTGTGTTTTTTTTTTTTTTAAGTAAAGCAATTTACTGCAAATATGCTTATTTTCTACACTGAAGTTTTTGTTGTTAGTTTGTTTGTTGCCCAATAAGAATAAATACAAAATCTAGAGAAACAACTTTCTTCAAGAGAATCCCATCTTAGAAATCTACAGATGTGCCAGCCCTTGACTTCCCACACGTAGGTTATCATCTCTAGAAGAGACATTTAAGGGCTTTTTGTTTCAGACTTACCCTGACGATCACGGATTACAGAACTCCGTGATCTTTGTTGGCATTGAGAAGTCATTTCTGCCGCTGTAAAGTAAGATTGATAATATCCAGCCCGTGGGTTTTGTATTGGGAATTAAATTAGATTTTGGAAGGAAGAAGAGGAGTTAGCCAAAAGACAAGGAATGGAGGAAAAAGAGCAAGGAAATGGCAATGTTCTGTCAAAGACAGGGGAGAGAATAACAGTGTTTTACCTGAGTTGTGGAATTTGGGGTGATTTCCTTATTCTATGTACTTTTATATGGCTTCATTTTTATCATTAACATGTGTCATCTATTTTTAAAAAAACTAGAAATTCAAGAAAAGAAAATATTTCAAAGTAAGGGCAGTCAAGAATGTTTACAGAAGCCCAGACATCTAAGATGATTGCTTTTCAAAAGACAGCTACCTCATCCATCCCAAGCCTTTTTCTGCTGCATTGATCCCAAAAGCAAAAAAAAAAAAAGACTGGAAATATTGCTTTTTAGAAGTCCCCCTTTAAGCATTAATTGCTGTACCTTACCCATGGAGCTTCTTGCTTTCCCCCATTTAAGCTTATTTCTGTATGGGAGAAGTTTGGTCAGTGTTGAAATGTTCTTGATTCAGAACTCAAGCAGTTTAGAGTAATGATGTTAATTTCTTTACATGTAACTGCAATTTTTTCAAGATTTTCTAAGCTATATTGGGTAAAATCTACAGATGAAAACTTTAGACAATTTTTCATGGCTAGAGAATGCTATTCAGTAAGTTATTAAAACTTATTTCATCATATCATAATATAAACATAGCTTAAATGTACTACATGTAGCTTGTAGTCACTTTATTTCATTTTATACGATGTCTAGTATTTCCTTCCTCCTGTTTTAAAAGAAATGGATAAACTACTTTATATATTCTGCTGTAAAATGTACAAGGCGTTTTATAAAGTTCTTTTAGGTTATATGTGAATGGGGGCGGGGAGGATTTGAAGACCACTGGTTTAATAGAAGACACGTATGCTTTGGTGGCAGAAGGTCCTGGGTTTGATGACCAGGTTTGCCATGTATTGGGTCTGTAACTTGGCACCAGTTACTTCAACAGCATTCCCTTAAAAGTATGGACTGATTTGCCTTTAAGCAGCAGGCATTGCACTAACTGCTCTACAGAGAAAGCACAATACAAATGGTCTCTCCCTCATAATCTCTAGGTAAAATTCTTACCTCGTATGACTGTTGTAAATACAGTGATTTGCTGTGTGGAGTATCCGATAAAAAGCAGGTGCATAAGAGGAGCTGCATTATTATCAAAGTTATTGCCACACAAAGGCTAAGAGTTGTTCTTGCATAAAACCTGTGGATCCCCTAAGATTTTTATGGTTTCCCATCTTACGATTAAGTCCTTTATCCATTTTGAGCTTATTTTTGTGTATGGTGTAAGTTGGTGGTCTAGTTTCATTTTTTTTGCATGTATCTGTCCAGTTTTCCCAGCACCGTTTATTGAAGAGACTGTCTTGACTCCATTGTATGGTCTTGCCTCCTTTGTCAAATATTAATTGAGCATAATGGCTTGTGTCAATTTCTGGGTTCTCTGTTCTGTTCCACTGGTCTATACGTCTGTTCTTGTGCCAGTACCAGGCAGTTTTGAGAACAATGGTTTTGTAGTATAGCTTAATATCTGGTATTGTGATTCCTCCTACTTTATTCTTCTTTCTCATGATTGCTGCAGCTATTTGGGGTCTTTTTTTATTCCAGATGAATTTTTGGAGAATTTGTTCTAGGTCTTTGAAGTATGCTGTTGGTATTTTTTCTTTTCTTTTTTTATTGTCTAAAGTTTTACATATGTCTCCTTTTTCCCCAGTTGATCCCCACCCCCACCCCCAGCCATTCCCACCCTGGGCAAGCCCCCACCACCCCAGTGTCTATGTCCATTGGTTATGCTAATATGCATGCATACAAGTCCTTTGGTTGCTCTCTAACCCTCCTCCCCTACCATTTATCTCTAGATCAATCTATTCTTATTCATCAAATTATGTTGATCATTAAATCCCACATATGAGTGAGATCATGTGATATTTATCTTTCTCTGACTGGCTTATTTCGCTTAGCATAATGTTCTCCAGTTCCATCCATGTTGGTGCACATGTTAAAAGTTCCTTCTTTTTTATAGCTTATGCCGTTGGTATTTTAATGGAGATTGCATTGAATTTATAGGTTGCTTTAGGTAGTATGGATATTTTAATGATGTTGATTCTACCAATCCATGAACATGGTATATTCTTCCATTTGTTCATGTCTTCCTCTATCTCTTTTTCAGCGTCTTGAAATTTTCTGAGTACAGGTCCTTTATCTCCTTGGTTAAGTTTATTCCTAGGTATCTTAATTTTTTTTTGTTGCAATGGTAAATGGGATTGCTTTTTTAATTTCTCTTTCTGTGAGTTCATTATTGGTGTATAGAAAAGCCATAGACTTCTGGGTGTTAATTTTGTATCCCGCTACATTGCCGAATTTATTTATTAAGTCTAGTAGTATTTTTATGGAGTCTTTGGGGTTTTCTATGCACAATATCATGTCATCCGTGAATAATGACAATTTTACTTCTTCTTTTCCAATTTGGATGCCTTTTATTTCTTCTTCTTGTCTGATCGCAATGGCTAGTACTTCCAGTACTATGTCGAACAGGAGTGGTGAAAGTGGGCATCCCTGTCTTGTTCCTGTTCTTAGGGGAAATGGGTTTAGTTTTTGTCCATTGAGTATGATGTTGGCTATGGGTTTGTCATATATGGCTTTTATTATGTTGAGGTATGATCCTTCTATTCCCACCTTGTTGAGAGTTTTTATCAAGAAGCCATAGGCAGCCGAAACCGGTTTGGCTCAGTGGATAGAGCGTCGGCCTGCGGACTGAAAGGTCCCGGGTTCGATTCCGGTCAAGGGCATGTACCTTGGTTGCGGGCACATCTGTGCAGGAGGCAGCTGATCGATGTTTCTCTCACATCGATGTTTCTGATTCTCTATCTCTCTCCCTTCCTCTCTGTAAAAAATCAATAAAAAAAATATTTAAATAAAAAAAAAAAGAAGCCATAGGCAGCAAAATAGCAGACATTTCAACAAGTGTTGGCGAGGATGCGGAGAAAAAGGAACCCTCGTGCACTGCTGGTGGGAATGCAGACTGGTGCAGCCACTGTGGAGAACAGTATGGAGTTTCCTCAAAAAACTGAAAATGGAACTCCCATTTGACCCAGTAATCCCACTCCTGGGAATATATCCGAAGAAACTAGAAACACCAATCAGAAAGGATATATGCACCCCTATGTTCATAGCAGCACAATTCACCATAGCTAAGATTTGGAAACAGCCTAGGTGCCCGTCAGCAGATGACTGGATCAGAAAACTGTGGTACATCTACACAATGGAATACTATGCTGCCATAAAAAAGAAGGAATTCTCATCATTTGCAGCAACCTGGGAGGAATTGGAGAACATTATGTTAAGTGAAATAAGTCAGTCAATGAAAGAAAAATACCACATGATCTCACTCATTTATGGATAATAAAGAACATTATAAACTTGAACAAAAAGATAGATACAGAGACAGTAAAGCATCAAACAGACTGTCAAATTACAGGGGGAAGGTTAGGGAGAGGTGGGGGAGATAAGAGATCAATCAAAGGACTTGTATGCATGCATATAAGCATAACCAATGGATGCAAAACTCTGGGGGGTGAGGGCATATATGGGAGTGGGGTGGGGGGGCAATGGTAAGATATGTACACATATAATACCTTAATAAAAAATAAAAATATATATATATTTAACAATACAGCTCCTAATGCAATGGAAACTAAGGAGAAAATAAACAAATGGGACTACATCAAAATAAAAAGCTTCTACACAGCAAAAGAAACCATCAACAAAACAACAAGAGAGCCCATTGCATGGGAAAACATATTTGCCAATGTTATCTCTAATAAGGGTTTAATCTCCAACATTTACAGGGAACTCATACAACTTAACAAAAGGAAGATAAACAACCCAATCAAAAAATGGGCAACGGACCTAAATAGACACTTTTTGAAAGAAGACATTCATAAAGCCAACAGACATATGAAAACATGCTCAGTCACTAATCATCTGAGAGATGCAAATCAAAATGACAATGAGGTACCACCTCACACCTGTCAGAATGGCTATCATCAACAAATCAACAAAGGACAAGTGCTGGAGAGGATGCGGAGAAAAAGGAACCCTCCTTCACTGCTGGTGGAAATGCAGACTGGTGCAGCCATTGTGGAAAACAGTATGGCGTTTCCTCAAAATTTTAAAAATGGAACTGCCATTTGACCCAGTAGTACCACTTTTAGGAATATATCCCAAGAAACTAGAAACACCAATCAGAAAGGATATATGCACCCCTATGTTCATAGCAGCACAATTTACAATAGGTAAGATTTGGAAATAGCTCAAGTGCCCATCAGCAGATGAGTGGATTAGAAAACTGTGGTACATCTACACAATGGAATACTATGCTGCTATAAAAAAGAAGGATCTTTTACCATTTGCAACAGCATAGATGGATCTGGAGAGCATTATGCTAAGTGAAATAAGCCAGTCAGTGAAAGAAAAATACCACATGATCTCACTCATTTATGGATAATAAAGAACATTATAACCTGATGAACAAAAAGATGGATACAGAGGCAGAGAAGCATCAAACAGACTGTCAAACTACAGTGGGAAGCCTGGGGAGGGTTGTGGGGGCGGGGAGGGTGGTGAGTAAGAGATCAACCAAAGGACTTGTATGCATGCATATAAGCATAACCAATGGAAGCAAGACACTGGGGCGGGGAGTGGGAGGGAGGCGGGGATAGGGAAGGCAGGGGGAAGGTCAATGGGGGAAAAAAAGGAGACATATGTACCATACTTTCCGGCGTATAAGACAACTGGGCATATAAGATTTTCCTGGATTAAAAAGTCGTTTTATACGCCGGAAAATGCGGTATATTGGACTATATTGATGGGATTAGATATAATGGATTAGATATATTGGACTACCGTATTTTCCGGCTTATAAAACGACTTTTTAACCCAGGAAAATCTTATACGCCCAGTCGTCTTATACGCCAGAAAATACGGTACTATTATTTGTAATACTTTAAACAATAAAATAAAATTTAAAAAAGAAAAAAACGTGGATCCCGAGGATGAGGAAAGCAGGTGTTACTTTCTGTATCGGAAGCCTCGATTCCTCTCAGACACTTTCTACTCCAGGCGCTATTGTGGCGACCCGCCCAGCAGGCGCTGCGGAAGAACACACCTGCCGCCTGCCCCGGCTTCCCCTGCCCAGGCCGCTCTGCCCCGGGCATGCGCAGCCTGCAATCCCTAGGAGGTTTGAGGTGGAGAGCAATTCTTGACCTTCCGGGAGGTGGGTCAGAGAGGATAAAAGGTAGATTTCTAAGGCTCACTCAGTGACCCCTCAGGGGCAGGCACCAGCCCTACAAAGGACCTTTGCATGGACTTCCCTGCCTCCTCTGTTTCAATTTCCCCAGACTCTCACTCTTGATCCCTGGCTCGCTTCCCTAATGAACTACTTGCAGGAAAACACTTGTCTTGGACTTTGCTTTCAGGGAAAACCAGGCAAAAACACTACCTGCAAGAGAAAAATATTAACTAGGAAGGTATTTGTTACTGGAGGAGTATATAAAATTGACCAAGGAGTGAAATAGTACACAGCCATTAAAAAGAGTGAGGTAAGTCCATCTCGTTAATGAGAGAAATTTCCATGACATACTGTTCAGTAAGAAAAACCAGGTGCTTAGTAGTGTAGTAATATGATTCCATTTTTTAAAAACAAAAAAATTGTCTCTCAAAAAAGCCCTATATCGGCCCTGGCTCAGTTGGTAAGAGCTACGTCCCCATATGCCAAGGCTGCGGTTCCATCCTGGGTCAGGGCATATATAAAAATCAACCAATGAATCCATAAATAAGTAGAACAACAAATCCATGTTCCTCTCTCTCTTCCTCCCTCCCTCCCTGTCTTCCTCTCAATAAATTTAAAAATAAGATCTCTATATCTATATGTAAATATACTTGTTTTAAAATGCATGTATAAACATTTATTTTTAAAATATACAAACTTTAAAAAGGATGCATACTAGTTTGTTAAATACGGTGGAGGTGTGGGAATGAAGGGGAGGTTAGTAAAACAAAGAAAAAGAGGTCCTCATTAAAAGAACCACATGTATGACATGAGAATATTATTCCATTCAGGTAAAACCTATGACAGATTAAAGGATAGTCACCAACATGCTAATGGTAATCATCTCTGGGATATGGGATTTCAGATAGGCTTTTACTTTCTTCCTAACACTTTTCTTCTTTTAAACTTGACAATAACCATTAGATTAATTATATAATCAAAAACATTAAAGCAATAAATATCTCCCAAAAAATGAAGAGGCAGTTTGGCATGTGGTTAAGAGTTCAGACCCTGGAGCCACATAACTTACTACATTCAAATCTTGTCTCTGTCACTGGGGTTGTGTGATCTTGGGCAGATCATTTCATTTCTCTGGGCTTCAGTTTCTCCATATGTAAAATGGAGATAACAATAATAGAGTACCTACTTAATTGGGCTGTTAAGAAAATTTAATGGGAAATATAAGTAAAGATTTCAAAATGGTGCCTCGCACGTAAGAATTGCTATATGAAGATTAGTTATTATTATTTCTTCATAACTGATTGTAAAAAGAAAAACAGCTAACTGGCTTAGCTGCTACAATCTTTTGTTAGGCAGAGAGAAAAGATAGGCCTCAGTCATCATGGCCTGGGTAACCATTCACTCACAGCCACTCCACTCCTCCAGCTAGAACAGCTCTGCTTCCAGAAAGAAAGTAAAAAAAAGAGAAAGCGAGAAAAAGAGGAAGGGAGGGAAGAAAGGAAGGAGAAACAGAGAAAAGAAGGGGGACAAGGAGAAGGAAAGAAACAAAATAGCCCCATAGGTTCCACTTGGATGCTGATGGGACAGGGTAGGCCTGACCAGCTCCCTCTTCCCCTAGGTGTACTATCTGGCCTGAACGGTTCTCTTCCCAGCTTCCTGGTCACCCAACTCTTCAAGAATCATGCAAATTCATGTTGGTGATCTTTTTTTTTCTTCCTTAATTGAGACACAACCATTAGCAGAGTACAGTTTGCTGACAATCATGACACATTTACTAAATATCAGATAAAAAAAATACTTTTCATTAGTTATAAATGAGAATGTATTCACAACAATTCCGAGACTGTGTCTTCGTCAAAGTTTGCTTCCAAGTATGACACATGTGGTCTTAGTGCCAGTTCTTAACTGAACAATGCAATGTGCTGACACCCACGACACATTTCCCCATATCTAGTCACAAAAATACTTCTAATTAGCCATAAATGAAAATGTACACAACATTTCCAATAGCCACTCTGCCCCTATCAAAGTTCACATCAGAGAAAACTTAAACTGTTGCCACTGAGCTGCCTTGCTCCAATTCCAACAACTCCTATTTCAGAAATGCTTAGAAAATTGAATCTTTAGATCTTGCTGGGTAAACAGATCTGAGGTAGATTTATTTCAGCCTGAGTCCTTTATTTGAGATATGTGTGCTCTTGAACCCAACTAAAATGCATACCATAGCCATTTCAAAGGCAGTGATAAAATTACTTGGTTAAATATTTTGGCTAGATTTCCTGTTTCCAGAGGCCTGGGCTTTGTATTCTGTGGCTTCTGCATTTGCACGTGGTGATGGGGTAGGATTGAATGGCACTACATCTGCCAACCTCCATAAAAACCATGCCCCACAGAGAAGGCCCCAGGCCCCCACCCACCACTGTGAGCCACACAGACAGACCACTCCAAACCTCAATAACCACCTTCAAATTCCCAGACCTTGACCTTTCTTCAGGAATCTACGTTGTAAGCCTCGTGGGATGACAACAGACGATGAAGTACTTCCCTCAGCTCGAAGTGTGGAGTCCATAAAATCACTTCACTTGTAATTCAGATAGTCTCTAAACTTGAGTCTATGAAGCATGTTGGCTGGTGCTTGGATTTCTGCATAATCTCTCCTTCGTTTTATACCTGGCTTTGTCTTCTGTTGCTCTGTGCACATGACAGTCCTTCACAGGTCATAAGGCCATGCTTACTGCAGGGTGCATTGCAGTGAAAGGGGCTTTATGTGAGGAGAGGGAAAACGGTTCTGCTAAACTTCGCTTACCTTCACGACCTTAAAAAACTCATGAAATAGGATTCTGTCTTTTACTTGCCAATGTGTTTAAAACCCTTTTTAATGAAAAATTCTAATCCTATATAATCACACCATAAGTACTTTCTTTCTGTTCAAAGAGGAAAGTGTGTTAAATTTTAATGCAGACCTCTGGCCAGCTATAATAAAAGTGTTCAGTCAGTTTTAAATCCGATTAGTGTAACTGTTCCAGATTAGAGAAAAATCTCAAGTGATTGGAGTAGGTCCCCAGCTCAAGGGAACTAATTTAGACTCAAAGGTAACATCAAGATTTTGCATTCAGTTTGCCCAAAAATTGTTTAGGAACTAATAAAATAAGATCCTGTGCTAGGTATTGCAGTGATATAAATTCAAGCTTCCAAATAGGAGTTAGATTGGACAGAATGTGACTGTAGACAAAGTAGAAGGAGGGGAAGAGCAGAAGTGGGGCGTCTTAAGAGAAGTCAGAAAGACAAAAATCACATCCCAAGGAAAGAACCCTTGAGATTTCTTATGGAATGTAACTTCTAAAAGATGCCTTAAAGGATAGACAGGGAGCATATATGAGGAGACAAGGACATCTCTGCTAAAGTGGAAAAGGGTATAAAGTGTTCCAAGAATTAGAGAAAGTTCATTTATTTAGGAATTTACAAAAGTGAGAGGAAAGCCTCTTTGTTGAGGGCTGCTATGTAGCAGGCACTATACCAGGCGCCAAATCTATTTTCTCATTTAGTCCCCCACAACATCCCAGTGAGGTGGGTATTATTACCCCCATTTTATTGCCGAGAAAACTGAATCTCAGAGAGATTGTCAAAGCAGCTAGCAAGTGGTAGCACTCAGAAGAAAAATATGGTTGAGCTTCTTTCGATATTTAGTCTCGGGAACTCCCTGAATCATGTCTTCCTCTTAGCCATCATCAAGGCCCATCTTGTTCTAAAAGACTTTCCTGACCACCTGAGTTAGAAATGATATTTCTGGTCCTTGAATTCATATCATTCTTATTGCCTGTTACCCAAGTGGCATTTACTGTACTCCAGCTTATATTGTTATCTTTTCTTGTACAAATATTTACCTCAGTGCTCCTTAATTGGTGGGGTCAGTTATGTTGAGCAAGAATATACAAAACATCTGAGAAGAAATATATATACACACACACATATATATATACACATACATATATATATTTAAATATTTATATTTATGAGACTGCCCTTCCACTGATCTCACTTCACCTTCCTTTGTAGTCTAATATGTGTAGAGAGCATGTGTGAAGGCACCAGAACGTGTAAAGACACCAGCAAATATCCCCTCAGTAGTTCTAATTCTCACCTCATCCTAGTTGGACCCAAAATCAGGTGATTTGACATCAGGTCCCAGTTCTGCCACTTAGTTGTATGATCCTTCTCTCCTTTGAGATTCAATTTTATTATCTGTAGATTGAAAATCACTGTACTGGCTTTACCCACATTTTAGGAATATTGTGAGGATCAAATGAATAAGTCTGTTAAATCTTAAATAATGGTATGGCATTTACTCATCTGGATTAGAAACACCTTGAAAGCAAGACTGCCTCTTGCTCTTATGTATACACTAGAGGTCCGGTGCACAAATTCATGCACAGGTGGGGTCCCACGGTCTGGCCGGCGATTGGGGCCAGCCGGGGGCGGGGGGGGGGGCGGGAGGGACCGCCAGAGGTTAGCTATGGGAATGCACTGACCACCACGGGGCAGCTCCTGCATTAAATGCTGCCTCCTGGTGGTCAGTGTGCATCATAGCTACCAGCCAATTGGCCGGTTGGCCATTCGTTCGGTCGTCCGGTCATAATGGTCGCTTAGGCTTTTATATAGAGAGATTCTAAGTGATTGCACATAGTAGCCATTTAATAATTGAAGTTGATTCACAGATGTATCTCTTAAAATCTTGGGGAAATAGCAGCATATCTCACCAAGAAATCAAGAAGGAAGTGAAATATCCTCCACCTGGGATAAGATTTGCCTCCCAATGGCAGCCTCCCCCACCTGGATACATTTTAAAAACAATGCCTGATTGCAAGTTATGGCTGTGTGGGCCTTTATGCCTCAAAATGAGAAGCTTTGGGCTCCAGATTGTCATTATTTACCAACTTTCCTCTTTCATGCTCTCCATTCTGTACCTTCAAACCAAGTTTCTCTCCTCTATGTCTTCAAGGTCATAAATTAATGATACCTCAGATAAATTAATGATTATTCAAGAGTAGAGGACATTTTTTTTAACTTTTAGGGGAAAAAATCTAATGAGTAGTAAGAAAAAAATTAATTTTCTCATTTAAAAAGAACCAGGAAGGGGATATGAAAGCCAAATACAAATCCCCCACAGTAGAGAAAGAGCAGCAAAATAAATAAATAAATTCATGAACACAGGAAGAAATTAAAACAAACCTGCAGACCCTCATAAATATAGCAATCAGGCAGCTCCATGCATGCATCCATATTTGAATTTTTATTTTACATGAAGTATTTTTGTATCTGCTTTGCCTAAATTTGGCCTCTTACCAAAACCTAATGACTCTACTTTGTTAAGCTTTTTGAAGGATATAAACTTAAAACTAGAAAAAAAGACTTAATTTATCTTGTAGGAAAAGGTGTTATAATTTGAATGAAAAACAGCAAGCAGACAGATGAAAAGGAGCTGGCACAAAGCTCAGGCAATCAGTAACATTTTCTGTACCTGCAGGCTGAGAAATTGTCCCATGTTGTATGACGTTATTACCAATGCCTATTTTCACTTGTACATTCGGTTCAAGTGTAATTATGTGAAAATTTAAATAGTCCCCAGAGATTTACTATTTTAATAAGCTTATAATGTTAGAACACTATATGCATTGACAGTGGTACCTACAATGTATAAAGCAAACAAATAAAATTATTTTCTTTAAAATTCTAGGTAACCTAATTTAACCTTTCTTCATTCCCTGGTCAGTTCTGAAATGGTCTCTTAGAATAATCTTCTCTCTGATCTTTCTGTTTTATGTCCCATCCATCAACAAAGGTACTACCCTCAAAGATCATCTGACATTATCATTGCAGAAATTGCCCTGTCCTATTGAAGGCTATGAGGAAGAGTGAGGCCACTATGAGCTATACTCATGAATATTCATGGTAAACAAAAACATACTCAGGTACCAGAAAGAAGATGTGCTATCTAGTTCACAAACTAGTTTACAAAGTAATATTCAGGACTTGGTAGGATGTGGCTGTATTAAAATAGAAGGAAACATTAAATCCATGCTCAAGCAAGAGGGAGAATCATTGGCAATGGTAAATTGAAGGTCGGAGACAGCTGGAAATTGAAATTCAGTTCATCTTAAAAACAGAGGATAGTGACTCCAATTTTAGCAGTTCCTTTGGATGTCTTCTTTATTTTAAGAAATCATTTAATAGCACTTAAGAATATAGATCCATTGCAAAAATACACACAAATATGAAAGAAGAAAAAATCAATGATTCTGTCTCTCAGAAATTATCCTTGTTATTCATTCTAGATATTATTATTATTCCAGGCTTCTTCTATGTATGTTTGAATGGGTTAATCTGGCACATACCTGATTTTTAAGCTGCTTTTTTCCCCCTCTTAATATCTTGTTAACATCCTTCTATGTGATTAAATATTCTCCAACTACATTAATACTGAATAGTATTCCATTAAGGAACATTGTGTTGCCTATGGTTGGATGTTTAGGTTGCCTCCACAACCTAATTAGATGATGAAGTTATAGCAAATTTTTCTGAATATCAAAGCCTGTCCATGTGCACTTCTCACAAGACATTTTGTAGCTCTTAAAGTTCCTGACCCTTTTGAATTCAGTGACCTGAACTTTTCTATTGACTTCAATTTAATTTTAAGGGTACATTACACACACACACACACACACACACACACACACACACCTTTTGTGTCAAAATAATTGCATCTCGATCAATTATTTTACTTCTACAATTTTATAATGTGCACTTCATGTGTTTTGTTTCTGCAACATCATCCTTAGAATAAATGTATATTTTTCTGATAAAAGAAGAATAAGTATATAAAACAGTATATTTGCTTAAAAAGCACTGCATGATTACTTAAACCCAATCTAAAGACAATTCTCATTTGTTTATTGATTCATTCAGCAAGTATTTATTGAGTATCTACTGTATCACTTTAACCATGCCATGTGCCATGACAGAAATACTTTAGCCTCCACCAGGGTATGTCTTTTTTTTTTTTTTTTAATCCTCACCCAAAGATGTTTTTTCCATTGATTTCTAAAGAGAGTAAAAAGGCGGGAAGAGGGGGAGAGAGAAACATCCACATAAGAGAGACACATCAATTTGTTGCCTCTCACACGCACCCCAACCTGGGCTGGGGAACCTGTAACCGAGGTACGTGCCCTTGACCATGAATCAAACCTGTAGTCCTTGGTCCACAGACCCATGCTCTAACCACTGAGAAAAACTGGCCAGGGCCACCCTGGATATGTTTTTACTTTAAAGCCAAAGCCACTATAAAATGTTTGTGTTTTTCCTATATTTTTCACAAATATCAGAAACAATAATTTATGTTATATGAAGATGTCACTCTACTGTTGAGCAGGGTATGGACTTTTTCAGATTGTTCATTAATTGATAATAAAGTCTGACAAATCTCGTGACAGAAGTATAATCTGTACCAGTTTAGGCCAAGTCACCAGGATTTTCAGCAGTTCTGGACTTCTGTGGCCCTTAGATAACAGCTGATAGATATCAATGATGCAAGAGGCTCATCTTGATAAATGAGATGGGCAAATGAGCACTTATAGTAACAATCTGTAAGAATCCCATCACCTTCCTATCCATCAAGTTTGCCTAATACCTCTCTAGCATACCCTCATGCTAAACTGTGTTCCTTCATCCCATCATTTCACTTTTTATATGTCTAACTTTACCCTCTCAATTCTTCACTGATTCAGCTCTAAACCACTTCACCCATTGGATCTCCCAGCCTTCAAAATACTCTCCCAAACTCCCATCAGACTAAACCATGGCCCTCTCCTAGCGGGTACTTTGAAGAACACTCAAAGCTGGCTTCCTTCTCAAAACCATTCCCAACTGACTAGAAGGAAGAGCAGCTTTCCAAAGAGTTCATCTCAACAGCATGCATTCCCCATGGAAAGTGTATTTGGATATAGGAAGTGTTGTTACATATTTATGAGAATATGTTTTACTTATTCACCTGCCTTTTTTCAGCCTGATTGTGAGTCCCTAAAGACTAAGAACAGGTTTTCTCTCTGTTCTACAATGATCCCCCTCCCACAAGAGTCACACTGCTAAATGTTGGTGCCACCTTTCTTCTCAAGGCAGCTATCAGTACTTACAACATCTTAACTGAGTGGGTCTAACTGAGAATACAGGATTTTTAGAGGAGCGAGGCAACGTGAGGGGTAACCTAGTCTATCACCTTCTCTTTTTCTAAGTTCACATTTATTTAGTATTTACTATGTGCCAGACACCCTGCTAAACTCTTTGTGTGAATTATCTCATGTGATCCTCATAAAACTCATAGGGTAGGAACTCTAAATATCCTTATTTTTGTGTGCATACCAAAACTTGCCATATACTTTTTCCCAGTAAAGTATACATAAATGAATGAATAATAATATCTTAACCTAGATTCAAGACTAGGGTAAGACACATGTACAGGGACAAAAATTGCTGGGGGGCCGAGGAGGGGAGAGGTGGAGGAGGCTACAGGGGAAATAAATGTTAATGGAAGGAGACCTGACTGGGATGGTGAACACACAATGCTGTGTACAGATGATGTGTTGTGGAATTCTGCATCTGAAGCCTGTATAATTTAGTGTCTCCCCAATAAATTCAATAAAAAGGATAAGTAGATAAATGATAGATAGATAGATGATAGATGATAGATAGATAGATAGATAGATAGATAGATAGATAGATAGATAGATAGATATAGACTAGAGTAAGTCAGGAGAAGCACTTAGGGAGCAAAATTAAAGGCAGCACTCTCCTTAATTTTGTACTTTAGTTGCCTCTCTTGCCTCACCCTTGTCTCATCTTTAGCCCAAATCTTAATGCATCTCAGGTAATGCTCTAAATATATTTATGTAGTTAATATTTACAACAATTCTAAGAGATAGGTGATATTATCCTCATTTACAAATGAGGAAATTAAGGTTAAGTAATATGCCTGAGGTCTCACAGTTAATAAGTGGCAGGGGATGGAAACAAATCCAAGCATCCTGGTTGGAGATAGAGAGATAATTGAATGAATATATTAAAAAAGGAATGAATGACTATCAAGGCCACACTAAAAGTTCCAGGCAAAACTGAGCCCAGAATCATGATTTTCTGACTCTCAATCTAGTACAGTTTCCCCATACCTCTGAATATCAAGTTTTATTTGGTGGGTTACCAATTAAATATGAAAAAATGTTGACTTTTCTCTGATTGTACAGAATATAATTTATTTAAAGCAAGTAATAAAGATACTTTAATCAAACACATATAAAAGGTACCTGTCTATACTTTCTAACATTAATAGATGGTTTTCTCCTAATTATTTAATCTCCACCATTGGGTCAGAGTCAAATTTCAAACTACCTTAAAAAACAATGCTCCTGGCTGGTGTTGCTCAGTGGTTGAGCATTGACCTATAAACCAGGAGGTGACATTTCAATTTCTGGTCAGGGCACATGCCTGGTTTGCAGGCTCAGTCCCCAGTGGGGGGGCATGCAAGAGGCAGCCAATCAATGATTCTCTCTCATCATTGATGTCTCTAACTCTATCCTTCTCCTTTCCTTTCTGAAATAAATAAAAATATATTTTTAAAAATTATTAACTATATTTAATATCCAAAATTTACAGGAAACTCGTACAATTTAACAAAAGAAACAAACAATCCAATAAAAAAATGGGCAAAGGCCCTCAATAGACACTTTTCGAAAGAGGACATACAGAGACATGAGACACATGAAAACATGCTCAAAGTCACTAATCATCTGGGAGATGCAAATCAAAACAACAATGAGGTACCATCTCACACCTGTCAGAATAGTTATCATCAACAAATCAACAAACAACAAGTGCTGGAGAGGATGCAGAGAAAAAGGAACCCTCTTGCACTGCTGGTGGGAATGCAAACTGGTACAGCCACTATGTAGAACAGTATGGAGTTTCCTCAAAAAATTTAAAATGGAAATTCCATTTGACCCAGTAATCCCACTTCTAGGAATATATCCCAAGAAAACAGAAACACCAATCTGAAAGGATATATGCACCCCTATGTTCACAGCAGCACAATTTACAATAGCTAAGATTTGGAAATAGCCCAAGTGCCCATCAGCAGATGAGTGGATTAGAAAACGGTGGTACATCTACACAATGGAATACTATGCTTCGGTAAAAAAGAAGGAGTTCTTACCATTTGCACAGCATGGATGGAACTGGAGAACATTGTGCTAAGCGAAATAAGCCAGACAGAGAAAGATAAATGTCACCTGAACGCACTCATTTGTGAAATATAATGAATAACGTAAACTGATGAACAAAAATAGAACTGGAGGAGAGAACCAAGATGGCCACATAGGTAAACACATATACTTGCTGCCTCTCACAACCACATCAAATTCACAACTAAAAGGCAGAACAACTAACACACAGAACCGCGGGAAAGCTGGCTGAGTGGAAGTTCCACAACTAGAGAGGTGAAGAAAACCCATTGAGACTGGTAAGAGGTGTGGAGGCATGGAAAGTGCTGGCACCTGGATGTGCTGCTCTTTTAATCGGGAGGGAGATACAAGCTCCCACTTCCTCTGAACTCCAGTTCCGGGTGAGACTCTGGGGGACCCAGGCACATACAGGGAGAAACTGGACTGTCTGGCATCAGGACAGGAAAGCGAGGGCGGCTTTCTCTTAGAGGGGCTTGCAGCGATCATTGTTCCTGCACAGGGGTATGGGACGTGGAGAACCAGGGACTTCTCCGGTTCAGGGCTGACTGCCAGCCATTGCTGTTTGCTCTGCCCTGGTGATTCCCAAAGACCCTGCCCCACCCAATTTACAACCCCACCCAAGCTGTGTGCCTTGGCTTTTGCATATGAATGGCCTGTCCTTTCTCCTATAACAAACTGCAGCTGGGTCAGAGAGCCCCGGAGCTTCCAAAAGAAGGCCCAAGGCCCGGCAGCAGCAGCCTGCCTTGCTTCACAGCTGGGCCTCATCTGGGCACTCTCAAACCCCATACAAAGAGGAGGAATATGCAGATGTCTCTATAGCTCCTGCTAGGCGGCCTCAAACAGTGGCTGACCTTGCACCTCCTTGGAGATCCAAGAGCCAGTATACCCAGTGGTCAGAGTGAGACCATACGGATTACAACTCTTCACATCCATAAGAAACACACTCAAGGGGCAGACTCAGTGAGCACCAAAGCCCCACTGAAGCAAGTCCTGCCACATAAGGGTGTCTCCTGCGCAATAGATCTTCCAGTGTAGACACAGCTGATCCTCACAGCCAATTGGCCTGGAGGTCAATTCCTCCCAGTGATACCAACAGCAATCAAGGGTTAACTACAACAAGTCTGTGCACACAGCCCACAAAGGGGTGCACCAAGAGCATCTACCTCAGGTGACTGGGGAGGCTGAGCCACTGGGTTCTATAGGACACCTAACACACAAGGCCACTCTATCAACACAGGGAAGCAGCCAAAATGCGGAGACAAAGAAACATGTCACAAATGAAAGAAATGGAGGAAAGCAAACTACTGGATATAGAGTTCAAAACCACAGTTATAAGGTTACTCAAGAATCTTCTAGAAACCTCTGAGGAACTTAGTGAGACCTTCAAAGATCTTAGTGAGAATGCCAAAAAAAAAAAAAATGGAAAAGGACCAGTCAGAAATTAAGCATACACTGACTGAAATAAAGAATAATATACAGAAATTCAACAGTAGGCTAGAGAATCCCAAGAATCAAGTCAAAGATTTAAAATACGAAGAAGCAAAAAACACCCAACTGGAAAAGCAAAAAGAAAAAAGAATCCAAAAATATGAAGATAGTGCAAGGAGCCCCTGGGACAACTTCAAGTGTACCAACATCCAAAATATAAGGGTGCCAGATGAACAGAGAGAGCAAGATATTGAAAACCTATTTGAAGAAATAATGACAGAAAACTTCCCCTACCTAGTGAAAGAAATAGACTTACAAGTCCAGGAAGCACAGAGAACCCCAAACAAGAGGAATCCAAAGAGGACCACACCAAGACACATCATAATTAAAAATGCCAAGGGCAAAAGACAAAGAGAGAATATTAAAAGCAGCAAGAGAAAAACAGTTAGTTACCTACAAGGGAGTACCCATATGACTGTCAGCTTATTTCTCGACAGAAACTATGCAGGCCAGAAGGGAGTGGCAAGAAATATTCAAAATGATTAATAGCAAGAACCTACAACCAAGATTACGCTATCCAGCAAAGCTATCATTTAGAATTGAAGGTCAGTTAAAGAGCTTCACAGATAAGAAAAAGCTAAATGAGTTCATCACCACCAAACCAGTATTATATGAAATGCTGAAGGGTATTCTTTAAGAAGAGGAAGAAGAAGAAAAAGGTAAAGATAAAAATGATGAACAACAAAGTGACAACAAATACATATCTATCAACAAGTGAATCTAAAAATCAAGTGAATTAAAAATCTGATGAATAGAATAAACTGGTGAATATAATAGAATCAGGGGCATAGAAAGGAAGTGGACTGACAATTCTCAGGGGGAAGGGGATGTGGGGGTGTGGGAAGAGATTGGACAAAAATCTTACACCTATAAATGAGGACAGTGCGGGGGTAAGGGTATGGGGTGGGGTGGGAACCAAGTGGAGGGGAGCTAAAGGGGGAAAAAAGAGGAACAACTGTAATAATCTGAACAATAAAGGTTTATTTTTTAAAAAATAGAACCAGAGTCATAAAAGCATGAACAGACTGTCCAAGCTATGAGGAAGGCGGGGGCAGGGGGGGAGAGCGGGTAAGATATCAACCAAAGGACTTGTATGCATGCATATGAGCATACCCAATAGACACAGGCAGGAGGGTGAGGGCATGTGCTGGGGGCAGGGAGAGGTCAATGGGGGAAAAAGAAGACTTCTGTAATACTTTAAACAATAATTTAAATTTAAAAAAAATAGATCCAGAGACAGAGAAACACCAAACAGTGTTTTTAAATTCTTTATTGTTTAAAGTATTACATAAGTCTCCTTTTTCCCCCATTGACCTCTCCCCGGCCGCTCCCATCTCCCAACACATACCCTAACCTCCCTACTGTCTGTGTCCATTGGTTATGCTCATATGCATGCATACAAGTCCTTTGGTGGATCTCATACCCCCTCACCCACCCCCCACCTTCCCTCATAGGTTGGACAGTCTGTTCGATGCTTCTATGACTCTGGTTCTATTTTGGCTCCTCAGTTTATGTTGTTCATTATATTCCACAAATGAGGGAGATCATGTGATATTTTTATTCTTTATTGATTAAGGTATTACATATGTGTCCTTACCCCCCTATTGTCCCCCATCCCCCAGTTCATACCCTCTCCCCCCTAGTGTCTGTGTCCATTGGTTAGGCTTATATGCATGCATACAAGTCCTTTGGTTGATTCTGCCCCTTTCCCCCCACCCTCCCCTGCCTTCCCTCTGAGGTTTGACCGTCTGATCGATGCTTCTCTGTCTCTGTATCTGTTTTTGTTCATCAGTTTATGTTGTTTGTTATATTCCACAGATGAGTGAAATCATGTGATACTTATCTTTCTCTGGCTGACTTATTTCACTTAGCATAATGCTCTCCAGTTCCATCCATGCTGTTGTGAATGGTAGGAGTTCCTTCCTTTTTACAGCAGCATAGTATTCCATTGTGTAGATGTACCACAGTTTTTTAATCCACTCATCTGCTGATGGGCACTTAGGCTGTTTCCAAATCTTAGCTATTGTAATTGTGCTGCTATGAACGTAAGGGTGCATATATCCTTTCTGATTGGTGTTTCTAGTTTCTTGGAATATAGTCCTAGAAGTGGGATTACTGGGTCAAATGGAATTTCCATTTTAAATTTTTTGAGGAAACTCCATACTGTTCTACATAGTGGCTGTACTAGTCTGCATTCCTACTACCAGTGCAAGAGGGTTCCTTTTTCTCCGCATCCTCTCCAGCACTCGTTTGTTGATTTGTTGGTGATAGCCATTCTGACAGGTGTGAGATGGTACCTCATTGTCATTTTGATTTGCATCTCTCAGATGATTAGTGACTGAGCATGTTTTCATATGTCTCTTGGCCTTCTGTATGTCCTCTTTTGAAAAGTATATATTTAGGTCCTTTGCCCATTTTTGATTGGATTGTTTATCTTTCTTTTGTTAAGTTATATGAGTCCTGAAAATGTTGGAGATTAAACCTTTATCTGAGATAACATTGGCAAGTATGTTCTCCCATGCAGTGGGCTTTCTTGCTGTTTAGTTGATGGTTTCTTTTGCTGTGCAGAAGCTTTTTATTTTTATGTAGTCCCATTTGTTTATTTTCTCCTTAGTTTCCATTGTTCTAGGAGCTGTATCGGTAATATTGCTATGACATATGACTGATATTTTGCTGCCTATGGATTCTTCCAAGATTTTTATGGTTTCCTGTCTTATGTTTAAGTCCTTTATCCATTTTGAGTTTATTTTTGTGTATGGTGTAAGTTGGTGGTCTATTTTTTTGCATATATCTGACCAATTTTCCCAACACCATTTATTGAAGAGACTGTCTTGTCTCCATTGTATGCTCTTGCTTGAGTGATCTCATTTTGTAAATTTTTATGAGAATTAGCTATTCAGTATGTAAAGAATATACAATGCCTGTACTTATCAAGCACTCAATGTATGATAACTTTTTTTTTGTTTTGTCATTTATATTTTTGGAACAGAAGAATCATAATGTAGAAACCATGACAAATTGATATAACATCACAGATCTAATATAAAATGTGGCCAACATCGGCAAATCAAATATTTTGTATCAGTCAGGATAGGCTAAATTATGCGGTAACAAATGAAAAACCCAGCTAGCAGGACCTCAACTTCAGTAACTAAGGGATTGGAACAGAAAGAGACACTACCTTCTAATAGCTACTTCTTCCGGAACATGCAGACCCCTCGGTCCCTAGCAGGGTAAGAGGACGCTAGAGGGTCTCACATTGATAAGTACATATTGGTAAAGGAAATGACATACATTACTTCCACCTACAGCCAATTGCAAAAACTAGTAAAGAAAAGACCCATTGAACTGAGTTTATAATTTTTAAATGCATATTAACTTCATGCTGACTTAGCACAGTCTGATCTGATGTTTGGTCAGTTTTGGGTGTGGGGAAAAGCATTACAAATAATCATTGCTGGAGTTGCCATGAGCATGCCAAAGTAAAAGAAGTTGTCATCTAGAAAGGAACTCTGCACAACAACAGGTTAAATGAAATGCTACCAGGCAAAATAAGGTAATGCTCTTTTGCTGTCTAGCACCACATAAGATGCTAACTGAAAGAGTAAATAAAAACACTCAACATGCATTTAGCTTTCATAATTTACTTTCTGCAAGGTTGTGTTAGAGTATGCAGAATATGCCACATTATTTAGGCTGTAAAAAGGAACTGCTTTACACTACCTGCCATGTACAATTATAATAATCTGTCAGACAAATATAATTACAGAGTGTGATGTCTGTTTGAGTGTGAAGGCTTTGATTGTGTGGTATTGTCTGCTCTAGACTGTGGCACAGCATAAACAATTATACTCTGTGGTAACTCTCAGCCAGGACTAATGCTCTGAATCAGAAATGCCCCATCAGACAGCACAGATGGTTGAGTTTGGGTTTGAGATTGTTGGCTTTATTTGTTTGTTTGTTTCCCCCAGAGCTCTTTCAAAGGCAAACTTGACCACAATAAGCCTTCTGCAATGCAATGTGGTAGGTCTCCAAGATGTTAATAAATCATAAAAGTGAATGGGAGTGGAAAACTAAGGCAGAGTATGGTTAAATAACAAGTATCAACCATTTTAATGATGAGAAATAGGTTAAGAAATGAATGCACTTTAGTGATTTAAAAAAGTAATAAGTTGCCCTGGTCTGTATGATTTAGTAGTTACAGCCTTAGCCTGCACACCAAAGAATCTCAGGTTTGATTCCCGCTCAAGGGCATGTACCTGGGTTGCAGCTCTGATCCCTCCAGGCCACCCATTGGGAGTGTGCAGGAGGCAACCAATCTCTTTCTCCCTTCCTCCCTCCCTTCATTCCACCCTCTCTAAAAATCAATGGAAAAAGTATTCTCAGGTGATGATTAACAAAAATAATAATAATAGTAAGTTGACACTCTATCAGTTTAAAAGATAAAGTTGTTACGTTATAGAGTATATTGTGATTGTAATTTGTTATTCGACTCTCACACCAGCTGACAAAATGGAAAAAATAACCACCATTAGATGCATTCATAATAACTAGTTAAAGATATTGGAGGTATATCTGATTTAAAATTAGTCAATGGTTTCCTTGCCATCCCATCTGTACTAAGATGGATCAGGCTATTGTTATTTTCCAATTGGTGATCATCTCATCACTGTGATCTTCCCAGAGATTTTGCTGTGAGACTTCTCTGCAGGGGACAGACATCTTTTGCTCTGTAAGATGAGACTTGCCTAGATGGGATTTAAGAGGTGTGCATGTACCAAAGTCTGCTTTGTTGTAATTCATGTGGTAGAGAGGTATAATATTTTAATCCAAAACACTGCACCTAAATACATGGTCCACCCAAAAGAACAACCTGGATTTGGTGTTTTGTTTTGTTTTAAATTACAAATATATAACATTCTGATGATATCTGAACCAACTTTTGTATTAACAACACAAGTTTCTTTTATCTCTGGAAGAGCATTAATATTCTATTCCTTATGGCCATGTGGGAAAAGAATTCCAGAGATTAGTTCTTATACTGCTGATACCTTTATGCTATAGATGTGAAAGAATTTTCTGGATGAATCTGGAAAAGGAATATTATTTTCATAATCTTTCAACATTTGAACATTCCAATGTAGGTTCCAAGGACGATAACAAATCTAACATAAAGTAATCACAGAATCATGACATCTTTGCATTAGAAAGACCTCCTCTGCTCAACTAGAAATGAATACTTCATTCCTTGGACCCCATTGGACCCTGGATAGCATTCTCTCATGGTTATTGAAAGGATAATATGCCTACTTCTTTTGGTCTACAAATTCCTTGAGACCAGAGATTATACTTTACTCCTCTTTAAGCTCTTCCTAGAGCTTAAAATTGTATCTTACCCTAGCTGGTTTGGCTTAGACGATAGAGTGTCGGCGTGCAAACTGAAGGGTCCCGGGTTCAATTCCAGTCAAGGGCACATGCCCAGGTTGTGGGCTCGATCCCCAGCAGGGGGCGTGCAAGAGGCAGCCAATCAATGATTCTCTCTCATTTTTTATGTTTCTATCTCTCTCTCTCCCTCTCCTTTTCTCTCTGAATTTAATAAAAAAATATTTTTGAAACATTTTTAAATAAAAATAAATAAAATTGTACCTAGAGTAGCAAGTTGATAAATGGATAGACTATATATATATATATATATATATATATATATATATATAATGTTGTAATGGTGGATATTTGTTGGCTCCTTCCCAGCATCCATTTCTGCCCTTCCTTTCCAACAGTCCTAATTTCTGTTTGAAAATACAGGCTGTTCCAGAGAAGCTATTTTCACCTCAAATCCCAGGAGTGGGATATATAATCTAGATTAAACAAATCAGCACTTTCCATCTAACATGTTTTGGGCTCTACCTTGAGCATATGACCCAACTAAAAATTTCCATTCAGAATAAATTTTAAGATTATTTCTGAGAATGAAGAAACAAAGATGCCTTTGTAAATGTAGATCTGGAGCTGATGGTAGTCATCTCTGGACCATCACTAAGACCAAGAGACCAAGTTTTAGGATAGAGCCAACAATAAGAAAGATATAGCAGAGACAAAAAGAAACTAGAAGCCTTATTTGAACCCAATCTTATCTCTGGACTTTTTAGCTACAAATAAAGAAACAAAGAAGAAGAAAAGAATTTTTTCTTTTTTTTAATATATTTTATTGATTTTTTACAGAGAGGAAGGGAGACGGATTGAGAGTTTAAAACATCGATGAGAGAGAAACATCACTCAGCTGCCTCCTGTACACCCCCTCCTGGGGATGTGCCCGCAACCAAGGTACATGCCCTTGACCGGAATCGAACCTGGGACCCTTCAGTCCACAGGCCGACGCTCCATCCACTGAGCCAAACCAGTCAGGGCAGAATTTTTTCTTATTTTTCATGTCAACTTGTATGAGATTTTTCTGGTTTTGCTTTTTTACAGCACAAAGCATCATAATGCAATAATAAAAATTGTCATTGAACAGATGTGAGTTGAACAAACTGCAATGTACTTCAGAAATATTGTCAAGCCCTATGCAAACCATTCCACAAACAAACCACAAACCAAAAATGATGAACACTTTCATTTCCATTTCCCACTAACTGGAACCAGAGCTTCCTAAAGCAATAATTGATTCCAGATATTGTATAGGAAATGTACAAGTTCAGCCTGGGACATCTAGCCATGCCAAAGGCAAGAAAGTTCTCAAAAGGTACTATGTCAAAAAAAAAAAGGGGGGGGAGCCAATTTTAAAAGGTTCCCACTAGCCAAAGATTGAACAACTTTAATATCAAAATTAAGTAAGTGTTACAAATTAATATTAATCAAATATGTTAAAATTTATGCATTTTAATGATACTAGAGGAACCAAACCTTCTTGATCTTAGAAAATATTAGGAGACCATTTAAATAAAGAGAAACAATCAAGCATCTAATTCACCTTTCTTGTATGAACTGTGCCTAAGGGAAAAATAATAGCTGTTAAGAAAACATTTCTATTTATAGACATATTTCAGCAAATAAATTAAGAAAACCCATGTTGCAGACCCTTTATGAAACAATGGATCCAGGCAATAAACATCAGTGACTGCTAACATCCCAAAATTAGAGACAACTAGACATTATGTGCCTCTCAATGGAAGTACACCACACCACCTATGAAGTATTCTTGCCAAATAATCAAACCTGAATCAGATAAAGCCTCTTAATCTAACTACTATTTCATGGAAAATAAAAAACAGATGCAATCAACAAAATCCAAAATGTGGGAAGCTCTACAGAGAAAATGACCCAATTTTTGTAAACAAATCACAAGAAAATAATAGAGGGATAACTGACAGATTAAAAGATTCTTAAGAGATGTAACAACCAGATGTAACGTGTGGACCTTGTTGACATTCTAATTTGAGGAAACCAACCATAAAAAAATATTCTAATCACCAGATGCTGACTGGCTTTTTGATGATAGTAAGGAATTATTCATTTTTATAGGTGTGACAGTCTTACCATGATTTTTAAAAGATTCCTTGTCTCTTATAGATTTATACTGAAGGACTTATGAATGCAAAGATATGGTGTTGTTAATATAGCAGTAATGGGGGAGAGGGGATGTAAAAATAAAACAAGATTGACTATGAGTTCATTATTGAATAAGTAGTGAGTATATGCTTTTTATTTATTTATTTATTTATTTATTTATTTATTTATTTATTTATTTATTTATTTTGTTAATACTCACCAGAGGATATTTTCCCGTTGATTTTTAGATAGAATGGAAGGGAGGGGAGGAGACAGAGAGAGGGAAACATCGATGTGAGAGAGACACATTGATTGGTTGCCTCCTGCACATGCTCTGACCAAGGCCAGGGATCAAGCCTGAAACCAAAATCAAACCCAGGACTCTTCAGTCCGAAGGCCGATGCTCTGTCTACTGAGCCAAACCGGCTAGGACATGAGTGATGGGTATATGATGGCACATTATACTAGTCTTTCTATTGGGTAATATTTGAGGTTTTCCACAATGAAAAAAAAAATTTAAATACATCATTTCATCACCACTTAAATCCTATACACACGCCAGCCTTCCTTGCTTTCTCATAAACAGGCCATCATCCCTCAGTTATGTTCTAATTTCTCCACATTCTGATTCACTCACATACCCAGCCACAGTCGCTAATATCTTCATGCCTTCTTCCCAAACAATGGACATTATTCCACACATGCACACTCATCCTCATGCAGGTGTCATAGCAAATCCACCACTCTCTCAGCCCACACACAAAAACTTCATTTTTAGAGACAAGCTTTCCTTCCATTCGTTCCTTTGCACGTCTGTTCTATTCCCACAACAGTGTTCTTACCAATTCTCATATCCCTCTTTAAATAGGAACTCCGCTCCCTAATGCATGCAGGCAGACATATAGCCCGTACGAGGTTGAAGAGTTCCAACATCTACCTTTCTGTGGGCCTCTATACATAATCTGGCTCAGTCTAAACCTCTTAAGTGAAATGCTGTCCTGGAAATAAAAGCTGCTTTCTATGTTCTTCTATTTTATTTCAAACTCAATTCAAAGCAGTGGTCCCCAAAGAAGAGTTATGCTGGAATTAGGTTCACACAATTTCCCTGAAATGTAATACGAGATTTAAACACAGATGATATGACTGGTTAATAAATGTCACCATTGAGTGGCTTTGTTCACCTAATAATATCATTCAGATCATTATAAACAAATTGAAGGGGTTCTTATGTGAAACAAACACGGCAGGACTTATTCCTGCGTAACACAAGACCTACGCGGGGCAGCCAATCCCAACAGCCTGCGAGAAAGGGGCAAGGCCGGCGTGCAGCTTTGTGGTATCCCGGGAGGATTTTATTTCCAAATATAAAATTCATGCCATGCTCACAGGCAGAACCTTAGAATAGTCATAATGATCTAATGGCAGCATTACTATGGAAGGCTGCTACCAATACTTTGAACTACTGCCGTTCTATACAGATCCAGGGATATGATTTCAAAGCTCATGTGGAATGAAGACTGCCCCAACTGAAAGCAATCCACCTGAGTCAAAAGGAGAGGAAAGAAAAGAAGAGGGCGGCATGCAACTGAAGCCCACAATTTGGGATTTCTAGGATGGAGAGGTCGAAGTTGGTTCTTTGATTGTGGGGTTTCTTTTATTATTGTTGTAGTTTGGGGAAGGAGTGACAAAGAAAGAGAAAATGTCTCTCAATTAGAAGCCTGCCTGTGACTTTTGAATTACCTCTAACTTAAAGATTATAATGTGTTTCTTTTCCTCTTCCAAGAAGAGAGGGATACTAATTCCCTCTGTTATCAAGGGGACAAGAGCTCGTTGATGACAGCTCCCTTGTGCTCAGTCTTGCTTTGACACTGATGGCAAAAAAGAAAAGAAGTAGCATGCTAACTGAAAAGAGTTGGGAGCCCCTATAAGCCCACCCTAATAAATATCCAAGGCCTGTTGGGCCTGTCAATTGACATTTAGACAGAAATGGCTGTTGTTGTATTTCTAGAAATCAAAGGAAACATCAGATCCTTTGCAAACAAGAAACTGCATAACATTTCAAACACCGGTTAAGTGCCTATATTTATAGGTAATGTTCACTGTTTCAAAGCTTAACCCTGCAATTCTTTGAGAGAGAGGTTCTGACAGAGCTAACAGGCCTTTTAAAAATACACACACAGAGACACACACACATATTTTTTTTAAATGGTGCTGAAATTTCCTCTCATTCTTTCAATAATTTACAGTTAGAATTCATAACTTTAGCAGTATTTCTCACATATAATGCCAAATTTGGTAACACCTATTTAAAGTGCACTGTAACGTGTGTTTAAAATACATTGAGCTCTTTGGAGAAAAGGTGCTATAGAAATCTAATAAATAATAAGTAGATGATTGACAAAGGATAATATTAGGAGTTCATTTTTTAAATTTCATAAAAATACACGAATTTGTGTTAATTCTCAGCTAAACATCTCCTTGGCAGGTATTGTGGAGGGGTCCCACATGCCCACATGCCCCAGATTTTAAGGATCTGGAGTATGGAAAGAAGAAGGTGATGGCCTACAGAAGCACATTCTGAGATTGGAGTAGTTCTCAACAAGAACCGAAGCAGGAATCCCAGTTTTGGCCCTGAAAAATGCAATCATTTATGCTATTTGGAATGTGAAAGAAATTTGAAATGTATAAAAAGTAGAGTTATAAAGGGCAACTGGATTCAACCACATGGCCAGATTTGAATCAGCAAACTGACATTCTCTAAGGTACCACATTATTATGTCCTTTAAAAGTAAAAAGGAAAACAAGAGCCAAGTATCATTACTCATTTGTTATTTTGTGAGCTGGTTCAACTCAAGAACGCATAATTTTCTGGTTGTAATGCAAACTAAAGAAGGATGAGAGCCAGATATAAACAATCTCCCCCTTCTGGAGTAAAGTATTTAGCTATCCAGGGATTTGATATGATTGTGAAAAGAGAACAGACTCTTTGATTCTTGGCTGTTATAGGACCTGGCCTGGCAACCTATAGGTTGATCATTAGATAGGTAAAGATGAGTCTAAGAAACTTAAAAGATGGAAATAAAATGCTTTGTAAGTAAGCATTTTGGAGGCAAGCTTATCATAAGCAAAGTAAGCTGGTAAGGGCACAAAAAATGTTTTACTAGAAAACCAGTGTGCTATCATTTACACTAAAGCATAGCATTTGAACCTTCACATGGAATCATGAGTTTCTAATGCATTAGGCTTTGGGGTTATTCAACCACGTGGCCAGATTTGAATCAGGTTCTTACTCCTCTTTTTTCATTTTTCTTCGGTGATTTTATTAACTATTATCCTATATAATAAAGAGCTAATATGCTAATTAGACCAGATGGCAGAACAACCTTCCAGAACGATCAGTGGGCGGGGCTGTGAGGTAGCCGGGGCCACAAGGCAGCCGGGGCTTCGAGGGCTGAGTTCCTTGCACAAATTTTGTGCATCGGGCCTCTAGTGTATTAATATATACGCACAGCAGCATATATAGCCATTGATTATTATATGTATTTTGCAGTCATTTTATGTAACTCAAGTAAATAATGTCCTTCAGACAAGATTTCCAAATTTAGAACAAATATAGAAATGTTTATGCCAATGCCATTTGTTTTTGAAGTTGCTCTGATCATTTAATTGTTCTGTTTGCTAGAGTGGGAAACATTTTACACACTACCACACTATGGATTACTAGGTCTTGCAATATCTTGATTTTTTTTTTATTCTAAAATTGTAATATAATATATATTCCTCCAGAATGATGAGAGGCAGCCAACTTGAGAACATGAGGAAACAAGTGAGAACCAAGTCAACATACAGAGGATGTGGGAGCAGAAAGAAGGAAATAGCCTGAATCATCATTGACATTGCTGTGCTATGACCCAACCCCAGAATTGTCCTCTACTCCTGAACTCCCTCTTATATGGAACCACTAAACCTTTTTATTATGGAGGCTACTATTTAGATAAGTATTCTATTTTTTTTGCAGTAGAAAGCATGAGGAGTGATACACTAGGATTTGGGGTTTCAAAACCCTAATCCTTGAAAGACTCAGAGTATAAAGTTTATGCCAACAGATTTAAAAGCAAAACTGATTCCTTAGGAGTGAGAAAAGGCAGGGAGGAGGAAGGATGGGAGGGAGGGAGAGAAAGAAAGAAAGCTAAGACGTTGGTATTTGCTAAGAAGAAGTCCTACTCCCTGCTTAACTCTTGTCCTCATCTCAGAGAGGAGAGGGAATAAAAGAAATTCCAGTCAGTGCTTCCTGAAAGGAGATAGAAGTAGTTGAGAGAAAGCTAAGTCAGAGTAGTGTGTGGTTTGGATCAAGAGGGTGTAGCTATTTGAATGTACAGTAAATGGAAACCAGGCAGGAATGGGGAGTCTTGGGATGCAACCTGGGCAAGTTGGGACCAGACATACCCTACACCCCAGTACTTCATAACTTGCCTGGAATCTACACATAGCCCTTTGGGGTAGAGTGGGGGTAAAGAACCCAATTGATTAAATTTTGTTTCTGACAAAATAAGAGCTAAAAATAGACATTTTAGAAAAATAAGTAGTATGTCCAAACTTGAGATTAATAAGTTTTGACATTTATACTCACTACTTAACTGGTTAAATATCTTCTGGTAATAATGATATAATACCAGTTCCTATACTCAAGAAGCTCACAGTCTAATAGAAAAGACAGGCAAATGGTTAACTATGATATGTGGAGTGTTTATAGATAAAGATTCAAGATGACATGATTGCACAGAGTAGGAGGGGTGTTGGGGAGTAGAATTTGAGCTAGTTTTGAAGGACAAAAACAAAACAAAACAGTTAACCACAGATGGTGTGGAGAAATGGTGAGTTCTGTTTTGCCCTTGTTGCATCTGAGGAATGGTTTTTGTTTGTTTAACATCAGGGAAACTTGCACATGTTTATATGTTAAGTGGAGAAGTAGAGGATGAGGAGAATGGCTATAAATGATGGCCTTAAAGCCCTGAGGAGACAAAGAGCAAAGCAGCACAGATCACGGCTCAAAGCTTCACCTTGGCCAGAAATAAAGAAGTTGAGAAGGAAGCAAAGATGGGAATAGTGCAAATACATTGAAATATAGATAAAGATAGTGTTAAGGTTATAGATTTAGACCAAAATTGATGTAGATATAGAAGGCAATAAGATTTTTGGATCTAGAGTTTAAGAGAGAAGGTCTTACCTGGAGAGAAAAATTGGGGAGAAATCTGTTCCCATGGCAATGGTGGTTGAAACAATGGGTATAAATGAGATCAATTTATAACCCACCAATCTTATAACCTAAATATCTATTCTATATTTACACTTTGAATTAACATTCTTTCATTTGGTGTTCATATTAGGAAAGCCCCTAAAAACCCACACAGACCATGGGAACTAAGATCCACTATAAATATGTCCTTTTATCATGAATTCATTAGTTGTAGTTGTAAAGTGAAGACTTTAAGACTACCAAGTGAATGACTCTTTAGTACCAGAAAGCATACTAAGTTAACAGTGAGTATCCCCTTTTGTCAGCGCTGGTACTAGTTATAGTATATTGGACAAATTTACACAATTTCTTGTTAACAATTTTAATACTCTTATGAATACAGTACAGTGTTTCAGTTTGCTCTTTAAAATCATCTTACATACACAGATACATATATACATGAAATTATCAAAAGTGCTTTTAACCCATTTTAATATATATATATACTATTTAGGAACAAAATGAATATATTTCATTTTTCCCTACAGAAAGGCAAAAGGTCTGTTTTTCTTGTAGTATTTCATAAATGACCTTAGTACTGACCCAAATATAACCTACTGATTACCTTTTGTGTAACTTCCAGCCCTGATTAGTTGTATTTAGCATTGTGTGAAACTGTGAATCTACTCTGGAAATCTTCCGAATAGGTTGTAATTCCCAGTGGGGAAAAAAATTGCTGTGACCTATACAATTGGAGAAAAGAAAACACAGCTACACTTTTCAAAAAGCAGAACAAAGCAATGAAATAACATACCTTTCACCAGGTATTGGTGTTATCTGAAACCCTATAATCCACATCCTATTCTGCTTCTTCAATAGGTTGGATGATTTCACTAGGTGGGTCAGAGAACTAATCAATTTTGAAACAGCATCTGCAAAAATAGATAATGTCCATCTAAAAGGCAACCTAGTCATAAAGCTCCACTGGGGTGAGTAAACAAATACATGGACTCTGTTTGAAGGGGTTTCCTAGACGGACCAGCAATGCAGTATTGACAATGTGGTATTCCATCAATACCATCAAACGAACTTATCAAGCACCAACATTAAGATGAACTATGTGATTAAGCTGACATGGTTCCTGAACTCCTAAAATTTTAAATGTAATCTAACTTCTGCACCCATAATGGAACACCTAAGAACCTTAAACTCATTTCGTACAAAACTAACCTTTCCTCCCAAATTTCTTTTTCTGTGCTTCCTGTGCTGGTGAAGGAACCCAAGGTATCTAAGATTCCTCTCTCTCCCTCACCTGTAACCAATCCCTCTTTAAAGCTTGTTGGTTCAACCTCCTAATTATGCCTTGAACCATCATTTTCTTTTCCTTCATCAATGTGGCCACCATCGTATCTGCTAAGACAGTTCTAGTATTTGTTGTCCTGAATTCCCTCCCCTCCTCCAGTCTATCCCCCACACTGTCATTGGAGTGATCTATTTTTTAAATCTTAGTATGTCACTCATCTGCTCAAAATCCATAAATGCCTCCCAATCACATCATGTTTTTAAAAAATCTCTACTTCTTGATACTCCTACTCTTTTTTTAAGCTTCCACTCAAATATAACCTTTCTGTAAAGGAATTGCAGACTCAGTCAACTATTCACTCGCTCAACCAGTATTTATTAAGCACAAACCTCATGTTATACATGGTGCTAGCACTGGAAATAGAGTGATGATATGATCCTGACCTCACAAAGTTTACAATGGCAGGAAAGATAATGAAATAATAGTGAAGTGTGATGAACACTGTTGAGGAACTAACTCGGGTGCAGACAATAAGAAGAGCTCTAAGGCCCTAATATATAAGATGTCAGTAGAAGAAGAAATGTGTTCAAATGACTGAACAATAAGGTGGGAGAAAATGTGTGTTGTCTTAGAAATTTCAAGAAAGTATTTTGAAAGAAAGAAATGACTAAGAGTATCAAATCCTTCCAATAGGTCAAGCAAATAAGGACTTGAAGATTATCTTGGAATTTTCATCTTAAAAGCAATTTTGGTGGAGTGGGTGGCAAATGCCAGCATGGAGTAAATTGAGGAGTAAAAGGTCAAGAAATGGAGAAAGCAAATATAGAAATTTGGCTGTGATGGGGAGAGGAAATTTGATAGTTGGAAGGGAATTGAGAGTTGAAGGAGACTTCCCCAAAGGTTCCATGCAATTTGTGAGCCCCTCTATAAATAATAGCAAATATCATCTTATATAATATTGTTTGGTTTTCTGTTCCAGCACTGAAAGGCAAGACACACCTCCATCTTTATATCTCCAATTCCTGGCACAGGTTCAGGTATAAGTAAGTACTCTAAATATTGATTTAAATATGGCACAAATGATCTGCATTTATTCTTCAATTCCCATCTTCTTTGACTTGTCTCCACATTCCTGTCAACTTGTCTTCTTAAGTAGTAGTCACAAGGTTCCCAAAAGTTTGAGGTCCTAGGATACCTGCTCTGTCCTGTGTCCATTCCTTCTTTAAGAGCTCTCATCATTTCATCAGCTAAACCCCAGATCTGCCTCTCAACCCTATAACTGCACCTTTCTATCTGACTTCATGGTCTTTGATGCTTGGCTACTCCACCAACATCTGGAATGTGACACATGTGCAGTTGCCTCCATCACCATCCTCCCCTTTAAGTCAGCAAATATATTCTTCCAACTTCTCTGCCCAGACTTTTTCCCTACAGAGGTGTTTGAAGACAACTCTGAATGTTGTGTTCCAAACCTTGCTTGTTCAGATGTGGTCACACATGGCTAGAACCAAGCATAGACCTTACCATCTTCAAAAGGGGCAGTTGTCTACTCCCCCCAAATAATAATAGGCTATTACTTTATTATATGTTCCATCAACACTGTGTACCACGTGTTTGCTTGACAAAACTACATCTCTGAATTCCTGGCTCAATGTTTTGCCTGAGGAGCAGATACACTTTAGACATGATTATCTACCATAAAATAACCCACCAAGAACAACATTAGATTATTTATAGTTCTTTATTTAACTTTCCTAGTCTTTTAACTGGACTGACTAAGGTCTTATAGTCATGGGCTAAATCTAAACAATTTAATGTATACCGTAGATACCCTGCATCATAATATTTCTGCAAAATTTTAGATAGTAGGAATTTTCTCTGGACAAAGCAGTTTAAAATATCCGGTGGGAATATTTGCTGCTTATTTGTGACATCACTTTTTAATGAGTGAGGCATATGCCCTCTACCTTATGTAACGTAAAGACAGGTCATGTTTCATATACAGATAATATGATTTTATCAGGATAATCTAAGGTGATCCAGAATTCATCATTTTATTTATTTTATCCAAATGTTATTTGAAAGAAGATTTTTAACTGTAACAATGTAATTGTCACTAGTAAGATATTCTTTTAAGTTTCTTTATTCAGTTAGTTCAGTGTATGTATATTTTACAGATAGTTCATATTTAGAAGCTACTCCAGGAAAAAAAATCATCGTTCAATGGGGGCTTTATTGATACATAGTTTAATTTAGGTTAATAATTATTAACATTTTTCAACCTACCCTGACCAAGTCCATTGCCGGGGTTCATTTCCCAGCCTTACAAAGGGTTCGGCATTCTGGAGAAAGGGGCTGCACGTAGATGATTAAGAAGGAGTCCAAAGACGAAAGATAATTTTGAAAGGCATTGGGGGTCAAAGGAGCTTCAGCTAAAGGGAGCTAAAGACTCTTACCTTGACCAAGGACTCGTGCTTTTATTCTAACACAATTTGTCCCAAGGCAAGGTGGAAATATACACTTCAAAGGGTAAGGTATCAAAGGGTACAGAAGCATTGTCAGTTTGGGGAATAGCCTACAGCTGTTCAGGTGTTTGGCCAACAGGAGGCAATAAAATGCCCTGAGCTGTCTGGCAGTTAACAATCCTATTCAGGTTTGGGGGAAGTGCTGTTTAGCTGTTTCCAACAGGTAAACTACATGTGTGGCTCACCCTTGTTGAGCCGCCCAAGTCCCATCCACCTTTTGATGGAACTCTTGTAATTATTACATGCTGGAATTGGTTCTCAGCAGTCTATTTAGAAATAAACTCTCTGTGCTGGTTAGGTCCTCTGGGACCTAGATAGAGTTTGAAATGCAAGAGATATGCCTGTGAAAGATAAAGGGGAGATAGGCAGAGGCTGACTTTGAAAGTAGTTATACAAAAGGTGGAGGGCATGCCAATTATCCAGATCAAAGAATGTGGGAGAAGGAGCCAGTGAAGATTATGCAGGAGCTTGGCAGCCATTGGCTTAGGCACATAGTGGTTGTCCAATTAATAGTAGTTCATTTGAAGCTTAGTTGACCAACAGCAGAGTTAAACATATGCAAGGTCACATGTGGTCTCTTCTGTATCATAAAGCACATTTTGAGAAGGCAATATGAGGCACAGTTCATGGACAGAGCTAGGAACAGAGCCCAGAACTTTTACCCTCCAAATGGTGATCCAACTCGTTGCACTCTCTCTTCTCCCTCCACCCCCTGCTGCAAAGCTTGGTATGTGTTGAATACACTCAGTAGTTCTCAACATGTTTTTTCCTTACAGTTCTTTATTAGCAACATTCATTTAGGTTTTGGACTCTTGTCAAATGCAATGTGAATGGAGACCAGATGCCTTTTCTGAACTCAACAGAACAAGAGGAGAGTCACAGAGCCCATCTTGCCACAATCAAAACTAGTGCTTACAACAACACCCACTGTTGGTGACAGGCTGTGTGGAACAGGGCCAGTGCTGATCTAGCAGTATATGCCAACTCAATGAGTCAGAAAAATGTTTCAGATGTGCCAGGTTGTTCAGAAATCCCCACCAGTTCCTGGGCAGAATAATCATTGTGATCCCCAAGAATAAGGATTAGAGATTAGAGAATAGAAGAAGCAATTTGCCTAGGATGGTGTACTGGTATGTCCTTATATCCCTTGCTGGCAGCAGAGGACCACTGCTTTTAAAAAGGGGACTACATAGTTGCATGAAGGGCTGCAAAGGCGAGGGTCATTGGCAGCAATTCAAACACACAAGGATGGGGGAGAAGCAATTGTGGGAAGGAATTCAAAGTGAACAAAAGGATTAACAGCAAAAAGATGCAGGGTGTAGGGAAACGAATGATTATCATTTGCTGTGGGTTTAGCAACACTGACATGTTTTTATGAATATTTACAAGAACATTTGGAAGCTGTGTCTTTTGCCCACACAGCCTCCACCCCCAGCCCTCTTGGTAGAAAGTGCACCATATTTAATGAAGACGGGGTGGGAGGAGGAACCAGTTCTTCTTTGCCTCCAGGTTGCCATCACCTTGCCTAGTTGCCAAGACTCCCGGAGGCAAATATAAGTGAAGGAAAGTTCAAACAAGAGAAGCCAGGCCTGGGTTTCTCTGCTTGTAATAGGAAGCCTGATGATTAAAGGGAATGAGAAGTGAAAGAAATGTTAGTAAAAGATGTGAAAGGGAAAAACTGAAAGTCTGAGGAGAAAGATCCATTTTGATGCCAATGATCTTGCTCTCATCAGTAAAAAAGTTTATCAACATCTCTAAGTCAAATGAATTGTTAACAAAATCACATCAATTCTCAATTTTTATGAGTGGACTGCTAAGTCTGCCTCCCATCACTCTGACTCCTGCTGTCTGGCCTATAGTCCACTTCATTCTACCACCACCTCCACCAGAGGAACCTTCTTTCCTCCTTGATATCTCTAGTTTCTGTCCCCTTGAGCATTTCTCTAAATGTGGATTGAGGCAGAAGAGAACTGTAGTCAAGAGAACAGGCTCTGAAGCTACACTGTCTGCATTCTAATCCTAGCCCTATCGTTCTGAGAAAGTTGCCTAGCCTCTTTAAATTTCAATTTCTTCATCTGTAAAATGGAGCTGATAGTAGATAAGATTTATTTTTGGAAATATCCCAAGAAAAGCATTTGCTATGCAGTAAGAGCTCAATAAATGTTAGTATTATTATTACACACCACCGTCTACTTTCAGACAATAATCATCTTGCATATGACCCATGCTTTCATACAGCATGCATTGATACCCCTAAAATGCTGAATTTCAAACATCAGCTGACTCACAATGATGTCTAGTTAATCAGGACTCTTGACTACCAGCTCCTGAGAGAGGACAGGAGGTTCATGTGTTGGGATTTGTGGCAGTGTTAACCCTTGGGCTGATGCAAAGCAATCTTTCTGGCAGGCCTGTGTTGTCTCTTTATATGTCATGATTAGCCAAATAGAAAATTATGATTACATTTTCTTTCTCTAATAAAGTTTACTTTGTTATTTTTTTCCTAGAGTTAATATTCACATCACATTTTTTTGTTTGTTTGGTTGGTTGGTTTTCTATATATCTTTCTCTAATTGTTTCCAAACTCCTTAAAAGAGATATAAAGTCCCTTTAGTCAACATTTTCCACATAATCAAGTAATCAAATTCCTTTTGTTTATTAAAGACAGACCTGCTGGAACTTTCTACCCTCCTGCTCTGAACTGTACTAGTGGCTCTCAGCATTCACATAGATTTCCCCTTCATATCATCTCTCCCACATTTGGTCTCCTATTTCTTATATCCCATATATTCCTCTGGTCCATTCCTCTCTTGCACATAAATAAGCACATTCACCAGTAGCTTCCTGGGAAAGGTTACACAGAACTAAGTTTTTGAGAATTTTCATACCATTAAATTAGTTAGTGCCTTTTTTCACATAACTAATAGTTTGGCTGAATAAATAATTCTAGTTTGAAATAGTATTTCCTCAGAATTTTTCATTTATTTCTCTACTATCTTCTACCTATCAGTGTTGCAACACAAAAGTCAGATACCATTCTCACTCCTTACCCTTTTATATAATTATTAGTGGCCTGGTGCATGAAATTCGTTCACGGGGGGCAGGAGGGTTCCCTCAGCCCAGCCTGCAGCCTCTCCAATCGGGGACCCCTTGGGGGATGTCCGACTGCTGGTTTAGGCTGAGGATCGGGCCTAAACTGCAGTCAGACATCCCTCTTGCAATCTGGGACCACTGGCTCTTAACCACTCACCTGCCTGCCTGCCTGATCACCCCTAACTGCCTCTGACTGCCTGATTGTCCCTAACCCCTCTGCCTGCCTGCCTGATCACCCCTAGCCTCTCTGCCTGCCTGCCTGCCTGAACACCCCTAACTGCCTCTTCCTGCCTGCTTGATCACCCCTAACTGCCCTCCTTTGCCAGCCTGATCTTACCCCCAACTGCTCTCTCCTGCTGGCCTGATGGCCCCTAACTGCCTCTGCCTGCCTGATCGTCCCTAACTGCCCTCCCCTGCCAGCCTGATCTCACCCCCAATGGCTCTCCCCTGCCGGCCTGATCTCGCACACAACTGCCCTCTCTGCCTTGGCCCCCACCACCATGGCTTTGTCCGGAAGGAAGTCGGATATCCAGAAGATAGCCAGTTGACCCGGTCTAATTAGCATATTACCCTTTTATTAGTATAGATAGATTATATAGGATAGGATTGCTTAAATAGGGGGGGGGGGGGGAGCCTTTTTCAGCAGGAGGAGATGCTCTTGGCAGACAAAAATACATAATCCCTATATCTGGACTGATAGCCAGCCATATGCACTATACTGCCAAGCCGGTCATTAAAAAATTGAACCGCTTTTTTACACCTTACACCAAACAGCTGTTGCCCTTAAAACCCCTCCTCAGCCCCCACCTTAGGTTCTACCTTCGTAGTTCATCCAGATTAGGTTCTGATTGGTTGGTATCTATGCCAGTCAGTGTCTCTGGGCCTATCTCCAGGGCTGATCAGCAGCCCCTGCAGAGGCCTGGAGAGAAAGAGAGGCGCTGGAGAGAAAGAGAGAGGCAAGGGCTGATCAACAGCTGCCACAGAGGCTAAGGATCAGACCCTGCTTCTCTCTCCAGGCCTCTGTCTGGGCCTGATCTGCAGCCCCCTCGGCAGTCAATGCTGGATCGCCATGCCCGCAGCAGCAGCAGTCAGTGCTGGGTCACCATGGCAACCCAGCACCTGCTGTAGGACTGACTTCTGGTCGGTCAAGCTTTCGGTCATTACAGACCCTGGGTTTTTATATATTAGGATTTTTCTCTTTTGAAGCATTTAGGATCTATTCTTTATTCCTAGTGTTCTGAAATTTCAGGATATCTTTTCATGAGTCTGTTGTTATTCATTTTGCTGTACACTCAGAGGCAATTTCCTGTCTTTAGAATTAGGACCTTCAGTTTGAAAAAACTTTCTTGTTCTTTGACAATTTCTACCCCACCATTTTTTTTTTGTTTTGTTTTGTTTTCTCTTTTTGAACTTAGATACTGATATCTTGGATTAAGCCTCTAATTTTCTTTCATTTATCTCCTGCTCTACATACTTTTGTTATCCTATTTTCTGGGAAATTTCTTCAATTTTGTCTTCTCAGCCTTCAACTAACTTTTAAAATATTTCTATCACTTTTTTCTTTTAATCCTCACCTGAGAATATGTTTTTTTTCATTGATGAGAGAGAGAGAGAGAGAGAAACATCAATTGGTTGCCTCCTGCATGTGTCTTTAATGGGGACCGAACCCACAACCTAAGTATGTGCCCTGACCAGGAATCAAACCTAAGACCCTTCAGTGCATGGGATGATGTGCCAACCATTTAGGAACACTGGCCAGGTCTCTATCACTGTTTTTATTATTATTGCTAGAGCTCTTCTTTTCTCGTTGTACTTTTTAAGTATCCTATTCTAGTTTTATGAATCTTGTCTATCATAAGATATCACAAAGGGTTTTGTTTTTATATTTTCTTGATTCTTAAGTCTTTTTTTCCCCCCTGAATTCCTAGGTGAGTGTTAGCAAGCGAGTTTTGGTCTCTGTTAGAGGCTTTCCTCAAAAATCTAGCAATCTGCCCTTCTACAGATATTTGAGAGTGAAACAATAAAAAGCTGACTGAAAGCCCTGTTAACAATATACTTTTCTCTAGGAAACTAATCTGAAATCCAGACTTTACTTTAGGAAACTCTGAAAATAACAATATCTCTAGATACTTTCTCGGGAGCTGATCTCTCATCTTCTCTCTGGCATATGTATGCCTGGCAGCCAGCACTGTCAGAGCTCATAGCTGAGAAGGCTTCTCCCTTTCTACTGTAAAAACTTGTATTTGGTTTTTCTGTTTTCAGTACCTCACTCCTGTCTCACACTATGCCTGGTATGCCAAATTCCTAACTCTGATTCAACTTCTCTAATGAATAAATATAATATTCCATTATATAGTATACACATACACAAAAATGGAATTATACTATCCACATTACTCTCTTTTTTTCCTTTAAGAACTTTTCACAGTTACTTTTCTATGTCTGTACCTTAGCTCTACCTTCTGCTAAGCGTACTTGTTATCAAGAGGCATCACCCTTAAAATGACAATTTGATCTGAAAATCATGTTAATTTGTTAACATGTTAATTTCTTAAGCAAAAATTTCCAATCAACTGAAAACTCATTTGCATAAAAATTGGTATGTGATGTTCAACAGACCCATCACATCAAACATTATCTTAAAGCATCAATAAGAAGTATCAAAATTTGTCACTTATGTTATTTATGTCATTAATATCATTTTATTTATATCCATCTATCTCTACCACCTTTCCATTACTCCCCAAATCACTACACTGTGAGAACCCAAAATCTTCATGGAAAGTCCTGTGAGTGTGCCATGTCATGCTTCTATTTTAATTCCAATAAAGATTTCCATGTAAAGTAACAATGAAGAAAAAAAAAAAAAAGTGTGTGTGTGTCGGGGGGGGGGGGGGGGGGGGGGGGAGGGGAGCCCAGCCAGCATGGCTCAGTGGCTGAGCATCAACTTATGAACCAGGATTCATGGTTCAATTCCCAGTCAGGGCACATGCCTAGGTTGCAGGCTCAACCCCTAGTGGGGTTGTGCAGGAGGCAGCTGACCAATGATTCTCTCTCATCATTGGTGTTTCTATCTCTCACTCCCTCTTCCATCTTCTCTAAAATCAATACAAATATATTTTTTAAAAGGTTGGTGGGCGGGGTAGTGCAGGATATATAAATGTCTTCTAGCCTGTTAACTAAATGTTTAGGTAAATAGGTTAAGAATTCTTCTCTCCCCCCCAAAAAAATAGAGAAAAAACAAGTTCTCATCTTTCTTAAAAAAATATATATGTTTAATTTTTGCAATTTTTTTCCTTAGCAGTTATATTGGTCAATGTATTTGGTTGCAAGCAACAGAATCTCCTCTATGCTAAGCATGAAATTGATATATTAAAGTATACTGTTTTGGGTAACTTACAGAATTGTTGAGAAGGCTGGAGAAACAGGTCTAAAGTTAAATCATGCCAGAATATTAGCCATCACCATCCCTGATACACTTCCTTGTGAGTTTATCCCTGCAACCAAGCAGGATGCCTCTGACACAAGCCAACAAAATGGAAGCCATTCTGTTGTGTTGTTCATTTCTGAATTGAAGTCTTGTACAGGTGGTCTGAGTCCTAGATCAAAAGTGGCTTAGGATTTTTAAAGTAATAAGTATAATAACTATTTGTATTGAATGTTTTCAAAGTTAGACTGTTCTAAATGCTTTGCAAGTATGAAATCATGACTGCAAACATCTCAGCTCTCATCTCTAACAAAAAGTTGAACTTTTTCTCATCCTTTTAAAAATCTCTTTCTTATTTTTTCCTTTGGTTTTTGTAATTTTTCAGCTTTAGTACGTTATAATTGATAGTACAATAAACTTTACATATTTGAGGTATATCATTTCATAAATTTTGGCATGTGTACACCTGTTAAAATCATTACCATAAAAAATATAATGAACCTGCTCCTAGTCCCTAAAAGGTTCTTTATATCTGATGTAATCTCCCTCACTCCTCTGTCCCAGGCAATTATGAACCTGTTTTCTCTTGTTTTAGATTAATTTTCTCTTGCTTTAGATTAATTTTCTCTTGTTTTAGATTAGTTTTCATTTTATAATTTTCATTTTCTAGTTTTATTTCTATAAATGGAAGTATACTTTTTGCATGTATTCTTTTTGTCTGGCTTTTACATAGCACAATAATTTTGAGATTAATCCACATGATTGTAATTCATTTATTTTAATTTCTCAATAGTATTCCATTGTGTTTATATACATATTACATTTACCCATTCATGTGTTGATGGATATTTGGGTTGTTTTCAGTTTGTATTGAATGTTTTCAGTATTATAAGTAAATCTCCTATAGGTATTTATGTGCAAGTCATTGTGCCCACATGTGCTTTCATTAGACAGATGCTTTCATTTCTCTTGAATAAATACCTAGAGATGGAATATCTGGGTCAAATAATAGGTGTATATTTTACTTTTTAATAAATCAACAAATTGTTTTCAAAAATGGCTATACCGTTTTACATTAGCATGAGCAGTCTTTGAGAATTCCAGTAACTCCAGATTCTCATCAACACCTGACATGGGCAGTCTTTTATTGGATGCTTATTAAAGTTTTAACTTACTTTTCCCTATTGACTAGTGATGTTGAGCTATTTTCATGTGTTTAATTGTCATTCATATATCTTCTTCAATGGATTATCTGCTCAAATCTTTTACCCATTTTAACTGGGTTGTTTGTCTTAATATAACTAAGCTATAAGACTTCTTTGTATATTCTAGATACAAGTTTTTGTCAGGTAAATGTTTTACAAATATTTTTCTCCCATTCTGTGGCTTGCCTTTTTATTTTCCTAGCATTGCTTCAAAAAGCAAAAGCTCTTGATTTTGATGAGGTCCAACTTACTAATGTTTTTTTCTCTTGTAGTTTGTGGGGGTTTTTTTGTGTAGTATTTACATAATATTTGCCAAACCCAAGTTAACTAATATTTTTTCCTAGGATTTCATCGAGGAATTTTACAGTTGTAGCTCTTCTGTTTAGGCCTATGATCTATTTTGAGTTAATTATTGTATGTGGTCTGAGGCCTATGTAGAGGTTCATTCTTTTGCATCAGCTATTCAATTGTTCTAGCACCTTTTATTGAAAAGATCATCCCTCTCCTAAATTTCCTTAGCATATTTGTCAATAGTCATTTAACCCAACCTATCTGGATCGCTTTGTGGACTCTCCATTCTATTCCACTGCACTATATGTCTATCCTTGTACCAATACCACAATGTCCTTATTACTATAGCTTTATAATAAATTTAAAATCAGCTGGTGTTAATACTCCAGCTGTGTTCTTTTCGTGTGTGTGTGTGTGTGTGTGTGTGTGTGTGTGTGTGTGTGTGACTTTTCTAGGTCCTTTGCATTTCCATACAAATTTTAGAATCAGGTTTTCAATTTGTACAAAGCCTGATAGAATTTTAATTCTGGTTCCATTGAACATATGGCTCAATTTGTGGAAAAATGACATGTTAATAATTAAATCTTCTTATCCATGAATACAATACACCTGTCTATTGATTTAGGCTTTCTTTCGCTTCTCTCAACAGTGTTTTGTAGTTTTCGGTGTACTAGTACATGTCTTGTACAAATTTTGTCAAATTTATCCCTAAGCATTTCATATCTTTGATACTATGATAAAATGGTATTATTTTTCTTTGCATTTCTGATTGTTTACTGTTGCTATATAGAAATGCAATTGGCTTTTGTATATTGAGTTTGTATCCTGCAACTTTTCTAAACTCACTTATTAGATCAAGTAGCTCTTTGTCAATTCCATAAGATTTACAACATGGATGATTATGTCATCTGTGAAAACAGATAGTTTTAGTTGTCCCTTTCCAATTTGCATGCCTTTTTTTCTTGCCTGGGTAGAATTTCTGATTCAGTGTTAAAGAGAATTGGTAAAGGGGCTGGGAATTTTCACTTAAGTAGGCAGAACTTACAAGTTAGAAATTTTCCCAAATAAAAAATGGATTACTCCAAAGGGGATAGAGAATCACAAATATGATAACTACTCTGGGAAAGAAGAGAGATGGGTAGGGAACAATAAAAGAAGAGTGAAAGACACAAACAAAAATTAAAAACATTTTTCCCTATAACTTTTTTTTACAAATTGGGTCTTTCTACAGTAGATTAAGAAAATGGACTCAACTAAGATATATATAATGGGTAAAGGCTGGAAGAATATACCGTATTTTCTGGCGTATAAGACGACTTTTTAACCCAGGAAAATCTTCTATATGCCCAGTGGTCTTATATGCCAGAAAATATGGTATATATAATCCTAAAGATAGGAAAGTAAACTGGACCACACATGTGAAATTTACTTTTCCTTAGGAAAATTGAATTAATTTAATTCATATGGTACTCAATGACTATTGATTCAATTTACTGCTAATTAGACTATAATGAACAGTTTTGATTTTGTGCATAGTTAAATAATTTAATATGTTTGGGGTTCTCTGGGTTGAAGAATACCCTGCCAAAATCCTTGTCTACCCAGACTCTCAGAATATGAACTTATTTGGAAATAGAGGTTTTGTAGATGTAATTAGTTAAGATAAGATCATACTGGATTAGGGTGGGTCCTAAATCCAACTAGTATCCAACTAGTGTCTTATAAGGCCATGTGGAGAGACAGAGGAAGAAAGCCATATGATAGAGGTAGAGATGGAATGATAAAGTTACATACCGAGGTATACCAAAGATTGCCAGCAAGCACCAGACACTAGGAAGAGGCAAGTAAGGGGCTCCTTTCAGAGAGAGTACAACCCTGCTGACCCTTTGATTTTGGACTTCTAGTCTTCATAACTATGAGAGAACGCATTTCTGTTCTTTTCAACTGCCCAGTTTGTGGTACTTTGTTTTAGAGCCCTAGAAAACCTATACAGATTTTGATACTGAGTAGTAGGTACTACTGTAACAAATACCTAAAAATTGGCTTTGGAATTGAGTAATGGGTAAAGAATTTTGAGATATACAATTTTTTTTAAAAAAGACAAGATTTCCTTGAAGACATGGTTAATAAAAATATGGACATTAAAGGTGATCTGATGAGATCATAGAAGGAAATGAAGATGTTGTAGGACACTACAGGAAACTGGTAATAAAGTAGCAGAAAACTTGGCTGACTTGTGTTCTAGTGTTGGGTAGAAAGTAGTACCTATAAGCAATGAACTTGAATATTTAGCTCAGGAGATTTCTAAGCAAACTGTGAAACATGAAGCCTGGTTTTTCCTTACTGCTAATTGTAAAATGCAAGAAGAAAGAGATATATTGAAGAAGGAACTGTTAAAAATAATAATAATAAAATAAACACGCACTTGATGATTTGGAAAATTTTCAACCTATCCATGTAGCAAAAACTTAGAACGGGTGCTCTTGGAGACAACACCAATGGTGAGGCAGAGCTGACTTTTACTAAAGAGATCAGACATGTAACTCATGGGTCCAAGTAGCTAACTCAGCAAAGCAGGGGATGGAGATGAGGTGATCCAGAAAAGGTCTGTTGAAGACCACCTTGTGCACTGTCTTGGATTCCTATGAATTGTACAGAAGACTAATAAGATCATTGAAAATGTTATACCAGCAGAAATACTGCCAGCCTGGATTAGCAGACATCATTGGGAGGAATTGAAGGAAGAATAAATCCAACAGTAAAGCCAGGAATGCAGAGGGCATCCATAGGCCCAGAGGTGGAGCATCAAGCCACAGATGATTATTCTCAGGCCTTGAAACCTAATGGAATTTGCTATGCTACTGTTAAACACTGGACCCCAATGGCTGAGTGTCCCATGATGCGTTCTTTAATAAATTTATTTTGTGCATGTTTGTGATATGTGGGCATTCTCAAGTGTAGGCCCCAGCATTGGGTCTTTTTGCAAGGGTCAAAGTCTAATGTTCTTAAGTAGTTAGAAAAGGAAGAATGTCAATGATACTATACAGGGTTGGACAAAAGTAGGTTTACAGTTGTGAGTACATGAAACACAGAGTTTATTCTTGTATTGCTATTTATTAATTATTGTGTTATTTTCCATACAAACTACTGTAAACCTACTTTTGTCCACACTGTAGTATTACTATATTATATTTCAAAATGGGCTCATTCTTCATCTGGTTTATCCTTAGCTCAAAACATTGTCATAAAGCATCTTAATTCTTTCTATAGGTCTCTACTTTTACTTGTTTATAAAAATTAAATGCTAAATTTTAACCTTTTTAATACATTGATAACTAAGCAATTTTACATGGTTTTTATGGAAGATAGATGAGAGTTATTTGATTTATTTTTATTTTGTCTGCATGTCAGTTATCAGCTAACACAGAAGTTATGAATACTTATTACATATTTTGATTTTTTTAAAAAGGTTTTATCAATTAACTAATTGATAAACATACCACACCAGCACATTTACTTAATGATACAGCTAGATGAATAACAAAGTCAGAGCTAATACATATACATGAAAAAAATGTAAAAGGAGGAAATCAGCACCTGTTTTATTTAATTTACTCCAAAATAATATTTTTCAAACTTTACCTGAATAATAGAACTATAACCTAGAAGTTCAAAGGATGAGTTCAAGGGAGTTTGGGGTCCAGACTCCTGACAGACAGGTCAACCCATTGGAAAAAATTATTGCTCTCCAAGGAGATAAGCCAGGACAGGTTGATCGTGACTGAATTTCTCAATGCACCAAATGTACAAAAAAATATTTTGATGAATGTTAGCATTTTGAATTGAAATCTGTGTGGTTAATGGTTTTACTGCAGAATATTCACAGGGAAGCCTTGATGGTGAGCAAATGATCAAAATGAATATCAATGTGCTAAATAATTTAAGTCAAAATACACATGACCTAACCGTTTCAGCAGGTAATGAATTGTTTTTAATCATTTCAAATAATACTTTTAAAAGTTATTCAAAATTCTGAGAGAATAGAGTACCTTTTTTATTACAAAATCTTTTTTCCTTCAAATTTGCTTCTCAAGACCAATATGTCATTACACACCTCAAATATGAGTGCTTTTCAAACACAAAATGTCTATAACAAAAATCAGATTTACCTGATTAAATTAATACCAGACCTTTGTGGAGGAAATATTTTTTAATAAACAACATATTTTGCCCTGACCAGGTGGCTCAGTTGGTCATTCCATACACCAAAAGGTTGTGGGTTTAATTCCCGGTCAGGGCACATAACTAGGTTGCAAGTTTGATCCCCAGTTGAAGAGCATATGGGGATAACATGTTTCTCTCTCACAACGATGTTTCTCTCTCTCTCTCTCTCTCTCTCTCTCTTTCTCTCTCTCTAAAATCAATAGAAAAGCATATTCTCGGGTGAGGATTAAAAATAATAATAGCCCTGGCCAGTGTGACTTAGTAGTTAGAGCATCCACCCACCCACACACTGAAGGGTCACAGGTTTGATTCCCTGTCAAGGACACTTGCATGGGTTGCAGGTTCTGGTTCGGTGGTGATGAACTCCTTTAGCTTTTTCTTGTCTGTGAAGCTCTTTATCTGACCTTCAATTCTAAATTACAGCTTTGCTGGGTAGAGTAATCTTAGTTGTAGGTCCTTGCTTTTCATTACTTTGAATATTTTATGCCAACTCCCCTTCTGCCCTGCAAAGTTTCTGGTGAGAAATCAGCTGACAATCTTATGGGAGCTCCCTTATAGGTAACTAACTAACTGCTTTTCTCTTGTAGCTTTTAAGATCCTCTCTTTGTCTTTCATTGTTAGCATTTTAATTATGATTTATGTCTTGGTGTGGGCCTCTTTGGCTTTATCTTGTTTGGGACTTCCTGTACTTCTTTGTATGTCTATGTCCTTCACCAGATTAGGGAAGTTTTTCATCATTATATTTTCAAATAAGTTTTCAATTCTTGCTCTCTCTCTTCTCTTTCCAGCACCCCCCGTGATGCAAATATTGATATGTTTGAAGTTGTCCCAGAGGTTCCTTATACTATCCTCATTTTTTTTAATTATTTTTTCTTTTTGCTATTCTAATTGGGTGTTTTCTGTGTCCTTATCTTTCAAATCGCTGATTTGATCCTCTGCTTTATCTACACTACTGTTGATTCCTGCAATGTATTCTTCATTTTGGTATTTTATTCTTTATTTCTGACTGGTTCTTTTTTATGTTTTCTATCTCCATTTTTATGTTTCCTGACTCTTTGCTGAAGTTCTCAGTAAGTCCATCTACTCTTCCCCTAAGTTCATTGAGCATCCATACAACCACTGTTTTGAACTATGCATCTGCTTGTCTCCATTTAACTTAGTCCCTTTCTGGAGTTTTCTTCTGTTCTTTCATTTGGGACATTTCTTTGTCTCTTCATTTTGGCAGCCTCTCTGTGTTTTTTCTTTGTATGAGGTAGAGCTGTAAGTCTCCTGGTCTTGGGAGAGTGGCCTTATGTAACAGGTGTCCTGTAGGGCCCAATGGCATAGCATTCCCAGTCACCTGAGCTGGGTGCTCCAGGTGTCATTCCCCTCCTGCCATGGGCTCTGTGCACCCTCCTGTTTTAGTTGAGCCTTCATTAATGTTGCCACATCAATGAGAGGGATTTACCCCCAGGCCAGTGGGCTATGAGGCCTGGCAGTGACACAGCAGAGGAGCTGATGTGTAGGGACCAACCCCACAGAGCAGGACTCACTTCAGCGAGGCTCTGATGACTAATTGGTCCACCCCTTGAGGGTGCCATTCATGGAGATGGTTGAGTGATGCTCCAGCGTGGTCTGAAGCTGACCAGCTGTTGTGCTGGCTCTGAAGCCTCCTGGGAGGTACAGGCCAAAATCAGCTGTGGCCTGTGCCCTGCCTAGGGCCACCCAGCATAAGCACAGAACAATGTGCAAATGGTTGCTATTTGTTCTGGGCTTAGAGGTGCCTGGGAAGGCCAAACTGCAAACCAAGGCCAGCTACCACTAGTGCCAGGCTTGGAGTCACTTAGCAACATGTATGGGGTACACGAAAGCCAGGTACTGCTTGTTTGGAGTTTGTGAACCTTTGAAAGATTTTAGGAAAGGCCACAACATGAGCCAAGACAGGTTATTTGTATGGAAAAGCCACTGGAAGCAGCTTGAGTGGGTCAGCAAGTTGGGTGGGACAGGATCTCAGGGAGTCACAGGGGTGAGATGAACAGTATTAACCAGGTTAATGAAGTCTCAGATGTGGCTCCCTCCTGCCAGCTCTGTGGGGGGAGGGTTCAGCAAAGGAACAGCGGCTTCTGCCAGCACTTCTGTCTAGAAAGCTAGCCCTCTCTCCAGAACCAGACAATTCAGTTCCTCCTCACATGTACCTGGTGCCTTTCAAACTGCTGCCCCAGTGCTGGAGGTCATAGCAAGAAAGTCTGGGCACAGGCCCTTTAAGAGGATCACCTGGGACTCCAGCAGCCCTCTATCTCACTCAGCCACAATCCATTGATTTTCATAGCCAGAAGTTATGGGGAATTCTCTTCCTGGTATTACTGGACTGAAGGGGTCCATTTGCCCACACACATCAAAGTCCAATAAGATATGAACAGGAGTTTGCAACCAAGAAAATAAGGATTTATTAAGGCGATGGCGCCATGCCCAGAGTCACAGGTAGCTAATGCTCAAAGACCTGGCTCCCCAATGGTTTTCAGGGGATGGGTTATATAGGGGGAAAATCATTAATCATGGTGACTAAAGAAATTAGTGTTGTGGCCTCTACTGATTGGTTGGTGCTAGGTTAGGAGGTAATTAATCATTGCATCTCGTCCTGATGTCAGCTATGGTGTTGTTCTGTCCAACTTTACAAGCATTTGTTTTGTAGGATTGTTTCACTTTCCTGGGTCTGGAGTTAAAACACAGCTAAAGCCAAGATATTGTCTTTAGTTTTATTGAAAATTCTATCTCTATAGTCAATAGACGAAGGAACTTGTTCCTAAAACTATTGGATGCTGACCAGAATCTCATTGTCCTTAATGGTTTAATGATTAAGGAAGGGAGAAGGAGGTGGGTGAGTCAAAATGCTGGGTGAGGGCAGTTTGAGTCAAAGGGAAAAAATCAAAATAAAGGGCAGATTTTAATAGGTTCCTGTGCAGTTACACCAGCACTAGAACCCTGGAGTGAGTGGGCCTAGAATGGAGCTGGGACCCCTTGCTCCTCTGAGGGGAACTCCGCATCTGATGTATCTCTCTCAATTTTTTTTGTTGTTAATCCTCACCTGATGATATTTTTCCATTGATTTTTTTTTTTTTTTTTAGTTGTCTGGATAAAAGTCCTCATTTTATTTTTTATTGTTTTTATTTATTTTTATTTTATTTTATTGTTTAAAGTATTACAAATAGTTGTACATATGTCTCCTTTTTTTCCCCATTGAACTCTGCCTGGCCTCCCCTACCCCCCGGCACATGCCCTCACCAACCCCTCCCCCCCAGTGTCTTGCATGCATTGGTTATGCTTATATGCATGCATACAAGTCCTTCAGTTGATCTCTTACCTCCCCACCACCCCCTGCTTTCCCGCTGTAGTTTGACAGTATGTCCGATGCTTCTTTGCCTCTGTATCTATTTTTGTTCATCAATTTATAATGTTCTTTATATTCCACAAATGAGTGAGATCATGTGGTATTTTTCTTTCACTGACTGGCTTATTTCACTTAGCATAATGTTCTCCAGTTCGATCCATGCTGTTGCAAATGGTAAGAATTCCTTCTTTTTTACAGACAGCAGCGTAGTATTCCATCCATTGATTTTTTTTTTTTAAGAGAGAGTAGAAGGGAGGGGGAGGAAGAGGGAGAGACAAAGAGAGAGAAACACTGATGTGAGAGAGACACATTGATTGGTTGCCTCCTGCATGCGCCCCAACCAGGGCCGAGGATTGAGCCTGCAACCGAGGTATGTGTCCTTGACTGGAATCAAACCCGGGACCCTTCAGTTTGCAGGACAATTCTCTGTCCACTGAGCCAATCTGGCTAGGGCTCTCCCAATTTTTAACCACCACATGTGGGTGTGGGTGTAAGATAAGGTGACCAGATTTTAACATTGGTAAAGCGGGACACCATTGACTTGGGGGGGGGGGGGGGAGGGTCTTGATTAAAAATTTGGTCTATATGGAGCAACAAAAATTTTCATAGAACGCAAAAATAGTATTGTAATATATTTTTTTAAATTTCAACATAAGTACAATTTACAAATATAATAAATAAAAATTATGTATAGTATTATTTTATTCTTTGGCATATTTCTCATTTGAGTGAATTTTTTTTAGTAGATTGCTGTTGTTGTTTAAAAGGTCATGAATTTGCCGTAACGTAAGTCACAAGTGTCACTTTCGAGGCCAGCGCTAGACTTTTTGCCACCACTCTAAAATATAAATAATACAAGTACTGTCTAAATTCAAGAAAATTTATGTATTTATGAAATAAATAAATAAATTACTTACCTAAATTATCTGAATAGCTGATTTGTAATGACATCACTTGTTTAACTAGCTTACTAGCACGCAGTACGATGTGTATCGTCTGAGAGACAGTTACAAAATGTTTTCGTCGTTGCCAATCCCAAAAAATGCCATTATTCATTAAGTCCAAACAAGGGTGGTCGAATTCTAACAACTGATCAACAATGCGAACTTTGATAAGCAGTTCTCGATAATCAGTTCTCAACAATTATTTGTTCTTATTAAAGTTTAACATTATAAAATTAACAAAAATAATATAAAACTCATATCCTGGCTAAATAGTCACATGGCCGCCGAAAACCGTATATTCCCTTCCCGTTCTCCCGCCGTTCCCTAGCTTGTCGTGCATTCTTTCCAAAAATCGGGACTTTTTTAAAACGCTGCGGGATGCGGGACAAATTGTTCAAAATCGGGACTGTCCCGCCAAAAGCGGGACGTCTGGTTACCTTAGTGTAAGACCACGTGTCATGTTTGTGGTGGTTTGTTATGCAGCAATAGATAACTCAAATGAGAATATAATGGTCGCACCTCTCTTGCTAGTCTCAACATGGCTTCTTCATTATCCTTAGTTACAGGACTTCTGTTCAGTTAGATTTCAGGCATTTCTGAATGATGGCTGTTCAGTAGTTTAGTTGTAATTTTGATGTCATGGGAGGATGTGAGTACCACATTTACATATGCCTTGTTGACAAGAATTATTTTTATTTTTTAATTGCTAAAAAATGCTTTACCTTGGAAATTTTAAATATACTTTTTAAAATAGAGGAAGTGTTATTATGGACCCCCATGAATACATTACCCAGTTCTAACAATTACCAATCCATATGCTATCTTCAGAAAAATTCTTACATAAAAAAGTCACATTGATATGAGTTTGATCTAATCTGCAGTCAGTATTCCAATCTTTTTATTCCAATCTTTTTAAATGTCTCAGTAATGTCCCTTATATCATTTTTCTCCTGAAGTCCAGGATCCAGTTAAGGATCATTTATTTCATTTAGTTGTCATGGCTCTTTAATCTCCTTTCATCTGGATCATTTACTCAGTCTTTCTGTTTCTTTCATGACATATTAATTTTTCAAAAACACAAGCTGGTTATTTTATAGAATAACCCTCAATTTGAGTTTATCTAATGTTTCCTTATGAGTGGATTCAGGTTATGCATCCCAAGGATGCGTCACCCTCATGATATCACATTTAAAGGCACACAATATCCATCGACCCTCGCTGGTTATTTTATTTTAATTACCCAGTCATGGTATTCTACTGTGTCATTACGGATTTTCATTTTGCAATGAATAACAATCTGTGAAGACATATTGATACCAAGCAAATCTCTTCATCAAACCTTCCCCCTAGATTTAGTATCCACCGATAACACTTGCTCTAATCAATCTTCACCATGTGGTTGCAAAATGCTGATTTCCCAACTTCACCACTCTCTCTACACTTACGGATGGACAAAAGAATCCTTTCCCATTCATTCACTCATTTATCTGTTTTTATTAGTATGTCTTCATAGATTCTTTTATTCAATATTTATTCTAATAGCTTGATTTTAAATTATCTGCTTTGTTCATTTTTATTACAGCTGGTTTTATTATTTATTATGAAAAAGCTTTATTCTTAGAGAATGTGTAGAAGTATTACTGTAATTTCTAAGAATTTTCATAATTATTATCCATTATATTCTCATTTGAGTTATCTATTGCTGCATAACAAACCACCCCAAACATGACAATCTGTCATTTCTTATAATCCTATGGATTGATGGGGCAGTTCTACTGCCAGTCTCTCTTGGGCTCACTCATGTGGCGTCGTCTAGCTGTTGGGATGATCCTGGATGGCCTCACTCATGTGTAGGTTGTCAGCTGGGTCCCTGTCACCAGCAGTTCTAACCGGAGCTTCTTCACATGGCAGCCTCAGGGTTTCATGAGAGCAAGTGGAAGCTGCAGGCCACTTAAGGTCTTGCTTGGAAGTCACATGTCACTTTTACCATATCTAATTTTTCAGAGCAAGGCACCAAACCAGCCCAGGATTATGAGGCAAGGAAATAGTCAGTTTCCTTTCTGAGAAGACCTGCAAAGTACTTGTAACCATTTTTTTAACAACACAAATTTATTCTCTCTCTTTTTTATTAAATAAGTCACCTCTATTCTCTGTATCAGCAAAGAACTTTTTTTCAATTACAGTTAATATTCAATATTATATTAATTTCAGCTGTACAGCATAGTTGTTACACATCTGTATAACTTACAAGGTGATCCCCCCATAAGTCTAGTATCCGTCTGACACCATACATAGTTAGTACAATATTAATTTTTATATCTTTATTGTTGAGGGAGATGTCCCTCCTTTTTTTCCCCCTTTGCCCTCCTCCACCCAGATCCTACCCCACCGAAGGCTTTCGCCACCCTATTGTTTGTGTTCATAAGAAATGCATATATGCATGTATGCACCAAAGGTTAATCTCTTCCCACCCGCTCCCCACTTCCCTCAGATCCTTCAGTCTTCTTCCATGTTTCCATGCCTCTGGTTCTATTTTATTCATAAGTTTATTTTGTTCATTAGATTCCTTGTTCATCTTGATTTTTAGATTCAATTGTTGATAGATACGTATTTATTGTCATTTTACTCTTCTTCTTCTTCTTCTTCTTCTTCTTCTTCTTCTTCTTCTTCTTCACAAACAAGATCCTTTAACATTTCCTATAATACTGATTTGGTGGTGATGAATTCCTTTAGCTTTTTCTTGTCTGTGAAGCTCTTTATCTGACCTTCAATTCTAAATTACAGCTTTGCTGAGTAGAGTAATCTTGGTTGTAGGTCCTTGCTTTTCATCACTTTGAATATTTCATGCCACTCCCTTCTGGCCTGCAAAGTTTCTGTTGAGAAATCAGCTGACAGTCGTATGGGAGCTCCCTTGTAGGTAACTAACTGCTTTTCTCTTGCTGCTTTTAAGATTCTCTCTTTGTCTTTAATCCTTGGCATTTTAATTATGATGTGTCTTGGTGTGGGTCTCTTTGGACTCACCTTGTTTTTGACTCTGCTCTTCCTGGACTTGTATGTCTATTTCTTTCACCAGGTAAGGGAAGTCTTCTGTCATTATTTCTTCAAATAGGTTTAAATTTCTTGCTCCCTCTCTTCTCCTTTCAGTACCCCCAATTATCCAAATTGTACACTTGAAGTTGTCCCAGAGCCTGCTTACACTATCTTTATTTTTTTAATTCTTTTTTATTTTTGCTGTTCTGATTGGTTTTTTTGTTTTGTTTTGTTTTGTTTTGTTTTTGTTTTGTTTTGTTTTTGTGTTTTTTTGCTTCCTCATAGTCCAAATCACTGATTGTATTCTTGGCATTCTCTACTTTTGATTCCCTGTAAATTATTCTTCATTTTAGTTAATGTATGCTTAATTTCTGACTGGTCCTTTTCATGTCTTTGATGTTCTCACTGAATTCCTTGAAATTCTCACTAAGTTCCTTGACATTCTCACTAAGATCCTTGAAGCTCTTATTAAGTTCCTTGAATATTCTTATAACCATTGTTTTGAACTCTGGATCTAGTAGTTTTCTTGCTTCCATTTCATTTAGTTCTTTTTCTGGAGATATCTACTGTTCTTTTATTTGACATGTTTCTTTGTCTCTGCATTTTAGCTGCTTCCCTGTGTTTGTTTCTATGTACTTGGTAGAGCTGCTATGTCTCGTGGAATTGGCAGAGTGGCTTTGTGTCCTGTAGGGCCCAGTGGCTCAACCTCCCCAGTCACTTGAGCTGGGCACTCTTGGGTGCACCCCTGAGTGGGCTTTGTGAACTGCCTTATTGTAGTTGAGCCTTGATTGCTGTTGCTGTCACTGGGAGGAATTGACCCCCAGGCCAATGGGCTGTGAGGACCAGCTGTGGAAGAGCTGCTGTGCAGAAGACACATCTATGGAGTAGGACTTGCTTTAGTGGGGCTTTGGTGCTCACCAAGTCCACCCCTTGAGAGTATATCACTCATGGGTGTGGTAGAGTTGTAATCTGGTATGGTCTGAAGCTGTCTACCTGGTGCACTGGCTCTGGGGCCTCCCAGGGGATGCAAGGTCAGCCACCACCTGTGCCCTGCCCAGGGCCACCTGACATGAGCTACAGAAGGCTACTACTTGTGCTGGCTCAGAGGTGCCTGGGAGAGACTGAGTTGAAAACCAAGGCTGACTATTGCTAGTGCCAGACCTGGGGCCACTGATCAAGAGGTAAGGGGCTTGCCAAGGCTAGATGCTGCTTGTTTGAGAGATTGTAGAAAAGTCTGAAGCCTGAGGCAGGACAGGCCATTCATATGGAAAAGACACTGAAAACAGCTTGGGTGGGGCTGCAAATTAGATGGGGTGGGATCTCAGGGAATCACTAGAGCAGGGAGAACAGAGTGGGCCAGGTGGGTGGATATGTTGCCTGCCAGTCAGCACTATGGAGAGAAGGTCCCAGCAGTTTTGTCTAGGAGAAAGCTGCCCCCAAGTTCTTGCCCTGTTGCCAGACAATAGTTCCTCCCCATATCTCCCTAGATCCTTTCAAGCTGCTGTCCCAGCACTGGAGTTCAGAGGGAATGAGTTTGGGTAAGTCCATACACTGGCCCTTTAAGAAGAACTGCCTAAGACTCCAGCAGCCTCCATATCACTCAGCCACAATCCCTGATGGTTTTCACAGCCCTAAGTTACAGGGACTTCTCTTCCTAGCTCTGGAACCCTGGGGGTCTCATTTGTGGCTGGGATCCCTTGCTCCTCACTGGAGGCCTCCTCAGTCAAGATATTCCTCCCAATTAAAAACAAACAAACAAACAAACAAAGAACAACAACAACAAAAATTTTTTTTAAAAGCCACAGGATGGTGTGGGACTTGCCGGTTCCACTACCCTGCCTCTCCTACCAATCTCAATGTGCTTTCTTCTTTAAATCTCTAGTTGTAGTATTTCCATTCAGCCAGATTTCAGGTGGTTCTGAATGATGGTTGTTCTGTATTTTAGTTGTAATTCTGATGTGGTTGTGGGAGGGGGCAAGTACCAGCATTTACCCATGCCACCATCTTGGTTCCTTCAGTACAATATTATTGACTATATTCCCTGTGCTGTACTTTATATCCCTGTGACTATTTTGTAACTGACAATTTGTAATTCTTAATCCCTTCACATTTTTCACCCAGCCCTATAGCCATTTTTAATCTGCCATAATAGCAGTAACAGTTCTGAGAGATAAAAGGAGACAGTTATTATCACCTCTCTTTTACAAAGACTCCAGCAGCCTCCATATGTAAGAGGTACATTGGTATAGTATAAAGCAATGCTACTTTTAAAATGGCCCCTAGTCCAGCATCAGTACTATTGCCAGAGTGGTGCTTAGAATTGCAGATTTTCAGATCTCACCCCAGGCCTACTAAATTAGCATAGAAAGAATATCTAAATAATAGAGATATTATATTAATAGATACCATTAGTATCTATCTACACTAATAAAAGAGAAACATGCAAATTAACCATCACTCCACTACACCCACCAGCCAATCAGGAGTGAGTATGCAAATTAACCCAACTAAGATGGCAGCTGCCACGGAGCTGGAGCAAGTAGGAGGCTTGGGTTGCCCTCGGCGATGGAGGAAACCAAGCTTCTCGCCCGCCCTGGCCAGCCCTGGCCTCCACTCAAGGCTACAAAGTTTCAATTATAGAAGATAAATAAATCCCAGATACCTGCTTCCAGCCAGCCCTGGCCTCCGCTCAAGGAGGGGCTGCAAGCCTGGGTTTCCGGGGGCAACCCAAGCTTCAGGCAGCCCTGGCCTCTGCTCAAGCCTACAAAGTTTCAATTATGGAAGATAAATAAATCCCAGATACCTGCTTCCAGCCAGCCCTGGCCTGCACTCAAGGAGGCTCTGAAAAAAAAAAAAAAAGAAAGAAAGAAAGCTCCTTACCCAGGCTGGCCACACCCCCATGGGGAGAGGGTCCCCGCTGGGGGGCTTGGCCAGCCTGTAAACAGCCATTAGCCCTCACCCAGGCTGGCCACACACCCATGGCCTGATCCCTCTAAATGGCAGTCGAACATCCCTTGAGGGGTCCCAGATTGGAGAGGGTGCAGGCTGGGCTGAGGGACATCCCCCACTCATGCACGAATTTCATACACCGGGCCTCTAGTTACTAATAAAATGCTAGGTGGCCCTCGTGCCCTCAGGCGATAACCTCACGTCATCACAAGATGGCCACCACAAGATGGCCTGCAAGGGAGGGCAGTTGGGGGCGACCAGGCCTGCAGGGGAGGGCAGTTGGGGACAACCAGGCTGGCAGGAGAGGGCAGTTGGGGGAGACCAGGCCTGCAGGGGAGGGCAGTTGGGGGAGACCAGGTCTGCAGGGGAGGGCAGTTGGGGATGACTAGGCCTGCAGAGGAGGGTAGTTGGGGGCAATCGGGCCAGCAGGGAAGCAGTTAGGTGTCAATCAGCCAGCAGGTTAGGGGGCAATCAGGCTGGCAGGCAGAAGCGGTTAGGGGCAATCAGGCAGGCAGATAGGCGAGTGGTTAGGACCCAGCAGTCCTGGATTGTGAGAGGGATGTCCGACCGCCGGTTTAGGCTCAATCCCTGGGATTGGGCCTACACCGGCAGTCAGACATCCCCTGAGGGTTCCCAGATTGGAGAGGGTGCAGGCTGGGCTGAAGGGACACCCCCCCATGCACGAATTTTGTGCACCAGGTCTCTAGTCTATATAATAAAAGCCTAAGCGACTGTTACAGTGGAACAACCAGTCACTATGATGCACACTGACCACCAATGCAGGAGCTGTCCCCTCGTGGTCAGTGTGCTCCCACAGGGGGAACACCACTCAGCCAGAAGTCGGGCTCATGGCTAGAGAACTCAGTGGCAGTGGCAGGAGCCTCTCCCACCTCCACAGCAGTGCTAAGGAGCAGCAAGTTGAGTGGTAAGGAGTGAGCAGGCAGGCAGTAAGGAGCGAGGGGTCCCGGACTGTGAGAGGGCACAGGCTGGGCTGAGGGACCTCCCCCTCCAGTGCACAAATTTCATGCACCTGGCCTCTAGTTATTCTATAATAATACACATGTCATACCTTAAAGTAGGTCCCAAGTTTTAATAAAGTCTCCAGGTGATGCTTATGCTCATAACAAAAGGATTTGAAGTGAGTTGAACCACATTTATGTCCCAGTTTTGTCACTTGCTAGCTGGGTGACCCTAGATAGATTCATCCCTTTAGAACTTCAGTTTTTCTTATCAGAAAAAAAAAATCTAATAATATCTGCTGTCTCTACTCCAGCAGCCTGTTATGAATATGAAAAGAAAATGCATGGAAAAGCAGGCAGTGAAGTAATGATGAATATGGTAATGTTGTCCAAGAGCACAGAATGTATTAGTGATAGGTTCCTGGTCCTAAACCTGTTCAGGGACAAATATGAATTGGGCCAGCAGCTTTTTAGCCTTTTCCAGATCTGCAGAGCTGTGCCAAACTGCAATACTGATTACGAAGAGCCAGCAAACAGTTGAGTGTGATGAGTGCTCTCAGTGAAACAAGAGCCCCTTCTCTCTCCTCTCTCCTTCTTCAAAGTCACAGAACTCCCCCCCGCCCCCTCCCCATTCCCTAAACAAGCTCACACAAGGCCATCACAGCAGGGCATGGTGGGCTTCCTTCCTTTTCATGGGAAAGGATTACTGAGTGGGAAGTGTTCAGGATGAGTGAGTGTTACTGGGGAGTGGGAGGTGGAGTGACAATCCTGGCCTAGATGGTGTTTTTCAGATTTGATGCCTGTCAGTGGAATGGCGCCTACAGCCTGCTGAAGCTTTGGAGAGTCAGAATTTGAGAGCTGGTGGGTGAGAAATTGAGATCTCTCTCTGATTATTCACCTCCTCCAACCTATATTTTTAATTCACCCACTCTTAATTCTAATCCTCCCTCCAAGCAATTTTCTAAAACTCAATTGCTGTCTTATTAGCTTTCTCAGTCTTCCTCAAACTCAGTCTAATGTAGAAAGGAGATAGTAAATTCTAGATAATACCCTTTTTCTACTTAACCAGAAACCCAATTTTCCAATCAAATTGACAGGAAGAGAAAAAACAGATGTATCCAAGCATATAAAAAATAGTTCAACCTGTAAAAACAAGTAGTACAGACTTCCTGGGTTCAAAGCTCAGCTTCATCCTTTACGGACCATGGACACTTATTCTGTTTCTCCTTTCCTCTTCTGCAAAACGAGAGTAATGATTCTAGAATGTAGATGTAATGAGGGCCACATGAGTTAATACACGACAAGCCCTTAGGAGAGTGCCTGGCACTTGCAACCACATGGAGCATAAACATTTTGCCACAACATACTGAATTACCACAGCAACTGCCTATCTGGTCTCCTGCCCTTAGTCTTTCTTTGTATTGAATCCATCTTCCCATGATTAATTTTTCTCAATCATCACTAAGCCCCCTTCTCCTACCTTAGAAAATATATTACTTATTACACAAACTCTAAAATTCTTAGCTATATACCAGTATTTAAGACATTTCTTATAATTTTCCCCCCAACTCTTCCAACCGCAATACCCAATACTTCTCTCCAGAACAAGGTTTCTTACCCTCAGACATTTTGGGCTGGATAATTCTTTCTTGTGGGAGGCTGTCCCATACATTCTAGGATGTTTAACAGCATCCCCATCCTCTACCTCCTACATGACAGTAGCAACCTTTGTGCTGTGACAACCGAAAATGTCTCCAGATATTACCAAATATTCCCTTGGGGGGAAAAAATCTTCCCTGGCTGAGAACCACTGCTCTATAAAGACCCCTTCTCTTGCTATGCTTTTCTTACTATTTTTCAAACATGTTTGGACCATCTTACTCTAAGTATATTAATTTTTATTATGGTGGAATATACATAAAATTTACCATTGTAAGTATACAGTGGCATTAAGTATATTCACATTGTTGTGAAACCATCACTACCATCCATCTCCATAGCTTTTCATCTACCCAGACTGAAACTCTGCATTTACTAAACAACTCCCCATTTCCCCCCCAACCCCTAACAAAATCCATCCTACTTTCTGACTATGAATTTGATTACTCTAGGTACCTCACAGAAACGGGATCATAAAATCTTTGTCCTTTATGTCTAGCTTATTTCACTTAGGATAAAGTCTTCAAGGTTCATCCATGTTGTAGCACATGTCAGGATTTCCTTCTTTCGTAAGGCTGAACAATATTCCATTGTATGTATATATCACATGTTGTTTATCCATTCATCTATCAATGGACATTTGGATTGTTTCTTCCTTTTAGCTATTGTGAATAATGCTGCTATTAACTTGCATGTACAAAGTCCCTGCTTTCAATTCTTTTGAGTGTGTACTCAGAAGTGAAATTCCTGGGTCTTATGGTAAATCTATGTTTAATTTCATGAGGAAGCATCATACTGTTTTCCACAGTGGCTGCACCATTTTACATTTCCAGCAGCAATGCACAGGGGTTACAGTTTTTCCACATCTTCACCAACACTTGTGATTTTCTGTTTTGGGGTTGTTGCTTTCACAGTAGACATTCCAATGGTGTGAAATGGTATCTCATTGTGGTTTTGTCTTGCATTTCCCTAATGATTAAAAATGTTGGCATCTTTTCATTTGCCCATTGGTGGTTTGTATATCTTCTTTGGGAAAATGTCTATTCAAGACTCTTGCCCATTTTTAATGAGATTTGCTTTTTATTGATGTTTTTGTGGAAATGTGGTTCCTCATTTATTCTGGATATTAATCCCTTTTCAGATATTGATTTGCAAACATTTTGTTCCAATCTATTGGTTGTTTTTTTCATTCTGTTGATAGTGTCCTTTGATGCACCAAAGTTCAAATTAAAAAAAAACAAAACCAAAGTGTCATAAAGTCTTTGAGAGAGGTATCCCAAAACAAACATAAACCTGCAATATGTAACTTAGTACCTATACAGATAAAATGTGCTTTAGTTTTGTATTGCTGCTATAACAAATTACCACAGACTTGGTGGCTTAAGACAACCCAAATTTATTCTCTTATGTAGGTCAGAGTTCTCAAATGGGCCTCCAGGACTAAAATCAAGGTTTCAGCAAAGCTACCTCCCTTCTGGAGGGTCTAGAGGAGAGTGTGTTCTCTTGCCTTTTCCAGCTCCTAGAGATCAGCCACAGTCCTTGGGTCATTCTCCCCTTTTCCCATTTTCAAAGCCAGGAACATTGCTTTGCTCTCTGATCATTCTTTCATAGCCATTCTCCCTCTAACTCTCATCTCAGTCAGGAAAGGTTCTTTTAAGGATTTATTTAATTAGGTTGCACCCACTCAGAAATCCAGGATAATCTCCCTATCTCAAGGTCTTTACCCTAATCACATCTGCAAAGTTCCTTTTGCGTGGAAGATAACATATTCACAGATTCCAGAGGTTAGAGATGTTTGGGGGCCCATTATTCTGTCTACCACAAGAAGTAAAAAAGTGAAACATAAGTAAACTAAACCTAGATTTGGTATTGTCCTATGATTTTCGGTTCACATTTTCTCCCTCTTATCTTATCCAAGAAGCATAACTCTTCATCCTCTGGACTTTGGATGCCAACTGACTTTCTATAGACTCTGACTATCACTTTATTGATATTCCATGAATTCACACTCTCTTTTCTGGTTTAGAATAATCAATATCAGAAAGAGATGGGGTGAAATCTTTCAAAGTTCTTCATAACTTCAGCCAAGTTAAATAAAACTAGAAATGCTACCTCTATATTCAGTATTAGTATATATAGCAAGTGTGCTAATTACTTATATACTTATACTAGAGTATAAATTCATGCACTGGAGGGAGGGTGTCCCTCAGCCCGGCCTGCCCCCTCTCACAGTCCAGGAGCCCTCAGGGGCAGGAGGTCACCCGGCGATCAGGGGAAGGCGATGCCCCATCACACCTCTGCTGCTGCCACTGCCAGCAGCGCAAGCCTCAGCCAGCCCTGGTTACCTGAGCCTCGGGCAGGCCTGGGCAGCTGGGCAGCCACCATCCAAGGCTTGCCTGTGCCTCAGGCTGGCACTGGGCAGCTGGGGGGCTGAGGGAACTGGGGGACTCCAGAGGCAGCCACGCGGAGCAGCTGGGCCTATGGGCGGGCCCAGCCTTGCTGCACACCTGCCGCCACGGCAGGGCTGAGGGGACTGGGCACCACCATCTTGTGGCTGTGGGCACCGCCATCTTTGAGGGCAGGGCAGTCAATTAGCATATTTCCTCCTTATTGGCTGTGGTGCCGCCATCTTTTGTGATGGTGTGAGGGTCAATTAGCATATTCTCTTTTTATTAGATAGGATAAATATGTAATAGGTGTTCAGCCAAAAGTGAGCAGTGGGATTCTCTCTTAAGTGTTAGTGCCCTGGAGATGCCTGGCACATCTAGTGGAGGCAGTGCCATCATATATAATCAATGTAGTTTGTCTTCAGTATAAGGTGCCCCAAAGCCATCTTGTGCTTCATCCAAAAACCATGATCCCTGAGCTATGTCCATCTAGAAGAAGGGGCACTCTTTTCCTAATTTTGCAAAGATGCCGTATAAGCTGGTGGTAGCCTAAACTGGAGGACTTTCAGAAGAGGGGAGTGTGCACCCCTGGCAGCTCCTTACTGGGTCACAGTTATACCTAGGACAGTGAAAGTGCTACATATACCATGTACACTGTTGAAACTATTCACGTTCACTGCCGAGAAAGTGTGGGACAATCAATAGAAATATATAACACCTGTGCCTAGATGTATACCTGAAATGTTCTGTATAGGTAGGTTGTAGCCAGGGCAGAATCAAGATCTAAAAGACTGTCCATACAGAGACATCCATCTACCACGGCCTCCACCTTAGCTTCTATACTGCCATTCTAGATTCATTTTCAGCCAGGTCTATTAGGAACCATTCATTTTGACTCAATGGGTCTCTTACTAATCAATATACATAGAGCATCATATATATCTAGTTTCTGAAAGCTGCTATAAAAATATCAGCTTATAACTAAAATACATCCCCAAAGTGACAAGGAGCTCTACCAAAGTAAAACCTACTTAAATAGAATCAATTATTTTTAAGCATCTCATCTTGTTTAATTTCAAAATATCTTTGCTCAACATCAGGAAATTTGCTAGCCATCAAGTCTGAAGATACAGGTTAATAAAAGATTTACTGATATTGCAATACATAATAAAATAATCCTATCTAATAAAGAGGTAATATGCAAATTGATCATCACTCCAACACACAAGATGGCCACCCCCATGTGGTCAAAGATGGCTGCCCCATGTGGACTCAAGATGGCTGCCACAAGATGGCCAGTAGGGGAAGGCAGTTGTGGGCAATCAGGCCAGCAGGGGAGGGCAGTTGTGAGGGACCAGGCCTGCAGGGGAGGACAGTTGGGGGGGACCCAGGCCTGTAGGGGAGGACAGTTGGGGGGGACCAGGCCTGTAGGAGAGGGCAGTTGGGGGTGACCAGGCCAGCAGGGGAGGGCAGTTGGGAGGTCCAGGCCAGCAGGGCAGGGCAGTTAGGGGCAACCAGGCCTGCAGGGGAGGGCAATTAGGGGTGACCAGGCCAGCAGGGGAGGGCAGTTGGGGGTGATCAGACCGGTAGGAGAGGGCAGTTAAGGTCGACCCAGCTGGCAAGGGAGGGAAGTTAGGGGTGACTGGGCTGGCAGGGAAGGGCAGTTGGGGGTGACCAGGCCTGCAGGGCAAGACAGTTGGGGCAATTGGGTTGGCAGGGGAGCAGTTAGGTGTCGATCATGCTGGCAGGGGAGTGGTTAGGGAGTGATCAGGCTGGCAGGCAGAAGCAGTTAGGGGCAATCAGGCAGGCAGGCAGGTGAGCGGTTGGGAGCCAGCAGTCTTGGATTGTGAGAGGGATGTCCGACTGCCCAGTGGAATCGGGCCTAAATGGGCAGTTGAACATACCTGGAGGGGTCCCAGATTGGAGAGGGTGCAGGCTGGACTAAGGGACACACACACCCATGCATGAATTTTGTGCACCATGCCTCTAGTGTTATTATGTTTCCAGATGTATGACCACCCTGTCAACACATAGGGAGAGAGAGAGGACAGAAAGAGTCAGAGAGAAAGATACAGTAGAAATCATCCAGCACAAACTCATATCCTATATAATAAAACCCTAATATGCAAATCAACTGAATGACGGAACAACCGGTCGCTATGACATGCACTGACCACCAGGGGGCAGACGCTCAATGCAGGAGCTGCCCCTTGGTGGTCAGTGCGCTCCCACAGGGGCAGCACTGCTCAGCCAGAAGCCAGGCTCACGGCTGGCAAGCGCAGCAGCAGTGGCGGGAGCCTCTCCCACCTCTGAGGCAGTGCGAAGGACCCCTCGGGGGATGTCTGCAGGGAGCAGGCCTAAGCCAGCAGGCGGACATACCCTGAGGGGTCCCAGACTGCGAGAGGGTGCAGGCCGGGCTGAGGGATCCCCACATTTGTGCACTGGGTCTCTAGTATAAAGATAAAATTTATTTTATTAACCAATGTCACTAATAAATTCAACAAAAAAGAAACAAAGATAGAATTTATCATCATCAAAAGAATTCTCTGAGATATTTTTTGTCAAGAGCCCACAATTTGTCTGTTCCCATGCAAAACTACTATTCAAACACTGACAAACAATATCTAAGTAGAGATAATGCTATACCATTGGCTTGTAATTCATTTTAAGGACTTTTTATTGTGGAGTAGGAAAAATCTGATAGAAATGATTATAGTTCTGTAGAAATATGTATTTCAGTAAAATCACACACATTTCTACAGATCCATACACTGAATGTTCCTTTTAGAAAATAAAATATAAATAAAGCTATTGGGAAAAATGTATTAAAATTCATTTTAAAAATCTTTTTCTTTTGTGTACATCTTAGAAGGGAGGAAATTTAATCCTTTATAGAGGCAATGAAGTGAGATCTTATCCCCCAACTATTGGATTTTGAATAAAAATATATCCTAAATCAATATTCAGTGGACAAACAAACATTCCGTTCACAGCTTGCCCACAGCTTACCTGGTTGGGCTTTCCAGTCTCCTATCCAGCCTCTCTCATTTATGTGACCATATCGCTAAATGCACTAAATTTCCCCCTGTTCCCTTAATTTTCTGACCTCCATTCATTTGGACAGACTCTTCACTGTCTGGAACTTCCTTGCCCCCTTATCTACCTAACAAATGCCTTCCTGTTCATCAATTAAGACTCAGCTGAAATGAATCTCTTATGAGTTTCCCTGGCCTTCCTTACTCCATTCCTCCTACTGTGACTGCACAATTATTAACTTCACATGTGTTTTCCCAAAGCACTTATATTACACATGTCTTGCTATCACAATGCATTGTTATTTGTGTGCATATACATATTTCACTCCCTTCTAGACAGAGCTTCTAGATTGGGTTTGTTCTTCATTTTTCCAGTACTCAGAGGCTAGCACATTACATGGCATAGTCTAGTGAATAGAATTAAATAGAAGAAACTCATAAGAGATGAACTTTCTTTTCCCTTAGATGATATTCATTTCAGAGAATGTAGAAATATCTTACAAGACGAGTAATGAGCTTAATGGTACTTAATATCAATTATGTTCAATCTTCAATTTTAGAAATAGCTTCAGATTTAGGGTGTTTTTTTTAACCAATGGCAGTTAAACAAAGATATTAAAGGAAATTTTATTGAAGAAATTGCTCAAGTTGAAACAGGTTTAAGAACAAATCCAATTTTAATACATGCCACTTACTTCTATTTACCTATAAGATGTTTAAAATGGAACACTTTGGAGGAGAATTATGAAAGTCTCCATCTTCAATTGCGAATTGTGAGGAAGTCTTTTATACAGCTTTTCAAACATTGTACTGTAGTTGGTTATTCAAAAGTCCAAATTATCTCAAATTGTTCCACCACCATAGATATATAACTATAACATTCATTCAAATGAACTATCCTCTATGGAATGCTCTGATTCCAATGGATTGGCTGTAGACTTTGCCAAGATGGCACACATTAGGATAATTTCTCTGGGTTTTGCTCTGCACAATTCCACGCTCCCACAGTGATGGGCAGCAAATTAGGCCACCAACTGATGAGGAAAGCTGCACCTCTTCCAAATGGGCTGGGGTTTTTTAAGGCCTGAGCTGGCAAAAATCTTGAAAATAATAATACCCACTTAGTGGAGCTGTGGGGAAACGAACATTCCCATAATATTTTGATGAGTTTTGGGTGGCAGTGTAAAATAATAACACTAGTCTGAAGAGCCAATCTAAGAACATATATCAAAACCTTTTAAATCTTTAATTTTTTCTGTTTTGTCCCTAAAACTCTCCCATAAAGTTCTGAATGATGATGATTCTAGCTGATCTGAGTCCTTGCTGTGTGCCACCAACACTTGGACTTCTGTGCCATTTGCTTTCCAGAGTGAGCTCCTGCCCCACTTACCCCAAGGATCTCGAAGCAGGGCCTGTTGTGCATGTGGCTGGCATGGCCACTTTTCTTCTAGAGTCAGTCTTCTCTCACCTGACAAGGGTTATGTCAGTATATTTTGTCATCCTGTGAATATTTTGATCATATTTTCTTGCACTTTTAGAATAACGTGTACTGTTTTGTAGCCTTTGTGGCACTAAACTTAAAACCAGGTTTGCTTTCAGAATAAATTCAATTGAGTTGTTCAGCTGATGGCGTTTGGGGGAAAAGGAAAGAACTGGACTTGGCAATTGGCCCTCCTTTTTTAAGCTCAATAACCCTTTGTTCAAAGAAATCTTACACGTATGTGAAAATAATGCTTTAAAAAAAAAAAACAGAGCATCTGGGATGAGAGAAGGAGCCAATAACTCCCTAATATCCTGCAGGTTCCACCTCACCTCTTTCCTGCCCCTGGGCCTCCCCTAAACATGGTATGAAACGTTTTCTTGTCTTTCTTTGTAACTTCTTGATTGCAAATCGAACCGTCTTATTTTGGGTTCCCCATATTTAAGTACAAAGAACTTCCATTTCAAACAACATGTCTTCTATAGAGACCAAGAGTAGTGCGTAAATAGACGTATAGCACACAAGTATGTGCCGCTTTTATTTTCCATTATTTGAGTTCTATTTCTCTTCATGCATAGTTTGACTCTCCCCAGTAATTTGGTTCCTCTGAGCTGTTCATTCCCCTTGCCAGGTAATGAGAAAAAGAGAACAGAGCAGGAGAAAGATATGTGAGTCAGAAGACTAGCATGGAAGCCCTGGCTTCACCGTTATCGCCACGTGACCTTTCCTGAGCACAGCCCCACCCCCCTTCTCTTGTATTAATGAAACTAGCAATATCCACATTAAAAAGCTTGATCTTTGCATCTGATTAAATTACAGCATATGGGAAGTCCTCAATAGAATTGCATTTCTGTTGTCCACAGTGATTATAGGGTTGGGAAATTTTGCAGCAGGTATAAAAGATGTAAGACTGTTCCTAACAACCATTGATTTTACTACCACAGACTGATACTCTATCTTCTAAGAAATAAGAGGCCTAGCATTATCCCTCCCCTGATTTCCTAGGGAGGTTGGCTTTCCTGAGAACCCAGGGCTGTGCAGGATCCCTTAACCTGTGAACCAAACACACCTCTCAAGATTCCAGAAGTCAAATTGTGAACTGACATTTTTTAAAATATATTTTTATTGATTTCAGAGAGGAAGGGAGAAGGAGAGAGAGAGAGAGAAATATCAATGATGAGAGAGAATCATTGATCAGCTGCCTCCTGCACGCCCCCTACTGGGCAACCGAACCTGCAACCCAGGCATGTGACCTCCTGGTTAAACTCAACCACTGAACTATGCCATGTAAACTGGCATTTTGAACACCCTATTATCCTTAGGATAAGTGCTCACCCTCAATCCTCCTCTTCTTCCTCCTCCTACTCCTCCTCCTTTTCTCTCTCTCTCTCTCTCTCCTTCTCTCTCTCTCTCTCTCTCTCTCTCTCTCTCTCTCTCTCTCTTTCTCTCTCTCTCTCTCTCTCTCTCTCGCTTACTTATCCTTTATCTCATCTCTTCAGGGTGTCCTTATGTTGCCTAAATTAATAAAGAATCCATCTACTTTTTTTAAAAAAGTGGTTCACTTTACATCCACCTGCTGTTCTCTTGTTATGCCTATCTTCAGATCAATCTTTCTCACTATCACATCACTTACCTACTCAAGCCTTTGATTTCTTCTTGTTTTAATTCCACTTCTAATGTCCTTGAACCCCTGGCATTACTCACAACTATCCAAAAGTATTTTCCACTGCCCCTGGTTGGTTTCTGCTGTTCAAGTTACCACCCCACAACACGACAGGCTCCTGGGCTTGACCTCTGTCCTTCTAGCCACTCCCTAAAATCATACCCTCTCTCAAGCCATCAGGCCCTGAGCTTCCTACTACCCCAGTCCTGCTAGACCTCTCCTCCTCAAACTTCCCATAACTGCTGAAAACAATAACATGTTCAATTCTTAATTAACTACTACCTTATCGTTATTGTGTTTTCTTTGACTATCTTATATCTGCCTTATCTCTCCAGCTACATGATAAACTCTGAGACAGTAGTAATACGCGTCTGTGTCTCTGATTCTACCTAGCACATGGTAAGAAATGTTGGTGGCCTGTGTGGCTTGCCATGCCTGGTACTTCCTGGTAAAAGTCATCGTAACTGGAGGGAATTGCAGGCTAGTGGGGAATGCTTGGGGGAAGGATAACTTGGCCCTCAGCTCCCTCCATGCAGGCCATGCACTTGTCTTTCCAAATAGAGGTCAGCCCAGGACACAAACTGACATTTCTATGGCTCTAAGAATCACTGTTGAAATAACGTAGTGCTACATTCACTGGAAGTTTCCTGGAAGAGGTGAGATTTGCTTGATTTATATAAAATAGTAACTCAGTTACCTAGAATATATGGTTAACAAATGAGATTCCATGGTTACCTTTCCAGGTAAGCAGAAATGTACTCCTAAATTTAAAGCATCATTATATTTTGTATTTTAATCATTTGATGGAAATTTGTGCTCTATCCTGAAAGGCACGGTATAGTTCTCTGTCTTCTTAAATAGACTAACTTGGACTTGATTCAACAATGACAGAGCAGCACCTTCCAAATATGTTTACACAACTTCTTCCACAAGCAGAAGAGAATAGTATCTCTCTCCAAGACAATAAGTATGAAATGCCTCATTTTTATCTTACATCATTACCTCAATCTTGTATTCCATAACACATCTTTCTTTGTTTGAGAATAAAGTTAATTATTTAAATCAGTGGTTCCCTAATGCTAGGTCATTGATTTGACAGTATCTACTTGGCCAAATGACCTCCTTTGGGAATATCTGTGTCCTTCCTATGTGGTCAATGTTAAAATAAATCTTCCTTTTTGAAATGATGTTGATAAATGGACTTAATTGACCAAATAATAAAAACAACTGTTTTACTAATCCATAAAATTCTAAAGCCTGGACTTACTACTTTAATTTACCATAAACTTTTTTTAAAAGTTCTAAAAAGACATTTCACATGAGTCCTATGTTTCCTCTACCCCCCAATGCCCCCAAAGTATTCATCTTCATGAACCCCTCGTTTGGGGGCCATGCTGGAAAGCGGTGGTGCCCTCAGAGCCCACAGAAGCAGGTGTGGCTTCTGGTCCCACGCCGCAAATCCCAGGCCACTCTACTTGCCATGTTTTCCCATTTGCCATCAAGCCATACACTGTCTTTTACTTCCTTTCATGTGCCTGATGTAATAGCCTTTATCTCACTTTTACGTTGTTTCTTCTACTTTGTTGTGATGAGACTAGATTAGCAAAGATTTTTATATGAAATGTAAAAATTAGAATAAGTATACCTGAGTGCTTATCTGAAGAATTCTCCTATGAATAAATGTGTGAATGTTAGTGTGCGGGCATTATATTTATTTTGGACACTAGGAGATCTCTTTTCTCTCCTCTGTGTTCTTAACCACATTACCAATAAGCTAGGCTTTTGGCAGCTAAATTCTGATTAGATGAACCTGTTAATAAGCTTAAGTAATAAGGTAGACAACAAATACCATATTTGAATTAAGAAATACTTGATAGAAAAAGCTGTGCGGTTATCTGTTGCTGCATTTTTTTTTTTAATCAGCCCCAAAACTTACTGGCATGCAAAAATAAACATGTATTCTCATGCCCGTGGCTCTCAGGTCAGCTAGGATTCAGCTCATCTAAGCTGGGCTCCGGAGGCAACTTTGCTTCAGGTTGTGAATCTGACTGGTTGTGACTCCTTGCTGCGGGTTGGGCTCAGTTCTGTTCCATCTGTGTTCGTTCTGGGATCCAGGCTGAAAGGGCCGCAGTACCTGGTGAAGCACATGATGCCCATCTACATAACCACGTTTCAAGCCTCTGCTTAGGACATGTCAGCTAGCATCCCATTGGCCAAAGCAAGTCCCAAAGTGAAAGGGCAGGGAAATATTCTTCACCCATCCTGAGGTCATGGCAAATGTCTGGATGTGTAATATCTCTACAGGGAAGTGACGAATTGTGAGAAATTCAATCTACCACAGGCTGGATGATTTCCAACCACAGCCACTAAATCACAATGGGCTTTCTAGAAAAGAAAAGAACAAACTTTAAGCCAGTTTTTGAAAGTGGAAGGAAGGTACCTTGTGGGATATAATGTGAAAGCTTTCAAATATGATTCATTGAATAAGTGACATTACGAAATGAATGGAAACCAGTGCTTCCTAATGTGGCAGTTGCGTTAAGATGCATGTAAAACTGAGTTTGCTATAGGATGGCTTTATAAGTGATAATGGATTGCAAATTATATTGACAGTTATTGAACATAATTATTCACCACAGGAACCATCCGTAATCAATTAATCAGAGCACAATTCAACTTTACTTCTTGCACACGGCAACGATCTTTTTTTTTCTTTTTTCCTTTACCTGCTTTGTTTGCTGTTGTTGAAACATTTTAACAAATTAATTAGATGTTAATTCTTAGCAATAAATGAAACCCTTAAGGTGCTTAAATTGTAAACTCCACAACGAAACCTGTTTATTCCCAAATATTTTCCTCACTCTGAATAAACACAGATCCCCTCCAGAGATTCCATCCAAAAAATGATTCCAAGGCCCTCCTCGCTGGTAGCAGCACGGAGATACATCTCCAAGGGCATGCTACAGGCCTAGCTCTGTTTCAACAAAGTTTAATCAAATTCCAAAAAAACAAACAAACATAGAAATCATGCTTTGTTATTGTTTTATTGAGGTATCATTGGTTTATAACATTATAAAAGTTTCACGTGTACAGCATTATAATTCCATATCTGTATACACTATAGTGTGATCATCACCAAAAGTCTAGTTTCCAATTGTCATCATACATTTGACCCCTTAAGAAACCAAGCCCTTTTTTTTTTCTTTTTATAAATTAAATTTACTGGAGTGATATTGGTTAATAAGATCGTATAGGTTTCAAGTGCACATGATACATGATCTGTATACGTATTGCTTTTTGAATTTTCAGCTGATTGAACAATGGAGAGGATAGGTAACATATTGACAAACTCAAACTTCTGAACAGGCTGTGTGATGAGCAGGAACTTACAAGATAAAACTTAGTAGAGAAAAAAGTAATGCCATGTTCTCTGTGGTGGTGTGCAGCCAAGGCCCCCTAACAGGATGGGGTATACAGAGAGTGAGAGCTGCTCATACTAAAATAATCTGAGCGGGCTCTGTGGCGTGTACACTGATGGGAAATCAAATCATGACTTCCTAGTTCATGAGTCAATGCTCAACCACTGAGCCACACAGCTGGGAAGAGTATTGTATTTATTACCAGTGTTATAGTTTTCAGAAGAAATTAAAATACAGAAATGTATACACAGAAGATCATGATTAGGGTAGTCTGTTTCAATACCAGCTCATATGAAGAATGATAGGAGAAAGAAAAGATATATTGTCTGAGGAAAGGAGAAGTTAGGAGAGATAGGCGAGTCACCTTACTATATTTACAGGATTGGCCTGAGGGAAAAGGACAAAGATGGATTCTGAACAGCAGCTACAGAAACCTGAAAGAGGATTAATTGACAAAACCTTCAGGAAGGCGGCTGATACCTCTGCCCAAACTCCTGTCTCATGGAGTTGGTCCTCTTTGCAGCCAGTCTGCGACCTAAAGCACATTTTTAGCCCCACAGTTCTAGGATTCTGAACAGGAAGAACAGATGTGTCAAATTTGTTATGACACTGAATTTTTAAAGTTCTTTCTGCCATTGAAAAATCAAGTGCATCTTTGCAAAATAAAAATAGAATTTTATTATAGCAGTACAAACATCTTATGCCATTCTTTATAGTTTCAAAACTATGAATATCCAATCAAACTTCATAATTGCTTTCATAAATGCCTAATTAAACTATAAATATTATTAAATATATCTATGTACAATAAGGAATGGAAACATCTGGATGAAAAATGAAAAATTTAGACAAGCAGCTGGATATTTTACCTTCACAATGCTAGACTGCAAGACATTCAGAAACATCAAATGGCTGATAGAGTTTTACATGTCATCTGGATATTTGACTCTCTTCTACTTTGTTTCAAATTACTCTTAGTTTTTCAGGGTTTTTTTAATGAGAATATTTTATACACTCCTCCTACTGAATTGCATTTCCCAGTCATAGATAAAACAGTTTCTCTATATCTGCCAGCTGTCTCTACTCTGACCTCACCCCCTTCACTACTCTACTGGAATATCAGAAATTCAGGAAAAATTAAGGTGGGACTTTTAGAATACACCCCTCCCTCCATCCTTCTCTTTATAGCCTGTGATGACTATAAAGAAAATCCAACCAATCTGGCTTCAGAACACTCCACTGTGAAATGTTCCTCAAATTACCCCCTACCATATTTCTACCTAAGATAACAGTGATTTATTGTCAATCCAGTATCTTCTCTGACCTCAGTTTCCAGGGCACCAGGTCCCTTGATTTGTCTGATGGCCTTGGTCTTCAGTGTTGAGAGTCAAAATAATAATGATGAAAATGCTAATTCCAATTTAATGAGCATTTCTTATATTCAAGCATTGCTATAAGTGGTTTATATGAATTAATTCATTTAATATTCACAATTGTATGAAGCAGGTACTATAATTATTCTCATTTTGCAGATGAGGAAATTGAGGCAAGTAAATTTAACAATTTGCCCACATTCTCATAGACATAGCACCCTAGACTGCAATACATATTCATGTTTGCCCACTCGGAGCCCCTCTCTTAACCACTATGCTATACTGGCTGCCTAGTCATTCTACTCTAATTTCCAAACATTTTGCCAAAAGCCAAGTGTTCGCAAACTCAAAGCAGATGTTATAATTGGTTTCTTCCATGTTTCAAGCAGGATTTGAAAGCCTCCTTCTTTCTAGAAGCCTGTATACTTGGTATCAGGAAGATGACATGTTGTCCTAATTGAGAAATTCGAATACCTGCCTTCCTAGGATGAAAGCACTTGTCCTTTGCTTGTTCTCACTGCAGCAGGTAATCTTGCATCATTTAAATATTTTACATGTTTTATAAAGATTAATCTACATGAATTAAATATTTCATTCATTCATTTAACAAATATTTACTCAACTGTTCTAGATACTGATGACACAATAATGACACAGACAAAAAAAAAAATCTCTGCCCTCGTGAAACTTATATTCTTATTGGGGAGACACGGTAAGCAAGATACGTATATAAATTATTTGTTATGTTAAATGATGACAAGTGCTAATGAGAATATAAAGTGAAGAAGGAAGATATGCAATGCCCAGGGTAGGGTTTGAAATTTTAGATAATTGTGTCCAGGGAAGGCATCATAGCATCATGAAGAACAGAACTTCTGAGGAAAAACCTATAGGATTGAGGTTTCTAGCCATGAGATACATAGGATAGGAGAGGAACATTCAAGACAAGGGCAGTCTAAGTTGAGAGTATGTGAGGCATGTTCCAGAAACACCAAAAGATAAAGTTATAGAAGTAGAGGATGTTGGGGGAAGGTGGGAGGTGTCCAGATCTTGAGGACTTTTCAGGCCATTATAAAGAGTTTGGCTTTCTTCTGACTAAGCTGGGAAGCAATTGGAAGGTTTAGAGCAGAGGAGTGACAAGATATGACTTATGTTGAACAAGATCCTCTGGCTACATACTGAAAATTGACTGCAGTGGGGCAGGGGTGGAAGCAAAAAGGCCATCTAGGAGGTTATCATAATAATTCAGATAAGAAATGAGGGTGGCTTGGTCCAGGGGTAGCAGTAGGAGAAAGAAGAATTGATAGAATTCTGCATATATTTTGGAGGTAATACTGATACAATTTGCTGATAGACACAGGATATGAAAGAAAGAGAGGCATCAAAAAAGACAGATTTTTAGTCTGAACAAATAGAAGAGAGTTAATCAAAAAACTCCTTGAAGAGAGAATCAGCCACACATATTCAATTAATACATAATGAATATAAATTTTAAAATAGAAAAATGAATTGAAATTCTCAGAAATATGTTAAATATGTGTAAGCAAAAAGAGAATATTATGAAGGAGTGCTATTAAAATATAGGCTACTTCCTCATTTATATATGGCGACATTGATAGTCGCGAGTAACCAGTAAATAAAAGAAAGGCTTGATTCTCTCCACAGTGGTGTTCAGATAACAGATACTGAACAGAGCATTAAATATTTACAAGAAAATCTGATAGTCAGATTTTGATATTTATTAAGGACTTTCCACATTGAGTTTAATTAAGGATTTGATTATGAATTCTACCTTGAAGGCATGATTACTACTTATCCCTTCACTCTTAGGCCAAAGAGAATTGCAGATGCTGAATTTCTCTCCTCTGCATCTATGAAATAGTCATTAGTTTGAAAAGGCATCTTTTTTCTTACTGCTGAAAATTGCCTAGAGAAATTTAACTCATTCAGCTTTTAAGGTACTCTTTTAAGGAATACTGGATGTATTTTTTAATCTTATAACCAAGAAGATAGATGAATCATCACAACTAATTTCTGATAAACATGCAATTGTCTTTTATTACCCTTTTATTATCACATATTAGGCTTTTATCCCTGCTATTACTGTGAGATATGGCAGGGAAATAATGCTTCTTTCTTAGAGGATGTGTATAAATTTTACTACTCACTTTCATTACTTAGGGTCTTCTTTTTCTAGCTTTCTCTCACCAACGCATCAGTAGAAAAACCTCACCATAGAATAGACTTGTTCTAGGAACCCAATTGTTAGCTAAATATATTGGGTATCATAAATGCATCCCATTTTAGCTCTTAGAAACTTTGAAACCGTTAAATGTACTAGGAGTCATATGGCTATTTAACAAAGAAGGAACTTCTGGGACCATAGGTGGTGTCTCTCCCATAAGGAATTGAAAGGCTAGATTACCATAACCTGGTGATGTATGGCAGCCTGCAACCCCTCAGAAAGTAATGATGCACTGCCTCTTTCTAATTGAGCAGCTCTACCCTATCTCCTCTCCACTCTTTTCCACACAGGATTTACTATTATCCATTTTTAGCCTCAGCAATATTTAGGCACTGGTTTCTTTTGAAGATGTATGATAGCAACAGAAGCAATAGTCACATTGTATGATCAAACAGTAGGAGGGGGAAACAAGCACGGATGAATCCCTGACCTTTCTCTCCCTTTGCAAATGATGTGGAAAATTTAACCCAAATGCTAATGAATTGTAAGAACATCATGTGAAATGAATGACCAAGGAAGCAATAATCAAAATTGAGCTTAATCCAAACAATTACAGTAGATTCAAATTTTCAAGCCCTATTTTTGGATGAATAAATGTTTAACTTCATATTTTTTGGATAACACCTGTCTTTATGTTCAGATTCTTGCCCCAGTGGCATGCTAGAACAGGCTTGTACCAGCTCAAAAGTCGATTGTATTCCTCTCTACCCAGGTTCATACTCAGTGACATCAGGTTGGTAGTTTGAAATAGGCTGTGATTGGGAGTATTTACACCATGGAAATCAGCAAATGTTACAAATTTTGATCTTGTTGTGTTTTGTTTTGTGACTGGAGAGCCAGCTGTTATATGTTTACCAGCATATCACTGCTCTCCCCCATGACAGGAAGGTAATCCTAGTCAATTATGGATAAACTTTCCCTCTCTCTCCTTCTTGCTAGAGAAACATTTACATTCTAAAGTGCTTCTGTATCATCCATGCATCTGGGGAAAAGACCTAGTCACCAACCAGCCTCTCTTCACCGTGGCCTCCTCTGAGATGTTCACACAATCCCATCTAGTCCTCAGCTGAAATCTTCTTCCATAGCGGTGATCACCAAGATACCGCAACCCACCAACTCCCAAATTGTGTCATGCACCTACCTTCCACCACAGCACCCCTTTGTCACAACTGTGAGGTCTCCTAGGTTCACTTACTCTCCCTCAGCTAACTCCGGCACACCTTTCCTGGGGAAGAGGAAAACGTGGCGGCTCCAGCATGTTACTCTCGGTCCTGAAAGCGCACATTTTAGTGGACTAGTTCAGACGCTTTCAGGCCAGACATCGCTTGAAATCATAGGCCCTCTGTTGTTGCTGTATCATCTCCGGAGTGTAGAGGAACTTGTTCTCTGAGACACTTGTCAGAACGTAAGGCATGCTTCTCCATTGCTCAGATTGCCAAGCATGTCAGAGGGTTTGATTCCTCGGCCCTGGGACTCTCTGCCTGAGGATGTGCCTTGGGCAAGGAACCTATAGCTCTCTAGATTTTTCTCTAAACCCCCACTCTTTCTTCCCCAACCCAAAGAAAGTTCTTATTTTTCCCCCTTTGAATAGGGGAGTAGATGGGAGGAGGAGATAAAGAACCTAGCATGGTAAATGTTTTTCCATATCTGTCATTTACACGAAAATCTTGACCTTGAGTTCATTTGGTGTGTATATGGCCTCTTAGCTATGTGTATAACCACTTGCTTAATTTGGTGGAGAAGGAATAGAGAGAAATGTGATATCCACTTTCATTTCTTTCTTTTACCTTAAATCCCCAATATAAACATATCAATTTTTTAGAAAAGAAAAAAAATGCAATACTATTCCATCCATCACCAGTGTCAAAATACAACATGAAAGTTTATCTTTCTAGTTAAAATAATGAAATATGAAAGGGAAACTATTTTCCCTGATCTTTTTCTAACATGATCTTTGACCACTTCAGGTTTTATCCTCTATTACCTTCTCTATATTTGTCCATTTATTGGGGACATTTTAGACAATGTCAGTCATGACTATAACTCTCAGTAATCTGTTCCTCCAGACCTATAACCTAGTTTTAATCTTCACTCCTTTCTCAGTGTTCCTACTGGGAACTGTCACATATTCAGATAGTTTTCTTAACCTCCTCATTAATGGTTGTTTTCTACAATATTTCTTTCAAAAAGCCAAGCCTTATAATGTTGGAAATAACTATGTTTTCAGATGATTTTCTAATTGTCTTACATGTAATAATAAATATAATTAAAAGAATAATAAATTGCAGTGCATCTACTTTGAGTATTAAAATTAGTGGAAACAGTTTTCCTTTGAGAATCATAGTCAGAACTTACAAACTGAAAATATTTATTTTTATTAAGGAAAGATATGAATTTGTAAGAGAAAGAATTGATTTAGTGCCAATTATGTGTCATTGTTTTAAAGGTAAACTAGAGATTTTTTCCCAAACTAAATTTTAAAAAGGTAAAAACTCTACCTCTTTCTTTGACAAACATTTAAACATAAATGTGCAAAGAAAGGGATCCACTTTCATCTGAATAAAAACTGTATGCTGAAAATTATTAAGAATAAAGACCACAGCCCTGGCTGGATGGCTCAGTTGGTTGGAGCACCATCCCCTGCACCAAAAGGGGTTGTGTGTTCAATTCCTGATCAGGGCACATACCTAAGTTGTGGGTTCAATCTCTCGCTGTCTCTTTTTCTCTCTTTCTCCCCTGCCCCTCTCTCTCCCTTCCTCTTTCTCTAAAATCATTAAACATATCCTCAAGTGAGTATTAAAAACAAGAAGAAGAAGAGACTGTATACACTATGCTAAGTACCAAATGCTTTGTAGAAACAATAGATAACAGGAGTTTAATGGAAGAAAGGACCAATCTAGACTAAGACTTTTTAAAAAAAAAAAATTATTGAATTTGTTCGGATGACATTAGTTAATAAAATTATATAGGTTTCAATTTTAAATTTAAAAAAACTGGAAAAATTATATAGGTTTCAGGTGTACAATTCTACAATACATCATCTGTATATTGTATTGTGTGTTTACCCCCCAAGTCAAGTCTCCTTCCATCACCATTTATCCCCCCTTTACCCTCCTCCACTATTAATGAAGGTTTCAAAAAGAAGGCAGAATTTCTGGGGGGTGAGGGCATGTATGGGTGTGGGGTGGAGGGGGGGTAATGGTAAGATATGTACACATATAATACCTCAATAAAAAAAAAAGAAGGCAGAATTTGATGTGGGGTTTTTAGGATAGGTAAGATTTAGATAGTTGTAGAAGAAACATGGGAAGCTTCTTTTGGTAGGGAGAGTGGCATTAGCATGGTGAGCATACTTGGGTGTTTTTTTTAAAATAGAAAGTTAACGCATCTACTAAAAATGGGTAGAATGAGAGATCAAGAAAGATAAGACTGTTCAATGCAATTCCTATCAAGATACCAATGGTGTATTTCACAGAACTAGAAAAATTTTCCAAAAACTTATATGGAACCATAAAAGACCCTGAATAGCCATAACAATCGTAAGAAAGAAGAATAAAGTTAGAGGAATCATGCTACTTGATATCAAAATATACTACAAGGCCATAATAATCAAAAGAGCCTGGTACTGGCATACAAACATGTATAAATCAATGGAACAGAATAGATAGCCCAGAAATAAACCCACGCCTTGATGGTCAATTAATATTTGATAAAGGAGGTAAGAACATGCAATGGGGTAAAGACAGTCTCTTTAATAAATGCTATTAGAAAAACTAGACAGATATATGAAAAAAAACTGGAAACATTTTCTTACACTGTACATAAGAATAAACCCAAAATTGATTAAAGTCTTAAATATTAGACCTGAAACCATAAAAATCCTGGAAGAAAGCATAGGCAGTAAAATCTTGGATATTTTTTTGGAGCAATAGTTTTTCTGATATATCTCCTCAGGCAGGAAAACAAAAGGAAAAAATAAAGAAATGGGAATACATCAAATTAAAAAATTTGTACAGCAAAAGAAACCATCAGCAAAATGAAAACACAACCCACTGCTGGAAGAACATATTTGCCAGTGATACAGGGTTAATATCCAAAATTTATAAAGAACTTATACAACTCAACACCAAGAAAGCAAGCAATTCAACTTAAAAATGGGCAAAGGACCTGCATAGACACTTCTCCAAAGAGGACATACAGATGGCCAATAGACATATGAAAAGATGCTCAATGTCACTTGTTATCACAGAAATGCAAATTAAAACCACAATGAGATATCACCATACACCTGACAGAATGGCTATCATCAGTAAATTAACGAGCAAGTGTTGACAAGGATTTAGGGAAAAGGGAATCCTTGTGCACTGTTGGTGGGTATGCAAATTGGTGAAGCCACTGTGGAAAGCAGTAGGGAGTTACCTCAAAAAGTTAAAAATGAAACTGCCTTATGACTCAGCAATTCCATTTCTGGGAGTTTATCCAAAGGAACCTGAAACACTAATTTGAAAGAATTTATGCACCCTTATGTTCAGTGTTATTTACAATAGCCAAGATTTGGAAGCAGCCCAAGTGTCCATCAGTAGATGAGTGAATAAAAAAAGCTGTGGCACATTTACACAACGGAATACTACCCAGCTGTAAAAAAGAAGGAAACCTTACCCTTTGTGTCAGCATGGATGGACATGGAGAACATTATGCTAAGTGAAATAAGCCAGTCAGAGAAAGACAAGGTCCATATGATTTCACCCATATGTGGAGTCTAATGGACAAAATGAACTAACAAGCCAAATAGAGAATTACTCATAGATCAAGAGCAGGCTGACAGCTGTTACTCATAGATCAAGAGCAGGCTGACAGGGTTGGGGCTGGGTGTGGGGGTTGAAGGGATTGAGCAAAAAAGAAAAAAAGAGAAAAAAATATCAGGGACACAGACAACAGTGTGGTAATTGCTGGGGGAGGAAAGATGGGGGGAGTTGGAGGAGGATAAAGGGGACATAAATGGTAATGGATGGAGACTTGTCTTGGGGTGGTGAACACACAATCAGATGATGTATTGTGGTATTGTACACCTGAAACCTGTATAATTTTGTTAACCAGTGTCGCCCCAATAAATTCAATAAAAAGGAAAAAAATATATAAAAAACTCTTACAACTCAACAATAAAAAAACAAATAGTTCAATTAAAAAATGGGGAGAGTATTTGAATAGATATTTCTCCAATAGATATACAGTGACAAATAAGTACATGAAAAGGGGATGCTCGATATCATTAGTCATTAGGGAAATGGAAATCCAAACTACAATGAGATAGCACTTCACACACACTAGGATGACTGTAATCAAAAAGATAGATAATAAAAAGTGTTATGAGGGTGTGGAGAAATCAGAACCATCATACGTTGTTGGTGGAAATGAAAAACATATGTGAAAGAAGCCAAACACAAAAGACATATGTTGTATTATCCCATGTATATATAAAATGTCCAGAGACAGAGGTTGATTAGTAGTTACTAGGGGCTGAGAGGAGGGGTGAATGGGGAGTGACTATTAACAGGTATGGGTTTTTGGCAGGGGGGGAGATGGTGAAAATGTTATGGAATTAGATAGTAATGATGGTTGCACAACTCAGAATATACTAAAAACTACTGAATTGCATGCTTTTAAATGGAGAATTTTATGATACATGCATTATATCTCAATAAGAAAAAATAAATATGAATTCTATGTTTTAGGCCTTAAGCAGCTACCAGATGTTCAGTTACCTGTTCATGTTTGCATTTTGATGTTTCTTTACTTTCTCTTGTTCCTTGACGTGCAACAGCATTTCTCACAGTGAAACTCTGTTCCTCTCCTTCCTTCTCTATACAACCTCCACTTCCTAACCCTGTCTTACTTCTAACCCTTGCCATCTAACACTCAGCTTCATTACATTATTAAAATTCTTCTCTTAAAAGTTATCAAAAAATTGTCTTCTTGTCATTTAATAGGTGAATTGCTTATTTGTGCCCAAGGAAATAAATATTTTTATTTTGTGAGAATGATACCACCTTTTTCTTGTATTTCTCATCTCCTCACCTCTCAGAAAATTCTTTTTCCTCCTCCTGATCCCTACGTGAGAGCTATCCCCCAATGATGTATTTTGGACCCTTTTATTTTCTGGACTCGTTGGGGATGTTATCCATGGTTTCTGAAGGACCTGAATCTCGCTGCCCCAGCATCTCTCCACAGCTCCAGTCCCTCATTTCCTACTGCTGGCTGCACCTGTCCATCTAAATAGACTAAAATGCTGCTCAGTCTCAATTTGATCTCAACTAAACATATGGACTTTCTCCTGTGCTTTCTCTATCTCTAATGATCTCAGTATCTTCACAGTTATCCCAGCTCAAAAGTCATAATAGCACATCCTTTCTCCTTTTATCCAATTAGTTGCTAAGACCTATTGGTTCTACATTCATGTGTCTCACTTCTATGCCCTATTCCCCATCGCCACTGAAAATAACCTAATTCAAGCACAGTATTCACTTCACCTTGACTGAAATATCCTACCCTTATCTTCATGTGTCTTCAATACCTGGCTCAGTCACCACTATCTCCACAATGTCTTCTCCAACTTCTCTACCTAAAAGTGATCTCTCCCTCCTGTAAAGGCTTACCATACTCTGTCTACACCCTCATAATTACAAGAATCCCCCTAAAACAAAGCGGAGAGACTATCTTTCCTGCTACTGGAAGCTCCTGAAGTCAAGAAACGTACCCACTGGAATTATACTTCACAATTTAAAATGTATATTGCACTGCTTTATGCCCCACTGGTTCCCAAAGGAATTTAAGATAGCCAGTGCCTTATACAAATACGCCCTCACTGTTTGTTCAATGACCAAATGTTTACATGATTTTTATAAGAATTCTCTTAAGCATTGATGATCATTTGCAGCCAGAATTCAGAAAATCCAAATATCCCATACAAGCAGGTAGCACCCCATCTACACTAAGATAGGGATTCCCCTTCCCTCTGCTGTTACCATCAGCAATAAGTTCTTATCCTTCCAAAGGGAGAAAACCACTGCCGCTGCATCCTCCTTCCTGCCATGGAGAGGGGTTGGTCAGGATGAGGTCAGAACGCCAGGGCCCTGGGGATCATCCTCCCCAGCCATCCGCTGCCATTACTCTGACCCTAGGCATCTCAGTTCCCTGCCTCCCATCCCAATCCCTCAGCCATGCTCAATCAGCCCCTATCCTGCTGAAAATCCTTCTCTGGCCACGGGAGCCACCACTGGTGCCTTCAATCCACACAGCACTCCAAATCCTGTGGTTGCAGATCGGGGAGAGTGTACCTGCTCCTACTTGGGATGGGAGAATGGCCTGCCCTGACATTCTAGGGCACTCTGAATGCGTTTTTCCATGGAAATATTATTTAAAATAGTAATTACTTCTGCATAATCATTATTACAATGTTTTCATGGGGAAAGGGTTTCTGTGTTTTAAACTTGAATTGACAAATAAACCTAATTGGAGAGCAAGGTATTCATATATTGGGAACTGCACTTATAGAATGGTATTATTATTTTTATTATCATTATTCCTAAATTTTAGTCTGTTTTGTTGCTATCAGTAGCTCGAGATTAAATCAATGCAGTCCAAGAAAGATTCCTCCAGTTAAATTAACTTTTAGAGATGAAATTCAGGAAACTGTGCTTTAGGCACTTTTGGGTAACATGAACAAATATTTTGGGTAAGACCCAAATGGATACTTGATTTTCCAACTAACTTAAATGTGTCAAACTTTGTAGGTGATGGAACTTTTTAGCCACCCTTCAATCTGCTTCGGATATCTCCCCATTACCTAAGGAAGATGTTATACTGCTGACAACTAGGTGTGATTTTTGTCACATCAAAATACATACACACCTGTGCTTAAGACAGAAAGGTAATTGTGAATAAGGTCCACTGTTCAAAGGTACAGCAGGTTGGCACAGAACAGAAGGTTTGATAATGAGAAATTACAGTTTCCTGCAATTCTTGAGGATAGGAGAGAGGGAATTATTTGCTTTATGCTGACAGCAATTTCCCTAAACCCTGTGAGATGTCATAGCTCAAGCTGTTGCAAATGGAGACAGAGTAGCTACCAGCCACAGCTCTTGGTTGAAGCAAGATTCCCTGGGGCATGAAATATATTGAAAAACCTTTCTAAATAGGATTGATCACTTAATTTGACTGTTTTAGAGAAAATCCTACATAGTCTTCAATTCCTAGCATTTGTTCACTGATTCCTGGAAGCTTAATAATAACTTCTACCATATATGGGTATATAAATATTTATGTATATTTTAATTAGATAATCTAATCACAGAGATAATCACAAATATCTTGTATTAAGAGTGTTAGATACTCTTATAGAATATTCCTTAGCTTGGCTTTTGCAATATAGTGACATAAGCAGCAAGCTCTTCCTCTGAGAAAAATATTGAATCTCTAGATGTGTGTTTGTGTCACTTTTCCATGATAGGTATGGTGACATCAACTGTTACAACCAGTCCTCAAAACAAAGCAACCAGCAACACAAAGAGGACCAACGTGTTTAAAAACAGAGAAGCTGGTAGCTGTTCTGTTAGCCACACACTTTATTTTAACTTTATAAAGGGGTTAACTTTTGCCTCTCAGTTATACTTTTTCTTCATGAATGAGCAATTAATTACTTTGCTGCTGTCGCTGTTTCAGCACTTCAATTTACAATAGCCTTTTGTTTTCTTGCAAACGAAAAGAGCTTTGAAGGATTTCAATCTTCAAAAACATAGAATACTTTCTTTCTCTTTATTTCTGAACACACACAAAAATGTCTATTCTTATGTATATTTAATAACAGGCTTCAAAAAGAGTCTTATTGTGCACCTTAACCTGATCTGATTGATTCTTGCAGCTAAGTCAAAGGCACACATACAAATCCTAGTTCTGGGAAACATTTTCTATTTAAAATTTTAAAGTGTAAACTTCATAATAAACTAGGGGAGGAAATGTAAATATGTTGTATTTCATTTTAAATACAGTTCAGTGCAGTTTAAATACAGCCAGCTCTTTCCAGATGATAATGTGACTTGGATAATGAAGTGCTTCATCTTAAGACACAGAAAGTTCAGTGCTGTTACTGTTTACAATTAGGGGGGAAACTCTGTATGTCTTTATTTGAATATGTTTATCTCTTGAAAACAAGGAGATGAATATATACATATATATATATATATGCAGTCATCACAGGAAAAGGAAAATAAAAGGCTGAGACATTATCTGGTAGAATTAGTGGGTATTCACAATACCTGAGATATAAATTCCTAACACCCCTCTTTTATGTCTTAAAAACAGATGTGAATAGGACAATGACTTTGACTAGGAAAACAAAACTTTCATTATCTGGAATGGTTACAGAATTAAAATGTACCAGTTAATTTAATAGTCTAATTAATTCATAATTAACCAGTATATACTTTCTGTTTTAACCCATGAAATTAAAATTATAATTAATTCAGTTAAATATACAGAATACTGAACTTAGAATATATCTCAGTCTTGCTATTTAAAAAATTATAGTCCTGACACAAGTTTATTGATGGTCAGTCATTTATCCTATATAATAAAACCCTAATATGCAAATCAACCCAACTGTGGAACGACCGGTCACTATGACGTGCACTGACCACCAGGGGGCAGATGCTCAATGCAGGAGCTGCTCCCTGGTGGTCAGTGCGCTCCCACAGGGGGAGCTCCACTAAGCTAGAAACCAGGCTCACACAGCTGAGTGGCAGGAGCCTCTCCTGCCTCCGCTGCAGGCAGGTGGTTAAGGAGCTGAGGGGTCCCGGGCTGCAAGAGCCCTGGACTTCAAGAGGGATGTCTGACTGCCAGCTTAGGCCCAAACCCCTGGGGGACTGAGAGGGCGCAGGCCAGGGTGCAGGACCCCCTCGCCCCCCAGTGCACGAATCTTGTGCTCCAGGCCTCTAGTTTCTCATAATATTGGAGTGTCTATGGGCACGCACACACACATCAATTAATAGATAACTCTAAGTAGTTAAACTCCAGCAAATTGAGATTATACAATAAGTATCTCAGTTTTGCATTTTATTTTATATTTTACAAGTACAGTATTTTGTGTTTATAATGTTAATGTCTTCTTCCTGACTCTCTGAAGAACTTAATAAAGCATATTCCTAGCAAATATGTCAAAATCATGTACAGAGTAAGAAGCAAAGCCAGGTGTATGCTGACCTGACAACCCATCACCCAATCGGCTCACATCGGCAGTGGTCAGAAACAGCTGCCACTCTGATAGTCAAGATAACCACTGGTGATGTTCTGGGCTTTGGTGATATCCTCCATATATTTTTTTATTATTGATTTTTTACAGAGAGGGAGAGGGATAGAGAGTTAGAAACATCGATGAGAGAGAAACATCGAACAGCTGCCTCCTGCACACCAACTACTGGGGATCGAGCCTGCAACCAAGGTACATGCCCTCAACTGGAATCGAACCCAGAACCTTTCAATCGGTGGCTCAAGGCTCTATCCACTGAGCCAAATTTGTCAGGTCCCCTCCATCATTTTTTATTCAGTCAAATAGGGTTCAGAGTCAGAATCATCCTATTAAGTGAGGCCCTTTCAAAATATTGGGAATCCAGTTAGTTTAGATTGACAAGAATGCAATTCCTTATTTATGTCTAGAGGCCCAGTGCATGAAAATCATGCACTGGTAGGATCCCTAGCGGCTGCTGGCCAGGCCTCCCTCCCTTCCTTTAGCCAGCCCCACCCTCTGGTCAAATTCCTAGACGAACTCCCAGTTGAGGGAACAATTTGTATACTATGCTTTTATTATATAGGATTACCTCTCTGTACTACCATTGGATTCAAGGCCTACAATGGTGACAGTTGGAATTAAAGTGATCAAGAGGTTCTACATTGAGGGAGACCAGGAGGATTTGGTTAATTCTGGCCAAATAATCAGCTTTCTAATGTTGTGGTTCTATTTAATATGGACTCCATTGAAAAAGACACAAAAATATAATGAACCATTTGAAAATATCTCATGTTTTGGCTCAAATTCCTATCTGGGACATACTATCTCTAGTACAATTTTTAATATCTGAATATACTTTACCATTATATGGCTATAGCATAATTTTTTTAATCAATCCCCTGATGCTAGGAATTAGCTTATTTTCCATTCTCACATTAATAAGCAGCTCTGCTACGATTATACTGTACTCTTGAGAGAGTAATGCTCAGTAGGTAAGAGCATAATCTGCCCTGGCCAGTGTGGTTCAGTTGGTTGGAGCATCATCCCATACACCAAAAGGTAGCAGGTTTGATTCCTGATCAGGACACATACCTAGGTTTTAAGTTTAATCCCTGGTCAGAGTGAGTATGAGAGGCTACCAATCAATGTTTCTCTTTCACATCAATGTTTCTCTCTCTCTCTCTCTCTCTCTCTCTTTCTCTCTCTCAAATCAACTTTTTTTTAAAAAAACGTACCCTCAGGAGAGGATTTTAAAAATATATTTGTTTTTAAAAAGAGCATACAGTTAGAGAAAGACAAGTATCACATGATCTCACTCATATATGGAATCTAATGAACAAAATAGATTGAACAAAATGGATCCAGAGACATAGAAGCATGGATAGTCGAATCTCAGAGGGGAGGTGGGGATGGGTGGGAAGAAATCAACTATAAAAAACTTGAATACATAATCCATGGACACAGACAATAGGATCTGGGGCAGGAGGTGGGGGTGGGCTCGAAGGTGTCAATGGGGGAAAAATACTTTCAACAATAAATTTTTAAAAAAGAGCCGAAACCAGTTTGGCTCAGTGGATAGAGTGTCGGCCTGCGGACTGAGGGGTCCCAGGTTCGATTCTGGTCAAGGGCATGTACATTGGTTGCGGGCACATCCCCGGTAGGGGGTGTGCAGGAGGCAGCTGGTTGATGTTTCTCTCTCATCGATGTTTCTAGCTCTCTATCCCTCTCCCTTCCTCTCTGTGAAAAATCAATAAAATATATTTTTTTAAAATAAAATAAAATAAAATAAAAAAGAGCATAATCTATGTTGAATACTGAGATTTGGGCCCTGCCACTTTCTAATTCTGTAATAGTGGATAAATCTCTTAACATCTCAAAGTTCCTTCATTTGTAAAAGGAAAATAATTTCACCCACTGTTGGTAAACAGAATCAAGTAGGCTGCAGTCAATGAGAGTAGTTCTCACCTTGGGAACTTACTTTTAAGATGAAGATCCTGTGCTCCACTGGCAGAGATTCTGATTGGGGAAATTTCAAAGGGGGGCCAGGAATCTGAATTTTAATTTACCACCTCCCGACCACTACCATTCCTGACATAGGTCATGTATATATTCACTTTTGATGGATACTGGCCTCTGTAACACTTGCCTAATAATACTAGGACTCTTTAGGTTATTTTCAGCTCTACAACTATATAATACAATTTTTAAAAACATAACCAATCAGCCCAGCCAGAGTGACTCAGTTAGTTAAGCACCATTCTGTGCCCCAAAGGGCTGCTAGTTTAATTTCTGGCCAGAGCATATACCTGGGTTGTGAGTTTGATCCCCGGTCAGGGAGCGTATGGAAGGCAAATGATGGGCCTTTCTCTCTCTCTCTTCCTCTTTCTAAGCATGTCCTTGGGTGAGGATTAAAAAAAAAATACATAACCAATCGAAACAAACTAATAATTTATCCATAACATTTGATAATTAGTAGAAGATGCGTTAAACTACCCAGACTTTCTGCTGATTTGGGGGAGGATCAAATGAAACAATGATGAAAAGGTTCATCCTGGTACCTGCATATACAGCCAAATTTCATCCTGGCACCTATTTAAACATGGTAGGAACTGAATTGATCTGCTTGATTTTGGCAGAAAGTAAAAATTATGTTATCGGTCTCATTCTGTTTGCTCAGGAATGCCCGCAGATGGACTGGAAGTGGACTCCAAAGCGGATGACGACCTCAAAGCCTCAGAAGGTAGAACTAAGCAGCTTCCCTGTCTCGTGCTGTCCCTTAGTGGGCAGCCCAAAACCAACAGGCCCGGGTGAAGGTTTGAAGAAGGCAACTCTGAGAAAATTCTTCAGTATCAGCAGGAAAACCCCAAGGGTCACCTGCAAATTTAACAACTGAGACCGAGAAGACAATGCTCTTGAGAAAGGAGCATTCAAAGTGAGAAGATAAATGATACCAGTAAAGAGGTACTCTTAGGCTAGATTGCCAGCTCATATATTTTTGGCTTGTCTATATCCAGCTCTTCTCAGAATGGTTCCCAATTACCTAGCTACCCCAAGCTTCAGATGAGAAAACAAATGTTGTCATACATCACTTTTCTTCTGTAAAGTAAGGATAGGGTTGGTAGGAGGATTACATTAGGGGACTTGGCAGAATACTTGTTATGTAATGCAGGTGGTCAATCATTTTCCTTCTCTTTTCCCCGCTGCCCTCATCCGATCCTTACTCTCCATCTCTATCCTTCTGTGTCTGAATAGGACTGCTAGTTCACATATCTCTATGTCTTATTTTTTAAATAGCCAACAAGAATTTGTTGAAGACATGATTATGTACCAGCATATTTATTATGGAGCTTACAATAAAAATATAAATCATGATTTATAACCTCAGTGAGTTGGAGTCTGATAGGAGAGAGAAAACTAACATGTGTAACAACTGGAAAACACTGAAGATTTTATTAAATTTTATTTATTAAGTAATTCAATGTGTTATTTAATTAATTAAAATTTAGTTTATTATAATTTAACTTACTGAAAATTACCTGCTGGATCATCCATAAGTACTACAGCAATTCAGAGAAAGGAGGAATCTATGGGTCTGAATTTCCAAGGAAGACCTCAAGGAGTGATCAGAGTTTAATCTTGGCTCTGAAATATAAACATGATATGTTATTTACTGTGTCAGTTACAAGACTAAATAGAGATGGGTTTATCTTTTATCTTTATCATAACTTTTTATTCTCTTTATGAAAGTACCATTCTGTTTGCATAGAGGCAAGGACATTACAGATGTAAGGTATAAAAAACAAGAATGGGAAAAGAAGCAATTCTGAGACAAGAAAAATGTGGGGGTTTGTTCACTCATTATTCAAGCAACACCACTTTACAAGTAAGCCCTTTTGAACCCCATACTTTCCCTCCCAAGTCAATTATGGTTTATACCGCATCACCTACACAATTCAAGTTCTCATTTACGATAAAACAAAACAGTCCATTGCATTAGCATCTCAAGTGTAAGAAGCATTCTGTGCAAAATTATGGCAAGTTACATGAAAAAATAAGGCAATATTTTATTCTTCAAGTTATACTCATGGAATTAACCTGGCTCTCCTTGTACCATGGGAATGTTGCCAGGAGGAAATGCTACAGAGTGAGGTAGTTGGAAGTTTACTAGCTTTGGCAACCAATCACCAGAGTTAGGGTTCCTCTGCCCCCATGCCTGCCATTTGCTTTGTGACCTCAGAGAAATGAAGACTTTCTAAGTTTGTTTCCTTGTGTGAAGATTGAAGCTATAAAAATATCTGTAGCATAAGATTTTTTGTGAGGTTCAAAGGAAATGATCTAGTTTAATGCCTTTGGAAATTATAAAGCATTATAGAAAAACTATTATTGTTGCTGCTTTTATTATCATTTGCAGAACTAAATATTCTTACATCTGATTAATAAATGTAAATTTGCTTAGAAAGAAATAATTCTTATGAAATATGTTTGGTCTTCCTTCGGGCATACTAAAAACTTAAGCTCTATGGTACAAACTGACTCATCTGTTATTTTTGCATAAAGATTATTTGTGACTCATATAGTCAGGTCCCTTTGCCTTCTGAAGATGTTCAGCATACCTTATCTATCCTAGAAAATAGAATTTCAGAAGCTGTTGTTGTTTTTCCTCCAGGCCTCAGTGCATTTTTTTTTTATTTATTTATCAAAGAAAGATTTTACAGCCAGAAGAATTAGTCTGCTGCTGCCTCTTTAAATGACTCTCTTCTCTTCATTGTTCCTGGCTTGTTTTGAAACCAGATGGTAAAACCAAGACTGGAACATCCTTTGGTGTCCAGAAGGAGGCCAGTCTGGCCAAAGCATTGTCATTCTTGTCAGCAACCAGAGTCAAAAACATTTTTATAGTTAATCATCAGGAATGCCTACTGGCTCTAACAGCCATTTATGCAGTATTTGTCAGCATGAAGGTTCCATCCACACCACAGATGACACGATGTCGGCAAGAAATGTGTTTCAATATCCCTCAGTGATGAGCTGAGCAAATTTTCATGGCTGACTCCCAAAGCAGTCGACAATATAAAATTTAGTGCCGTACTTCTTTTTTACCACATTGTGTGGATACCAATACCTTTCATTTTTACTCATTAGAACACAGGAAGTTTCAAAAACGCAGCAAATTATCACAAATATTTTTAAAGAAATTAACCCACCCTAAAATGAACTTTCACTTCAAAAGATGTGAAGTTGCAGTCTTAGACTGAGGAGCTGGAGTCATTTCATGGATGAGATCCCACCAGTAAAATCCTGTTTCTACCTACATCTCAGTAATCAATTGTAGCGAGGAGGCAGTGAATATAAAAATAACAATTAGAGGAAATGCACTATGCTTCAGAGTTAAAAGAGGAGCTTTAGGAAGGCACTGAATAATATTTTAAAAAGTATCAAGGGGGAGAGCTTATCAGGCCTTGTATATAGCTAGTGGAAACTATTTGTTTTTAAAGTGCTATGGAGAAGCAAATCCAAATATCTGGAGAAAAACGTCCAAAAACAGCTTCTCCACTTTACAGTTGAGGCTTGTCACCATATCAGAGGGACTCAGATGGATATTCCATGTGACAGGCTCAAGGAGAAAACTTTGAAGGCGATGCCTAGGGCAGCAGAAATAAATCGCAATTACATACTACAATATTGCAAAAGGGTCTAACACGGATCTGACTTCTTTGTATGATGGAACTTTACGTGTATAATCAGTGAAACAATGTGCAGGGCACAAAGCCTGTAAATTTAAGGTCATAACTGATAAACCCGTGCAGAAACACTGCTATTTTTTTATATTTATACTGAGAATATGGTACAATAGCCAGTAAAAGGGACAGAGGAAATTTAAAATAGACAATAGTCAGAAGTCCTTAAGACTGGGAAAAGAGATTAGCATGTGCTATTTTAAAAAGGGAAACAATTGAAAAAAATATATTTCAGAGAAGAAAGAATCTGAAAATTTTAGTCAGACTTTTGTTTACAAACTGATATGCCTTGTCGTCCCATGGTGAAGCACAAGAAAAATAATGCATCACATCTTAAAAAACCAAACACCACAAAAGAAAGCAATGATGCAGGAGACAGTACATGGATGTCTTTCCAAGAGCCCTGCCTGATTTAAATGTCTTTTGATTGGCCAACCACTTTCAATCCCAAGCAAAAATGACTGGAAACAAGCTTCCTCCAACCCCCGACTTTAGTTGTTAACTGAGCCAATCACAAAACTGACTAGTTATAAACCTACAGAGTAAATAGGTTAATACATTTTAAAAAAATCATGGCTCTCTAGCTGCCCTTTGTTAGATTCAAGAAGAGACGCCTTCTTTCATTCCTCAAGGAAAAGTTATTTGCTTTGCTTTCTGCAACATAAAATGAGCCATAAACAGCTTTACAATAAATTAAAGTGTCCTGAAATCATCCCAATAGTGAGAGATATTTTATTCACTAACCAAGGGGCTAGTCATTCTGTGATGGAAGCGAACTGTATTGGGTCCAGAAAGGAGCTTCAGGATTCGGGCCTTCTTTTGCTCTGTGTTTTATATAAAAAGAGAGCTTGAAATCACCTGGAAATCATTTTTTTAAAAGTTAAACAGGGCCCTTGGCATCGATGTTCTCCACATATTTATATTAAGAAGCTAATAAAATATAGACTAAATAAAGCTGAAGGATCCATATAAGCCCTCCCTTGTTATGTAAGAGACCAGAACCTTATGTAATAGTCATTTTTCTTATTAATTTTTCAAAATTTGAAAGCTTTGTGTGATACCAAGGAATACTGAATAATGGGGTTTTAAAAATATTTTTAAAGCTGTTTGAATATGTGCAGAGCATTTGAGCTACATTTGCCAGTAGTTTGGTGACATCTAGTGGAAATAGTGATATGCGGTTTAAAGCACTGAGTTAAGTTCAAATCCTATACCAAAAGGGAATTAGGACTAAGAACATGGATAAACAATCAAAGACATTTCCCTACCTTCTGTCTCTAAAGCAGATGTCCTCAAACTACGGCCCGCGGGCCACATGCGGGTGTTTTTGCCGTTTTGTTTTTTTACTTCAAAATAAGATATGTGCAGTGTGATAGGAATTTGTTCATAGTTTTTTTTAAACTATTGTCCGGCCCTCCAACGGTCTGAGGGACAGTGAACTGGCCCCCTGTTTAAAAAGTTTGAGGACCCCTGCTCTAAAGTAACAAGAGTAAGTGAGTTTAGGTAATCCTTCTGGAAAAAAAATAACTTGGCATCCATGTCAATCACTATTAAAAATAATTTTTTTGGTTATAAAGTACATGGTTTTGGTAAAGAATATGGAATAGAAACATACAACAAAACAAAAATTATCCATAATCCTTCTACCCACCAACAAACACGGTTGATATTGTATGGCTTTTCATCCAGGCTTATATATTTTAGTTTTTTTTTTTTTTTTACTAAATTTGGATATTCTGAATATGCAATTTTTATATCCTAATTTTTTAATCCTGTGAGCATTTTTGCATGTTATCAGGTATAAAAATAATTTTAATTATGAGAAGCAGAGAATTATAATACTACTTATTTTCAGAATAGGATACTATAATTTTGTGAGTTGTACATGAAGACCCAAGGATGATATAGACCCTGAAACCTACATAATTTTAATAACCAATGAATTCCATTTAAAAAAGAATAATAGAGAAACATGATTCCAATAAAGTTCTTTTATTAGCACAGATTTTTAAAAGACCATGCTATTCTTGGAAATGTTAAATGTGTTTTAACCAACACAATTTTATTAAGTACTTATTATATTCCCAGACCCTAAGTGTATCAAAATAAATGAGATCTAGGCCTTACCTGTGAGACACAAGTGTCTAATAAGAAAGAATAAAGTATTTTTTAAGTAACAGTATTACAATCAATATATAAAACTACAACAAAGGAGGAGTTATGATCTTTAGGGGAAAAGAAAATGGGAAAATCCTCAAAGAAGAGATGACAGCTGTGCAGGACTCTGAAGAGTGGACAAGAATGGAGGATGTTTCATGTAGAAGAAAGCCTGGGCAAAGACAAGAAGCATGGGGAGGCTTAGTGTAGGTTGGTATCCCGAGAAAACTCATAATAATGGAAGATGTGACTAGAGAGACTAGATGGCTAAGGACATTTATTATGGAGGTTATGGAAACCCACTGAAAGTTCTTTTTCAAGGACAGTAACATGATTACATTAGCATTTTATAAAATCATGCTGACTAAAGTGTAGAAAATGAATAGGAGAGGACGAGACCAGCCAATAGACTGTCACAGAAATTCAGGAGGGAGACAGGAGGGCTGAACTAAGAAAAAGCAGTGAGTCTAGACAGAAAACAGACAGCTGAAGGCTGTTTAAAGGGGACAAACCCCCCAAATTTAAATATGCTGGGTGATGGAGTTGTGGGTGACGAGAATGACCCTAAGTTAGCTATGAGGTGACCGACTGCTAACATAGCATTCAGGTAATTATTAGGTAAGGGGGAAATGTTTGTGATTTTTAGCTTGTGCACTGCAACCTAGTTTAGGATTGGACAGATCCTAATTATCTTATCATTTTATGATACATAGCAAGGAAAGAGGTATGTCCCCTTATAAGACTGGTTCTGGTCATTGAATAGGTTTTCTTTGGCATATAGGTCAATGAAAAAGGAAGTGTGGCATGTGTTCACCATCCCAGTGATTTTGAAATGCCTCAGAGTGGTTAACATCTCTAGTAGGCCTCAGCACAGTAAGCTCTCTCTATCTGGAGCACTCCTGGGTCTTCCCAGTCCTCCCCCTCCCATCCCTGTTCTCACCCCACCCCACCCCACCCCCACTACATCACTTTTATTTACCCTTCTCTCTCCTAAGCTCCAAGGGCCCCTTCTTTTGCCTCTGTAACTTGTTTCCTGAGCCCATTATTTCCACAGCTCACTTTTCTACCTCTGTGATTTTCTAAATAAACTTTCTCTTATAGTTTGAAAATAATAATCCTCAGCACAGCGCCAAGACTCAGGGGGTAAGAGGAATACCAAAGGGGTTAGAGACATAATCAAGGAGAGTTCAAAGAAAACTAAATTCAGCTGTCTCAGAGATTTGTCCATACGGGGCGTCATTAGAAAGTGTAAATGACCTGCTAAATTCTTTGGTATTGAGAAGATATTTCTGAAATGTAGAGATCAAAATTAAATCATTCAAAGACTGTGCCTGCTCTTTTCCTCCCTGGCTGCTTGAAGATCAACTTTCATCATGAATGACACAGTAACTATCTGGACCAGGAAGTTCATGACCAACAGACTACTTCAGTGGAAGCAAATGGTAATTGATGTCCTTCACCCTGGGAAGGCAACAGTACCCAAGACAGAAATTTGGGAAAAACTAGCCAAAATGTATAAGACCACACCAGATGTCATCTTTGTGTTTGGATTCAGAACCCACTTTGGCAGTGGCAAGACCACTGGCTTTAGCATGATTTGTGATTCCTTGGATTACACAAAGAAAAATGAACCCAAGCATAGACTTGCAAGACATGGCCTATATGAGAAGAAGAAGACCTCAAGAAAACAGAGAAAGGAACGCAAGAACAGAATGAAAAAAGTCAGGGGGACTGCAAAGGCCAATGTTGGTGCTGGCAGAAAGGAGTAAAGATTCTTCAGTGACTATCTGTGGTGATTGTGCAGATTTTTCATGAGAGGATTAATAAACTAAGAACTTCTAAAAAAGACTGTGTGCCTCCGTGTATATGCTTACATATATATACAGTAAATTGGAGAGAGAGCTTGTTGAGTATGTGACTTGGAGACCTGGGTTCCCTGAGCTGTGGTCCACTAGTGATCTAACTCAATAAATCAGCAAGAACCATGTGTTGTGTCCTTGCTATGTGCTCAGTTCACCTGCTGCCAGCCAGCAGACATTATCAGCTATCACTAAGGGAGTGCTCACCTCAGCTAAGTGCTTTACAAACATTATCCAGTTTAATCCTTTTAGCAACCTAAGAGTTTCACCCTGTGATGCTTAGAGAGGTTAAGCCATTTGCCCAGGGTCATTCACCCAAGTAAGTGGAGAAGCTCAGATTCAGACCCCAGTCTCCTCCAACTCCAGAGCTGTGCCTTTAGCCAATATGCTATGTGAGATCAGCACTGTTTATTCATTTTTTAAAAAATCAAATTCTCACTCTGGCCAGGTAGCTCATACAAATCTCTCTCTCTCTCTCTCTCTCTCTCTCTCTCTCTCTCTCTCTCTCTCTTCCTCTCTCTCTAAAATCAATGCATTTTTTTAAAAATGGATCAACCACTTTGGTCTTTTTAAAAAAGTCAAATTCTCTTAAGTTTTATTTTATTTTATTGCTTAACTAGAGGCCTGGTGCATGAAATTCGTGCACAAAGGGGGAGGTTCCCTCAGCCCAGCCTGAACCCACTCCAATCGGGGACCCCTCAGGGGATTTCTGACTGCCGCTTTAGGCCTGTGGCATCGGGCCTACAATGGCGGTCGGACACCCTCTCACAGTCTGGGACTGCTGGCTCCTAACCACTCACCTGCCTGCCTACCTGATTGCCCCTAACCCCTTTGCCTGACTGCCTGATTGCCCCTAACCTCTCTGCCTGCCTGCCTGATTGCCCCTAACTGCCTCTGCATGCCTGATCGAGCCCCCAACTGCCTCTGCCTGCCTGATCACGCCTAACTGCCCTCCCTTGCTGGTATGATCACCCCTAACTGCCCTCCACTGCTGGCCTGATCTCACCCCCAACTGGCCTCCTCTGCCAGCCAATTTGGTTCTGATTGGTCAGTTTCTATGCCAGTCAGCGTCAAAAGCTCCGTCTCCTAGGCAGTCATTGGCTCCTCAGAGTTGACCCAGATTTGGTTCTGATTGGTCAGTTTCTATGCCAGTCAGCATCTCTGGGCCTATCAACGGGGCCTGATCAGAAAGGCAGGGCTGATCAGCAGCCCCAGTGGAGGCCTGGAGAGAAATGGAGGTGCGGCTGTTGGCCAGGCCAAGAGAGAAAGAGAGAGGCAAGTTCTGATCAACGGCTGCCACAGAGGCTACGGATCAGACCCTACCTCTCTCTCTGCAGGTCTCTTTCTGGGCCTGATCTGCAGCCCCCTAGGCAGTCAGTGCTAGATCAGGGCGCCGGCAGTCTTTATTATATAGATGCTTTGGGAACATAGTGAACCATACATGCCACTAGCTAAATTCTGAGTACCAACATGGACTTTCATTCCTACTTCAGACTTGTGGCCCCACAACTGACTTTGCAGTGTGCTCTTATTTTGTTTCATAGCATACAGAACTGGTATGTGAGAGACAGGTGGCAACTAGTTGCTATGGAAATTGCTTGTCATTAATGATAAAGCATATTACTACAGCAAATTTTGTTTAGCTTGAAAATCTGACTTGACCCCTTTCCTACAGGGGGCACAACGTTTTTATACCTCTGTACTCACAAAGGCCTGTCATCTTGGGTTAGTCCTGCCTGTACCACTGTGCTTTGCTATAGAGAGCTAAGTAAAGCCTGATTTCTTAAAGATTTAGGAGAAGAAAGAGGAGATAAATCACAGAAAGAAAAAAAAAACTTTAGAAAATACACATTTCACTCCTTTACAGAGAGTCTAAACTTGTTTTCCCTTAATGTGAAGGAAATAATCCCAAGTACTGCACATTCATAGACCAAGTTCAATGGCTGTTTGAATGTCCACCTGTGGTTAGTTACTAGATGCTAAGACTATAAGATGAATAATATTTTTAGACCAACTTAGAGAAGAATTATGAAAAAGATGATGTCCCATCTTAGGTGATGATACCCTAAGGCCTATTTCATAATTATCTTTTTCTTTTTTAATCCAGTTCTCACAATTAATGCCTAGCCTATAAACAAGTGAACAAACTTTTGATCAAAAATAAGGAACTACTTTGCACAAGAATATATGCTATTCCTTGGAGACCAATGTGCCAAGATGTCGGGAATCCTAGCCCCTAGCGTTGTTTTACTCTGACACTTTTTTGTATGGCCATAGAGGAAGTGATTCTGACAAATCTATGTACTCAGTATTATTTACAAATCTTTCCAAGTCAGCTAACAGTCCTTTCAATGAAGAACTGTGTTTACTATGTTAGGGACAATGTGAAGCAATAAAACAACTTCATTAGTCATATTTTAATTCAGTGTTCTATATGAGTTTTAAAAAGGACAATTTCAATCCATAGTATATTACAGACTGTGGTAAGTAAGTATTGTCATAAAAATAGATGCCAAAGTAAAAGCCCAAAAACTTGGAATCAACCTAAAATCAAACACCTATTTAGCCTCTCATTTCTTCCTACCCTTAAACCTGGGGTCCAAATACTTCTCTCTTTTGTTTCTTTTGAAACACAACCCATAATTGCTTAACACATTAATGATGAATCCCCAGGAATTGTTCTCACACACAGGCAGTCTAGTGATGACACCCTAAGGCCTATTTCATAATTATCTCTTTCTTTTTTAATCCAGTTCTCACAATTAATACCTAGCCTATAAACAAGTGAACAAACTTTTGATCAAAAATAAGGAACCACTTTGCACAAGAATATATGCTATCCCTTGGAGACCAATGTGCCAAGATGTCTGGAATCCTAGCCCCTAGCGTTGTTTTACTCTAACACTTTTTTGTATGGCCATAGAGTAGAGAGAGCAAAGGGAGTTTGGGAAAAAACCCAAGGGCTGGGTCACCCATGCAGGCTATGTAGCACAGGTGGGAAAGCTGGGAGGGTTCACCAGTATTTGTAATCTTCAAAACTGAGACTGAGCCGAACAGAGATTCAAGTACCCTGGAACCTATAGCATAATGACCAGGCTCTTAACCCAAGAGCAAACATCTCTTTCGATCCAGATAGGATGGCCCTTTATCATCTTGAAAGCCTACAGCTGACAAAAGAAGATGGAGAATTATATACAAAAAGCCATATTCAACTCACCTATTGCATCTCTGTTCCATGGTATGGCAAATTAAGGGCAGGAAGTCTGGGGGAGAAAGAAAATTGAAAGCAGAACAGATATGAAAGAGGAAAAGGGAATCAATTGGGTTGAGCCCCCTTGTTCATCAGGCTGTTACTGCCTTGAAAACTGATTAGCTCATGTGTGGGAGGAAGGAGAGCTTTGGCTGTTTTGTTCCTTGATACAACCCAAACCTCCTGAACAGAGTCTTGCACTCTTGATAAATGGTAAACTCTCGATAAATATTTGTTGAATATATGAATAAAGCCATTTTACTCCATTTTCTGCCATTTAAATATTTCTATCTTTGTTTGAATTAGAGTAACCAGCATAGCCTATCAGGGTATAAATTAATACCTGAACCATAGCAGCATTAAAAAGAGTAAACAAATTCAAATAACACCAGGCTGAAATTTTAAAATACAGCCCTGATTTCCTTGCTTCCTTCCAAAGGAACTTAAGAATGCGGGTAGCGATTTCACTAGCAATTCACTTGGCTAGTTGAAACCAAAAGGCACCAGTCTTATTCCATAGGCCTTCCACTAACAGGGAAAGCTCTCTGGGACCAAGGGAGAAGGACTCACGAGGCCCCCATCAGTTAGTAAGAAAATTAGTGGGAGGAACAGAACTACGAAGCATCCTCTCACCTCTGACCTTTGCAATTACAGACCTCTAGGGAGTCCCCAGGAACTTGGGGCAAACTGGATGCAATAATTGCTTTTGATTTTACTCCTCCCCTCTCCTCAGCTCATTGATAGAAGGCTGACTTTTTCAAAGAGGAAAATCATATGTGGATATTTCTGTTTCTTAATATACATTCTCTCCCTCAATCTGGGGTAAATTCTTCTCTACCCTTCAGGAAACCTTTGGCAATGTCTGGAGGCATTATTTGTTGTAACGATTGAGGGTGGCAGGGGTGCTTTTAGCATCTAGTGGATAGAGGCCAGGGATGCTACTAGCTACTCTACGGTGCACAGGACAGCCCCCCACCCCAAAGAATTATCTGACCCCAATGTCAATAGTACTAAAGTTGCGAAACAATGTTCTCCATGCGGGCCTCTTCCAGTGGACCAGGTGCTAATGCTGAATGCTTCTTATGCCTAATTTCATTTAATCTTTCAAGAATCTCTGAAGTGGACCATATTATCTTCATTTTACAGAGGAATACAATAGAGCAGGGGTCCTCAAACTTTTTAAACAGGGGGCCAGTTCACTGTCCCTCAGACCATTGGAGGGCCGGACTATAGTTTTAAAAAAACTATGAACAAATTCCTATGCACACTGCACATATCTTATTTTGAAGTAAAAAAAAAAACGGCAAAAACACCCGCATGTGGCCCGCAGGCCGTAGTTTGAGGACGCCTGCAATAGAGGCTCATAGAGTTTAAGTAACTTATCCCAAGGTTACACAGACCCATGAGTGGCAAAGCCTGTCTTCAAGCCCAGATCTACTGGCTCAGAAAGAACATGCTGCTGCCTTTCACAAGTTCCACCAAGATGAGTTCAAATGCCCTGCCTTCCCCGAACAGGTCATTATACAAGCTATGGACACTACTCACTCCCAGGAAGTAGCTACAACCAGGGGCATGTTTAGATATTTTATTCACATATTTAAAGTAATAGCTCATCTATAATAATCTTATATAATAAAGAGGTAATATGCAAATTGACCCTCACACCCTCGCACAAGATAGCTGCCCCCATGTGGTCAAAGATGGCCACCACAAGATGGCTGGCCGGGGAGGGTAGTTGTGAGCTATCAGGCAACAGGAGTGGGCAGTTGGGGGGGACCAAGCCTGCAGGAAAGGGTAGTTGGGGGTTACTGGGCCAGCAGGGGAGGGCAGTTGGGGGCGATTGGGCCAACAGGGGAGCAGTTAGGCATCGATCAGGCTGGCAGGGGAGTGGTTAGGGTGTGATCAGGCTGGCAGGCAAGCGAGCAGTTGGGAGCCAGCAGTACCGGATTGTGAGAGGGATCCCAGATTGGAGAGGGTGCAGCAGGCTGGGCACCGGGCCTCTAGTAAAAGCATAATATGCTAATTAGACCGGACAGCCGAACGACCTTCTGGACGTCCTTCCAGACGACCTTCCAACAAAGCGGGACTGCAAGCCCCTTGCACAAATTTTGTGCATCAGGCCTCTAGTGTAATAATAATGGGTACATAGACCTTGCTTTGCACCAGGACCTGTTATAAGGGCTTTGCTTCATATGTTTTAACACATTGACTCCTCCAATCATATGAGGCAGGTACTAGTATTATCCTTATACAAATGAGGAAACCAATGTTCAGAGAGGTGAGGTCACACAGCCAGCAAAGTACAGAGGTGTGATATGGTCACCAGAAGTCTGATTCTACTTTCTACAATCCTTAATCATTATTCTATTTTGTCTGGCATACCTACAAAATGGGAGAAATGGCACATAAGCCACTCGGTGGACTGTAGCCCTTCCTCTTGCACAACCTGTCCCCTGAGTACCTCGGCAGGTACTAATCTTTGCTCCCTTTGCTGTTCTTTGTAGAGCTGCCAAAACCTCAGTAAATCATGATACTGAAAGTGGGAAGATCAGAAATAACTTCTCTCCAGTTTACTAGCTCCTAAAGGCAAATCAGCATCGCCCTCACTTACTGCTTTGAAATTCTCCTTTATTGTTTGCATAAAATTTCCTTTTATTATGTGTGGGATTCAAAAAGGTTTTCAAATAATTACTACAGTTAGTCTAAATGTAAAAAAGCTAAAAGGAAAACTGTTTGCAATTAGGATTTGCATAATTTTTTTAAGGCTGCCTAAGTTGTCTACATTTGCAACTAAAAGTAGGGTAGTATTTTGGATGAAACAAAATGAAATCCATTTGCCAAGACAACCCTGACCTTCAACATTTCTTTTAAGCATCTCAACTTATTATGGAGACCGAAGTAATTAGATGCTTAAGCACTTTTTTAGAGAATAATTTTTTATATCGTTGGTTATTATGTCTTAAGTGAGCTTTATAAAAGCTGTAAGGTTAATGTATGGGCTATCAAACATGAGTCTGTAGATCTCGTGAATAAATTTTCCTCATAGATGGTCCTTACAATCTCACAAATTCCATCAGAAAAACATTCAACTCTTCTCACTTTAAAAACTGCATGTTTTGAACAAAATAGACTGGTGAACAAATTAGATCCAGAGACATAGAAGCATGGAACAGACTGCCCAATCTCAGAGGGAAGGTTGGGATGGGTGGGTGGATGAGAAGAAATCAACCAAAGAACTTGTATGCATATATGCATAACCATGGACACAGACAATAGGATGATGAAGGCCTGGGAGGGGCAGGCTAGAAGGAGTCAATGGGGGTTTGGGGGGGAACATATGTAATACTTTCAACAATAAAGATTTTCTTTTAATGCATGTTTTGGTATGGTTGGTATGGCTTATTTGGTTGGGCGTCATCCTATGCACTGAAAGGTTGCTGGTTCAATTCCCAGTCAGGGCACATGCCTGAGTTGGGGGCTCAATCCCAGGTCTGGGGTATGCAGAAGGCAGCCAATAGATGTTCCCCTCTCAGACCAAAATTTCTCTCTCTTTCCTTCTCCCTTCCTCCCTCGTTAAAAAAAAAAAAAAAAAAAAAAAAAAAAAAAAAAAAAGTCAATAAAAAATCTTTTAAAAAATAGTCATAATAAAAAATAAATAAAGCAACCTAGAGACTTCCTTCTTCTAAAAAAACGCATGTGATATGGGTACCTATATATAATTATGACATAACATAAATATGTACATTATGTACATACATGTCGCCTACTGCCAATTAGCATCTATAATAATAAAAGCATAATATGCTAATTAGACTGGACAGCTGAACAACCTTCCGGAGGTCATTCCTGATGTCCTTCCTGGCGAAACCTTGGAGGTGGGGGCCAAGGCAGAGGTGGTTAGGGGTGATCAGGCAGGCAGGCGAGCGGTTAGGAGCCAGCAGTCCCAGATTGTGAGAGGGTGCAGGCCAGGCTGAGGGACACCCCTGCCCCACCACCTGTGCATGAATTTCATGCACCGGGCCTCTAGTGAATTTATAAGCAGAGTCCAATAACCTTGATGATAATTGAAAGTACATCAGCGATGAGAAGTCCTTGGAAAATAAATGGGGATCTCAGCAAGAATTTAACTTAAAAGTAGGTGGAGGAGACTCATTACTGGCCTGGCTTGTTGCTTTGTTCTGTTTGAAATCTTGATTAAAGAAATAACAAACATGGAATGCTAATTAAACTGTTTGACCAATTTCAGTAAACAAGCAGGTCTAATTCGGGGAGTGAAGAGAGGAGATAAAACACTACAGCTCTGCTAGTCATTTCCCCACATCAGTTCTTTGGTTCCTGCTATAAAATTCCATGTCCCCAAAGGCCTCCAGATCAGCAGGGTAGCTGATTTCAGGGTAAAGAGAAAGGGAAAGTTGTAAACATGGTGAAGCTTGCTACAAGTTACTGCTCTCAGGCCTCGCTGAGATCACAGCCCATGACCGCAGCTGTCCTGCTCACTGACCTTCACCTAGCAGGCCATGCTGGAAGTCATGAAGAACGTGTTTAAATGGAAATAGTCATGCCTGGCTTGAACAAGCAAAACTGTTTCTTTAGATCAGTGCACACACAGCTTGGAGGCCAGTGTCCTGGGCGTACCAATTGTATCTCCACATAAAATGAATGTCGGCAATACGCTAGTATGTAATATTGTCTATTAGACAGTGCACAAAGCCTGCACTGTGTGTACATACCGTAGCCATGCAGAAAACATTACCAAATGAGCCTGCTTTTAGCCCATTGCCTCATACAGTGGTAATTAAGGAGAACTGCTTTTTGATTTGCCACTATTTGCTGTTCCGCAGCAAAAACAGAGCTTAGGCCATCTTGTTCCATTTGTTGTTGCCATGCTTAATCTTCTGATTCATGAGGAATTATTACACCCAACACCTATGGGGAATTTAATTGTTTGGCTCCTACTCCTCTGGCAAGTGTAATTATGGAGGAGGAGGATCTATAGATTAGCATTTCTTAAAAGCTTGGTCCAAGAAAAAATAAATAAAAGGAGGTGGAATTTTTTGTGAAACCCTGTATTGAATAACACCCAGGGTTGGAACAGTTCCAGAACTGAGCTTAAGAGAAAAATGCCTAATGCCTAAATGGGAGGTCAGACCAGGGCCACACAGCCCAGAAGTTTGATCCCATCACCATTAACTTGGGGATCAGCACACCCCATCTATCCCTTAGATATCTGTAGATAATTAGGATACGTTTTGTGTGTGGAATGCTTTCGCATGAATTGGGGATAAGAATGTTTTCGGTTGTTTCCATTGCTCTTCAATGATCAAGTTCTTGTTTGCTGCAATTACAGATGAGTAAGAGAGCTGTAGTCCCTCGATAACTTGACAGACAGGGGAAATGTGACATTTCATATTGTGTCAATAACAATGGAAAACTTTGGATGCTAAGTGTTAATATAGAGACAAGATTGAGGGCTGTGGCAGTTGCTGTGAGGGTCCCACCCATATTCCTAGGGACAACCCCGCCCCCCACATTCTTAGGACCCCCCGATTTCAGCCGCAGATTTCTAGCTGCCAGTTTCAGCACCTCTGTATCCCTGAGGACTTTCTGGAACTGTGAAAAGCCATGCTACTTGTGGTGGTAGGCCAGTGACTCAGAAGTTGGTGAATAACTACCCCAGGTCCAGTATCCCTCAGGTAGGATCATTTGCAACATGTATTTTATAACCTTTTCCAGAGTTTTACCTCAGGGTTAAGCTCCAGTTGCCACAGTGGTAGCTGGCTTAACACCACATCCTTTATTGTCTGCCTTTCCTCCCTTGAATCACTTCATGCTCCTCTCCCTACAGGTGTTCTCTGCATCTGGACTCCTCATGTCAGCATCTACTCATGGAGCACCAAGTAAGACAAAGCACCTGCCTTCAAAGAGTACACAGCCTGATGGAGAAATGAGATAAGAAGAAAAAAGGATAGAACGGAGGGGAGGGGAGTGGAGGGGAGGTAAGAGGAGGGGAGGGAGGGAAGGGGAGGGGAGGGGAGGGGAGGGGAGGATACTAAATGTGAGTATTTGAGTCAGAGATACCAATGTGGTAAGAAATGTGGTCTTGTGCTAGCCAGTTTGGCTCAATGGATAGAGCATTTTCTATGGACTGAAGGGTCCCAGGTTTGTTTGGGGTTTTTTTTGTGTGTTTTTTTTTTTTTGGGGGGGGGGGCGTTATATTTTATTGATTTTTTACAGAGAGGAAGAGAAAGGGATAGAGAGTTAGAAACATCGATGAGAGAGAAACATCGATCAGCTGCCTTGACCGAAATCAAACCTGGGACCCTTGAGTCTGCAGGCCGACACTCTATCCACTGAGCCAAACCGGTTTCGGCCCAGGTTTTATTCTGGTCAAGGGCACATGCCCAGGTTGCTGCTCAATCCCTAGTAGGGGGCCTGCAGGAGGCAGCCAGTCAATGATTCTCTCTCATCATTGATGTTTCTATCTCTCTCTCCCTCTCCCTTCCTCTCTGAAATCAATAAAAATATATTTTAAAAATAAAGAAATGTGGTCTTTTGTTTCGTTGTTTAGGATATTTGTTCCTAGGCAAGCCATATAATTTATTTATGTCATAAATATTTATTGCATGCCTACTATATGCCAGACAATGGCACGGCAAGAAATCAAGAAGTCCAGATTATGTTCTAGGATATATATAGACTCATAGGTTATGTGATAGTAAGTATTGCAAGGAAAAATAAAGCAGGATATATTAGTCTGCTCAGGCTGCCATAGATACCACAAACTGGGCAGCTTAAACACAGACATTTACTTTCTCACAGTTTTGGCAGCTAGAAGTCCAAGATCAAGGTGCTATGAAGGGTTGTTTCTGGTGAGGCTCCTCTTCCAGGATTGTGGATGGCCATCTGCTCTGTGTGTCCTCACTTGATCTCTCCTCTGAGAACATAGAGAGAAAGAGCTCTGGTGCCTCTTCCTCGTCTTGTAAACACACCAGTCCTATAGGATTAGGGCCCCATTCTTATGATCTCATTTAACCTTTATTATCCTACCTAATAAAAGGGTAACATGCTAATTGACCGTACCTTCGCTATGCCCACAGCCAATCAGGGCGCTATGCAAATTAACCAAGATGGCAGCCCCCACGCGCTGCCCCATCGCTGAGCGGCTGATGGACCCGGGCCGGCGGGAGGGACGGGGCCTCCCACCGCTCCGAAAGCTGAGCGGCTGACGGAACCAGGCCAGCAGGAGGCACCCAGATTGCCGCCGCCGCCCGGGGCCAAGCCCCGACCCTGAAAGAAAGCGGAAGATGGTGGCCAGAGCCAAGGCCTGGGTCCCCCCGGTGCCGGCGGAAAACTGGTGCAGGCAGCCAGGTGAATGAATGTCTTGCACGAATCTTCGTGCAAACGGGCTTCTAGTCTCCATATAGTCCTATCTCCAAGTACTGAGGGTTAGGGCATCAATACATGGATTTGGTGGTATACACAATTCAGTCCATAACACAAGGTAAAGGGATGGATAGTAACCAAGAAATTGAACTTAAACTATTCAAACCAGTGAGGAATATAGTCCCAAAATTTATTAGCTATCAGCATGAAGCAGGTATGGCAGTGTAGTAGTTGATTACTACCATCATTGTAGATTTTAATATTATAAAATTTGTAATGAAGCCTCCAAAATAATAGAGTATATTTTACTCATACAAAGTAAGAATGTGTTCTCCCTATTTATCTCTATGATTTGTATTTATCATGATGCAGCTATGGTCTAGAAAAAATAAAATTATGTTAGAATAAGTTTTCAGTTGCTACCAAAAGAAGACAACTTTAAGCCTTTAAAGACATGTTCCTATACTGTCAAATCTCAGAGAGAAGGCGGGGGTGGGTGGGAAGAAATTAACCAAAGAACTTGTATGCATACACTGAGTAACCAGATTATTATGATCTCTGAACGCATAATAATCTGGCCACTCAGTGTATATCCTATATAATCCTATATAATAAAAGGCTAATATGCAAATTGCCCACTGGCAGAAGTTTGACCTGGGCAGGCGACAAGGGGGACTAGAAGGGGATAATGGGGGGATAAGAGGGACATCTGTAATACTTTTAGCAATATAAATAAATAAATAAATAAATAAATAAATAAATAAATAAATAAATAAAATTCCTAAACAGAAGGAATAAGTAAAACCATGATGTGGAGACCCTAAGCCAACCCATAGGAGAGCAGGGGGCTTTCAGGGCCACCATTCTATGTCCTGTTGGGGTTCAGGGAATACTGATCTTTTAGAAAAAGAAAAATTCCCATGTTAATTGCTGAGCTGTTTTCAAAGGCTGCTTGCTCTCTTCAGAACATGATTGGCTCTCCTTCAAACACTGTTCAACCTGAGTAAATCAGAGAACTGTATACAGACCACACATACAAAAAATAAATTAAAATTTAAAAAAGACAATCCACGCCTTCAGTGTAATTATGTAGTACAAATAATAGAGGTTTTGTTAACTATCAGCTCTTTTTTGCAGTCTGACAAATATCAGAGACAGTATAATGCCATAATTGCACCTATGAACCTGTATAACATTTAGACAATGAGTTCCAAGGTTAAGGTACATAATACATATTCAATATATTTCTCTGATGAGCCTAAGAAGTTTAATGTGATGTAAAATGAAACTGAGAGCACAACATGTTTCTCTGTAAGAGATATTAACTACTTTATTATCAAATGTCAAAATATTGTTTATTTTGAGAGAGTCTTGTATTGATTGTTTATTTACAATTTTACTTACTGAGATTACAAAAGGATTTGATTCAACATATGCTTGGTTTACTTTAGTCAGTAATGGTTGGTTCAAAAATCTCAACTATGTTTTTACTATTGATATTGATTGAGATCAAACCTCAGTTGATTCTATCAAACACAGGTTGCTTGGTCATATCAAGAAATGGCCTCTTTGCCCTATCTTGTTTGGCTCAGTGGATAGAGTGTAGGCCTGTGGACTGAAGGGTCCCAGATTCTATTCTGGTTAAGGGCACATGCCCGGGTTGTGGACTCGATCCCAGTAGGGGGCAGGAGGCAGCCGATATATGATTCTCATCATTGATGTTTCTATCTCTCTCTGCCTCTCCCTTCTTTCCTGAAATCAGTAAATATATATATACAAGAAATTGCCTCTTTAATATTGGAGGGCCTCAGGGCTCAACCCTTAGTTCTCTATTTGCAATTTTTCATCCAATCTCTTGGCTTTAAATCCCATGTATAGTCCAATGAACCTCAAATTTACATATTTAACACAGCCCTCACTCCTGAACTTAGGACTTATATACACAATTGCCTATTTGAAGTCTCTAGTTGGAGTCTAATACAATCTCAAGATCAACAACTTCTAAACTGAACTCGTGATTTTAGCCCACCAACCTGAACAGCTCCAAAAGTTAGCTCCTGATTTTATCCTACCATCCCAGTTGATGGCAACTTCATCCTTCCAGTGGCCAAAACCAAAAATCCATAAGTCATACTTTCTTTTTTTGACTCACCATATTCAGTCTGCTAGAAAACCATATTGGTTCTATCTTCAAAAGATATCCAGAATCCAATCTTTTCTTTTTCAAAAAATATATTTTTATTGATTCCAGAGAGAGGAAGGGAGAGGGCTGAGAGATAACAACATCAATGATGACAGAGAATCATTGATCAGCTGCCTCCTGCATCCCACATTCTGGGGATTGAGCCCGCAACCCGGCATATGCCCTGACCAGGAATTTAACCATGACCTCCTGGTTCATAAGTCAGTGCTCAACCACTGAGCCACCATTGGCCAGGCCTAATCTTTTCTTACCTTCTCCACTGTTACCACCATGGTCAAAGCCACTAAAGTCACTTTCCCAGATTATTTCAGTAGCCTTTCTATTGGTTTTCCTGTTTCTGCTTGTAAACCCCTTCCCTAAGCCTATTTTCACCACCACAGCCAAAGGCATTCTTTCAAATATGTCATATCATGTCACTCATCTGCTCAGCTCACTCTGAATAAAATACAAAGCTCTAAGATGGGCTGCAAGGCACTAAATGATAAGGCCTCTAATTTCCTCTCTAACTCCATTCCAATCAAACGGGCTTCTTTGCTATTCTTCAAACATCCCTGGCAAACTCCCTTCATAGGACTTTGATACTGTTGTGTCTTCTTCCAAAAGTGCTCTTGCCCCAGACCCCTACATGGCTGACTCCCTCATCTTCTTCAAGCTTTTGCTCAAATATCTCCTTCTCAGTGATTGCAACTCGCAACACCTCTTTTTATACCCCTAATACCTATATTCCGCTCAGTTTTCTCTTGTAACACCTCCGAAATACTATATACTTTATTTCTTACTAGAAGCCCAGTGCACGAAATTCGTGCACTGCGGGGGGTTGTCCCTCAGCCCAGCCTGTACCCTCTCCAATCTGGGACTCCTGGAGGGATGTCCGACTGCCCGTTTAGGCCCGATCCTGGTGGGATGGGGCCTAAACGGGCAGTCAGACATCCCTCTCACAATCCAGGACTGCTGGCTCCCAACTACTTGCCTGCCTGCCTTCCTGATTGCCCCTAACCGCTTCTGCCTGCCAGCCTGATCACCCCCTAACCACTCCGCTGCCAGCCTGGTTGATGCTTAACTGCTCCCCTGCCAGCCTGTTTGCCCCCAACTTCCCTCCTCTGCCAGCCTGGTCACCCCTAACTGCCCTCTCCTGCAGGGTTGATCACCTCCAACTGCCCTCCCTTGCAAGCCTGGTCCCTCTCAACTGCCCTCCCTTGCAGGCCTGGTCCCTCACAACTGCCCTCCCTTGCAGGCCGGGTGCCTCCCAACTGCCCTCCCCTGCTGGCCATCTTGTAGTGGCCATCTTGTGTCCACATGGGGGCAGGATCTTTGACCACATGGGGGCAGCTATATTGTGTGTTGCAGTGATGATCAATCTGCATATTACTCTTATTAGATAGGATAGAGGCCTGATACAGGGGTGGGGGCCAGCTGGTTTGCCCTGAAGGGTGTCCCGGATCAGGGAGGGGTTCTCTTGGGGCGTGGTGTGGCCTGAGCGAGGGGCCTGTGGTGGTTTGCAGGCCGGCCACGCCCCCTGGCAACCCAAGTGGAGGCCCTAGTATCTGGAATTTATTTTCCTTCTACAATTGAAACTTTTTAGCCTGGAGCGGACCCAAGCCTGCTGCTCCCTCAGGGGCGGCAGCCATTTCTGTGGCAGTTAATTCACCTTCTACAATTGAAACTTTGTAGCCTTAAGCGGGTGAGCCCGGCCAGGGTGTGCGGAAAGCTTTGCTTCCCCTGTTGCCGCCGGCAACCCTGGCCTGCTCTCTCAAACTCCATTCTGCTGCCATTTGTTTGAATTTGTTTACCTTCTATAATTGAAACTTTGTAGCTTGAGTGGAGGCTTAGGCCTGCAACGGCTATTGGAAAGCTTGGCTTCCTCTGTTACCTGGGAAACCTTGCTCTCTGTGGCTGTAGCCATCTTGGATGGGGTTAATTTGCATACTCACCCTGATTGGCTGGTGGGCATGGCTTGTGTAGCGGAGTGGTGGTTAATTTGCATATTACCATTTTATTAGAGAGGATGTTTATTGTTATTTTCCATCTTACCCAGATAAGACTATAAGGCTCATGAAGACAGAGAGATTTCTCTGTTTTGTTACTGCTATATCCAAAAACCTAGAACAGGACTCAACATAATAAATGTTTGTTGAATTGGTGCTATGTCTTCCTTAATTTTTTTTGCCCAAGATGTATCACTTGTGTTTCATCATAAGAAAAATGAATCATGGAAGGGAAGGGACCACCCATGCTGACTACAAAATAGTAATGTTACCTAATAATAGACAAACATGTAACTTGACTGTACCTCTGCTATGCCCACAGCCAATCAGAGTGAGTATGCAGCCGAAACCGGTTTGGCTCAGTGGATAGAGCGTCGGCCTGCGGACTCAAGGGTCCCAGGTTCGATTCCGGTCAAGGGCATGTGCCTTGGTTGCGGGCACATCCCCGGTGGGGGGTGTGCAGGAGGCAACTGATCGATGTTTCTCTCTCATCGATGTTTCTAGCTCTCTATCCCTCTCTCTTCCTCTCTGTAAAAAATCAATAAAATATATTTAATAAAAAAAAAAGAGTGAGTATGCAAATTAGAAGCCCAAAGATGGCGTCTGCCCAGCTGCTCCAGGTGCGGAGTGACCAGGTGGGGCAGGACGCCTGCTATGAGAGGGAGGTCGGAGGGGGGGGAGGGGGTGAAGGGATCTACAGGAATGGAGTGCCGCAGGGAAGACAAGACTGCAGACTCCAGAGTCTGCAACGAAGATGAAGTTGACAGACTCTGGCCAGAGCGAAGGCCTGGGTCCCGGGTGCCGGAGGAAAACTGGTGCTGGAAGCCAAGGGAAGGAAGGCCTATTGCACGAATCTCTTTGTGTAATGGGCCTCTAGTAATACATAATAATAATAAAGTTAACTAAATGAATTTTGAATTTTAAAATGTCAGCTGTTTTATTTAATGATATGTTTGTGAAAACAAATGTCTAAAACTCGGTAATGGGCAAAAGAGGGAAAAGAAGTAGGTGTTCTATCAGTGCAAGGTTAGGCTTGGCTTTATTTTTATTATTTTGGGGTTTGGGGGGGCTTACATAAATTAAATAATATAGGCTAGCAATGTTTCAAATTGTGGGGCATCTTCTGGTCTTTCAATTCCTTGTGTTCTGAAGGCAGACTCTACTGTGAGGGCACAAGTGGTGGTATAGGTCCAGGCATGACCAGCAACTGTTTTCATGCAGGAACAACAGCTCCAGATCCCCACAGCTCATCTCTTCACCTTGGTTTTGCCACAGAAGGAGCAAGTGTACTTGGCGTGCTGGCTAATTTTCTTCACCATTTTCCTGAGGAAGACACCCTAACGGGTCCTGTATTTGCCTACAATTCCAACCTTCTTGGTGCATTTAGCCATGCTGCCGAGAGCTAGGCATGGCTTTAAATTACCTGAGTTATTTTCTAATTCTAGAGGGGCAGAGGTTAAAATGTAGGTGTTTTGTTCAGTAAAAATGCAAATAATTTCTGTCTAGTGCAGTGGTTCTCAACCTTTCTAATGCCGTGACCCTTTAATACAGTTCCTCATAAATGTAGGCTTTACAGCAGCGGTTCTCAACCTGTGGGTCATGACCCACAGGTTGAGAACCACTAGCAGAGTCGCCTAAGACCATCAGAAAACACAGATATTTACATTACGATTCATAACCATAGCAAAATTACAGTTATGAAGTAGCAACGAAAATAATTTTATGGTTGGGGTCACCACAACATGAGGAACTGTATTAAAGGGCCGCGGCATTAGAATGGTTGAGAACCACTGGTCTAGTGGAAGAGATGACCACTAATGTTTATGGTTCTCTTGGACATTAATTTTGTATTTAACCCAGCAATCTATTAAATTTATTATAGGTATCTAGTTTCTCAAAGCTCTTTGGACTAATGTAACATCTTAATGATTTTCTCATTAACTTATGAGATGAATAAAATCTTTGACATGTTCTCATTCTATATTTCCATGAGAGTCATGAATAAGCCTTTTTGAAAATTAAATTTTAACATGTTCAATGATCAGTTGTCTTTTTCAGTATTTAGAAACTACAGTGAAATGTCTCAAGATCTCGGAAAAGAGAAATAAGATTATCAGCTAGAACATAAAAGAAGACTGTATCATGTTCATTAACACAAAGATTCTATGTGATAAAGTTGTCATTCTTCATAAGTTAATTTATAAATGTATCAGAATCCTAACAAAGCACCAGCAAGTTTATTCATTGTTTGTCTGATTTTAAAAACACTCCTAAAGTTTATTTGGAAAATGTTCATAAAGATAATCAGGAAACCACTGAAAGGGAAGAGTTATAAGGCTTAATCTTACCAGATATTAAAGAATATTGTAAAGGCTTAATAAACCAAATAATATGATACCAGCCCCTAAATAAGTAGGTATATCAATGGGACTCATAGAAATACACCCAGATACATAAGGGGATAAATACATAATTTAAAATATAACAAAAGAGCATCTCAAAACTGTAAGTTAAAAGATGGCTCATCCAATAAGTGAAGTTGGGTAAAGCAGGGGAAGGGACACTGTAGATTACGCTGGACCTATACCTCACACTTGAAACAAAATGGCTTCAAGATTTGACTGTAAAAGATGAAATCATATATTTACTAAAAGAAAACCTAGAATTTCTTTATCTTTGAAATAGGAAAGACCTTTCTAGCTATGACTCAAAATCCAGAAGCCCCTCCAAAATAATTGGGAAATTTAAAACTCTTTTAAAAGTATGTGTATATTGTATATGTGTATATTTTCCTCCTGCATGCAAAGCACCATACACAAAGTAAAAAAATAACCAAGAAACTTGGAAAAGTATTGACAATTTATCATAGATAAAGGGATAATCTCATCCTTTATAATAAAAGCCTAATATGCTAAGTGTCTGGTCCACCAGTCAGCTGTTCAACCAATCAAAGAGTAATATGCTAATGATATGCTAAGGCTGCTCAACCGCTCGCTATGACGTGCACTGACCACCAAGGGGCAGATGCTTCAACCAGTAGGTTAGCTTGCTGCTGGAGTCTGGCCAATCGGGACTGAGTGAGATGGGCCAGACACACCCTGGAGCCCTCCCACAGTCCCTCCCCAGCTGGCCAACCTCCCGCGTCCCTCCCCAGCCCTTATCGTGCACCAGTGGGATCCCTCCGCCTGGCCTGCACTCTCTCGCAATCTAGGACCCCTCAAGGGATGTCAGAGAGCCAGTTTCGGCCCAATCATGCAGGCCAGGCCAAGGGAACCTTCTGGTGCACGAATTTGTTCACTGGGCCTCTAGTATCATATATTTAGGGATACTCTAGCACCTGGTCCTGTTGCCAGTGGAAATAGGGTCTTTCCATGGAGTTGCACGGAAAGCATTTCTGGGGCCCCACACATGGAAGGATAAGGTGTAATGGTAAGATTTATTGGGGTTGAAAAAAATGACTGCCCCCAGTTTCCCAGTGTCTCATCTCCATCTGTCCCACTGTGGAAGAAGTCCAGCCTTGTCTTCATTAAGCACAGAAGTAGGGCCAGGGTCCAGAAATTCTGTACCATTGGTTCAGTGCATACCAAAGCTTAGGCCAGTTGAGTCTCTGTCCCTGTCCGGCTGGCTTAATCTCTGTTGCCAGCTGCACTCTGGCCAGCACTGTATTACTGTACCCAGGCTCATGCTTGGGGCCTGCCTGGCTGCCAGGCCTCATGGCTGCTATGAAGAGAGAACGGGCAAGCACATGAACTCACACATTACCAACAGAAAGAGAGAGAGAAAGCTTACCTTTGTTAGACTTTGATTATATTACCTCAGACTTGGGAAAGACCAGGCACTCTTTCAAACTAACCAATCAATTTCCAAGTCCTTCATGGCTTGTGCTGGGCCATCCCCCTAACCAATCCAATCCTCTTCCCTTTTCCCAGGCTAGACACCTCCCCCTTATGGTCACCATCTTGGCTCCTACTGCACATACCACAAAGTAGAAGGACCTCCCCCTGTGCCATTTTGACTTCTATTGGGCATGAGCCCAGCAGAGGAATTTCTCCCAGTTTTTTTCCCCCTCCATTGGTAATCCCAGTTAATGACCAACCAGTAACATCCTTCCTGACCTTGGGAATTAGGTCCTGAAGGTGGATGATGCAGCTTTCCCCTAGGAAGCCTATGAATGCTGCAACTTCCTAGTGAAGCAGGCTTATTGTCCAATGCAGCACCCAAGTTTATTATACACTAGAGGCCCGGTGCACAAATTCGTGCATGGGTGGGTTCCCTTGGGGTGGTCTGTGGGGATCAGGCCAAAACCCGCAGTCCAACGCTGCCTGCAGCTCCTACCTGCTGCTCCCGCTCATCCCGGCCCCACTGCACCTGCTGCAGGCTCACACCCAATCAGTGCCAATTCGGAGAGGCTCATGCCACCTCAACAGTGCTCACCAGCCATGAACCCTGCATCTGGCGCCCTCCCCAGGGGAGTGGCCTGCAGGATCAGGCTGAAACTAGCTCTCCAACATCCCCCGAGGGGTCCCAGATTGCGAGAGGGCACAGGCGAGGCCAAGGGACCCCACCAGTGCACGATCAGGGCCAGGGAGGGACCGCAGGAGGGCTCCAGGGCATGTCCGGCCCTATCTCGCCCAGTCCCTATAGGGGCTGGCTGGCTGGGGAGAACGCAGGAGGTTGGCCAGCCTGGGAGGGATCACGGGAGGGCTCCAGGGTGTGTCTGGCCCATCTGGCTCAGTTCCCATAAGCCCAACCCCAGCAGCAAGCTAACCTACCGATTGGAGCATCTGTCCCCTGGTGGTCAGTGCACGTCATAGCGAGCGATTGAGCAACCTTAGTATATCATTAGCATATTATGCTTTTATTGGTTGAACATTCAACTGGATGACCAGACACTTAGCATATTAGACTTTTATTATATAGGATAATGTCTGATTTCCTTTGCTCCCTTCCTTTATTAATATCTAGCTACCTATGCTAATAGTCCTACCTAGTTACTTAATAACCTCGTGATGAAAATTTTCATGTTGCCAGAATTTACTCTTACATACACCTGATTCTTTCTTAATAACACCAAATTAATAGCACTTTCTCTCATCTTCAAGTGCAGTTCACAGGAGTCTAACGTGTGCAATAAGGTCATTATTACTAAGATACTCTATTTTCTCACTACCGTTAGTATAGTGATATGGTCTGACTTTGCAAGTGCTGCCATTTTCTGTAAGGGATGTGGTTTGGGACCAATGAGAACAGGGGAGATCATCCACATAACCCAGTGAAAGAGGAGTGAAGAGGCAGTTCTTATAAAGCAAACAATACAGTAGGTCCTTGGGTTACATCAGTGATCTGTTCCTACAGCGCGATGTAACGTGATTTTCGCCGTAAGTCGGAACCCACCTACAAAAGCACCTACGTCACTCACATGGAGCACATACACAGCAGTAATGAACTGAAACAGTAAAAAAAAAAAAAAAAATTTAAAGGAAGATAACAATTCCTGACCTTTACTTGTGGTAAATAAATAATAAAAAAATATAAAGCACATATGTACATACGTCGAAATGACGGAACTTTTTTTTTTAATGAATACTGTAAATGGGAGATGGCAACATAGCCACGAAACGACGTACGTCGAGTCTGAGGTAACCTGAGGACTGCCTGTTACAGAGAAGTATTTGTCATCATTTGCTCCTCTTCCCTCCTTTTAGGTCATTTGAAGCTGTAGTTAGAAACATATATGATTTCATACCAGACCTTGGGATTTTTTTTGAGACACAGGGGAGAAATTTGTTTAGCTGAACTGCTTGCTCAGTGTACATTGAAGAACTGGTGTTCACGATATAGCTGCTAGTGGAAATGAAATCATCTGTATTGACACATTTGGAAGTTTCACATCTTTTTCCACTTAACATGCTAACGTGATAATTGCCAGAGTGATGATTTTTCTAGTGACACATCTCCCTTTGTCAATATTTAGACCCGTGTACAGAAAGCTTATCTAACACACCTGGCTAATTTTCACTTCATTTAAAAATAAATGAAACATGTTTAGCTTGCTGGGTTAGAACAACAACAACAACAAAAAAAAGAGGTTTCATAAATAATTTTCTCAAAACACCTTTAATGATAATAAGAAAATAAATGTAAAAAAGTAATTTTCTTCATTAACTGTATTTGATCGGATTTAAAAACCTTAGTTGGAGTATGTATTAAGATCATCTGATGGATTTTGAAGCTTTCTTTTTTTCTTCAAGAAAATTTTTTGGGAACTCAAAAAAATCATTTGGAATATTCCAAGTCGCCTCAGATTTGGATTTTGCAGATTTGAAAGGTCTCCCCAGAGTTTGGTTTATTTGTTACTGTTTTTGGAATGCCCCACATCCAATCATGATGGCCATACTCGGAAGAATCTTGGTCTTAATTTAGTGTCTTGGAAGGTTAAAACTTATTATAGGGAATCTCTCCTGGGATAAATTCAAGGTGACTCCTCCCTCTAAGACTCTAGGTGAGTCACCTAAGGAGAGAAGGGTAGAAAAGAAAAGTAAGCTATACTGTTTCCTGACCAGGTGGGTGGTCCATGGTCTACTTCTTTTTAGCATATAAATCGCTTTGGTAGCAACTGCTGCTATCCCCCAGGTCCCTGAAGTGCAGGGTGCTAAAGACTAGAAATACTTAAAAAAAAAAAAAAAAAACTGAGGTGAATAGGAATCTTAAGCTTTTTCTGATTGGTGTGTCATGCCCTCATGCTTTGGGGGATTTTGATGTTCTTCTCACTCCCCCTCTTTCCCTTTCATAAAATATAACTGCTGTTTAAAAATGTTAGCCTCGCTTACTTTTGAAAGTAGAATTGCACTGACAGTAACTGGGTTAACTGTATTGCTAGATTTTTCTGGTTTCCAAAGAATGCTTCAAAAGTGTGGAAATAGAGTTCTTTTTCTTTTTTCTTTTTCATGGCTAACAACTTCCCAGCCTTCTAATTTGCTGTCCTGTTGCATTGGAGTTCATTATCTTTGTATTACAGTTTAGTCATTCTGTTTGAGTTTCCATTCTTTCATTCTCTTCTGAATTCTTGCTGAAAATGGCAATAAAAGTAACACAGCTGACGCTTGCATACAAACTGAAGACATAATGAGAACAGTACTTTCATAGGAATTCTATCCTACATCATGAGTTTCATCTCATTCAGAATGAAAAGCATACTTAAAGTATATTGAGATTTTTTCCCCCTCTCTTCTCTCACATTCTCTCTTTACAAATTCGATTATACAATAAAGCACATCATTTTTACCTTCCCTTGCCTTCAGAGGAAACAAGGTCATGTAAAGACTCTGAAGATTTAGAATAATAGCTCAAGACATCATTAAATATGATCATTTTTGTTGTGCCAAAGAGAAATTTATTGCGACACCAATGTTATAGAATGAAGTTGGAATTGCAAGGTAAAGCTGTGTCTAGACTTCTAGACTTTAGTAGTTATTCTGGAAAAATCAACTAGATAAATGACCATTAATTGTATATGCAATAGCTAACTATGGGCAGCTCATAGAATGAAGAAAACCTTATAGTGAAATGTTTGATTTAAATATCTCATGAGAAGAGTCCCTCAAAAATAATGCCTACCACTCTTTCTGTGACCTCATGGCAATGATACCAGATAATTAAAAATAAGGTACGCTTTAAAGCAATGTTTCCAGTACCCAGTTAACTAGGTGGGCTCACATTCTTTAATAGAAGTTCTTGGCATTTCTAATTTAAAATACCTGGTTTTCTATTGATTATTTTTGGCAAAATGAGGTTGGCAATAGAGCTATGAGCAGGGGCTTTCTAGAGTTGACTTTTTATTGAAACATCACAGGTCAGGTAATTATAAGAGAATGAAAATAAATACAAGCATTTCTAGAAATGGACAGTAAGTAAAAAGAATGGCATAATTTGAATCAACTAAATAATGTGTCAAATACACTGTTTTCATACCCTTATCTACACTAATAAGAGAGAAACATGCAAATTAACCATCACTCTACTACACCCACCAGCCAATCAGGAGGGAATATGCAAATTAGAAGGACAAAGATGGCAGCAGCCCAGCTGCTCCAGGCGCAGAGTGGCTGGATGGGGCAGGACGCCTGCTATGAGAGGGAGGGCGGGGGCGGGGGGGTGAAGGGATCTACAGGAGCGGCACTCCGGCCACAGCGAAGATGAAGACTGCAGACTCCAGCCTGAGTCTGCAGCGAAGACGAAGAAGGCAGACTCCGGCCGGAGCAAAGGCCTGGGTCCTGGGTGCCGGAGGAAAACTGGTGCTGGAAGCCAAGGGAAGGAAGGCCTATTGCACAAATCTCTTCGTGCAATGGGCCTGTAGTGGAATATAATAAAGTTATTTTTCTTTAGAAATTATCAATATCTTCTTATAGGGAGAACATTGTGGGAACCCAAGTTATTATTACAAAGTTGCTTGGTGGGATGACTATCAAATAAATGGCATGAGGTAATTTAATGTTTAAGGGCAGCAGGAAGATGTCCTAAACAGCCATCCTTATGGGAGAGTTGGATTTGTCAGTGGGAACAGACGTCCTTTGATTATTGTTCTCTCTCCTAAACCAGCAGAATCGGGCCTAAACCGGCAGTCAGACATCCCTCTCACAATCCGGGACCACTGGCTCCTAACTGCTCACCTGCCTACCTGCCTGATCACTCCTAACTGCCCCTCCTGCTGGCCTGGTCACCCCCAACTGCCCCCTGCCAGCCTAGTTGCCCCCAACTGCCCCCTCCAGCTGGCCTGGTCACCCCTACTGCTCTCCTGCCAGCCTGGTTGCCCCCAACTGCCCCCCCTGCTGGCCTGGTCACCCTCACTGCCCCCCTCTGCTGGCCTGGTCACCCCTCACTGCCCCCACATGCCAGCCTGGTTGCCCCCAACTGCCCTCCCTGCAGGCCTGGTTGTCCCCGCAGCCTGCTGTTTGGTCATTTGGTCGCCCCCAACTGCCCCCCACCGGAGGTCTGCTGGCCCCATGCAGCCTGCTGCTCAGTAGTTTTGTCATCCCTCACTAACCCCCCTGCCGGTCTAGTTGCCCCATAAAGCCTGTTCAGTCATCCGTTCTGTTGCGATGATCACTTAGGCTTTTAGATAGATAGACTAGAGGCCTGGTGCACGAAATTTGTGCATGGGTACGATCCCTATGTCTGGCTGGTGATTGAAGCGTGAGTGTCTGGCATGGAAGGGCAGGTCCCAGCTGACCTCTGGGCCCTGGGCAGCACCTGGGCCCCCTGGCCCCCACTTACCCCCCTCTGCCTGAGTCACAGCGTCCGAATCCCCAAGCAGAGATGTGGTGAGCATGGCCAGACACCATGGGCTGGGGTGCAGCGTGGGCCTCTGGGTCGCCCAGTGGCGCCACACGGAAGCCGGGCGGGCAGTGCACTCTCTCCCAGCCAGCCTCAGCAGACCGGCTCCTGTGCGAACCCACGGTGAGCCCGACCGGCCCCTGTGGTCTCAGAAGCCCACTGGGGCTGGCAGCACCACCACTGCCGTCCACTGCCAGTGCCTTGTCACCAATGCCCACCATGTTCTGTGCTTCCCCCTGGTGGTCAGAGCACATCATAGCAAGTGGTCAAACTTCCAGTCGAATTCCTGGTCAAGGGGATAATATGCATATTAGGCTTTTATTATATAGGATATATTCCATTGATTTCAGAGAGGAAGGGAGAGGGAAAGAGAGAGAGAAACATCAATGATGAGAGAGAATCATGAATCAGCTGCCTCCTGCACACCCCACACTGGGGATCAAGACCTCAACCTGGGCATGTGCCCTGACCGGGAGTCAAACCTTGACCTCCTGAGTCATAGGTCTACTTTCAACCACTTAGTCACACCTGCCAGGCTCCTGTTCTCATTTTAAAGGAAAGAGAATTAACACTCCAGAGGTCGACTTGCCCTAAACAGCCAAGTTTTGCAGTGACAGAGTTGGAGGGAGGGAGGGGGACCAATTCTAAACACGCACTCATGAGATACTGTCTCTGGATCTTCAAGCAGCACTTCCTTGAGGCCCTCATATTCCCCACATGACCCCCCCCCCCCCAGCCTCCCTACCTGCCATCGGAGCTGAGGAGGGCGGAGGATGGGAAGGGCCATCTGCAGTTCACCTGGGAGGGGACATGAGAGGGGGAGGGAGGGGCAGAGCTGGGAGCACCACAGACCCGGGGTGGGAGTTAGAGGCAGTGATCTGGATGCTGATCGCCATGTCCCAGCATCTCAGGAGCATTTCTTTCTCCAGAAGCACCACAAGCATTGCCTTAGGCCGTGGGACCTGGGGCTGGTCTTGGTGGTTCTGTTCTGTGGTGCGGGATCCTCTGTGTCCTGGAAACTGGAGTCTGGATTGGAGTCGGACCACCTTGGCAAGCCCTTTGCATTGGACCCTGAGACCTTTGGTGTCACCCGTGACCCGGTTCTGGGCACAGCTGATCTCTGTGTCCACAAGGCGGCTTCATTTTCCTAGTTTTTAACGTTTGCTTTCCATAATACTGTACATTCTGTTTTGTTGGGTTTTGTATCAAAAATAAAACCATTTGCTTGTTTCCAATAAGTACTTGTCATCACTGAAGAGAGCTTGGGGGGTGGGGCCGTGGAGGAATTAAGGCAGCCTGCCAGGAATGACCTGCCTCCTGGACCTCAGGGTGGGAGGCTGGTCATAAACATTCCACATCCCTCGTATGGAGCTCAAACTAAGGTCTGGGTTTTACAGTCAGACCCTCAAAACAGACAGCCCCCTGCCAGCAGCTGCTGGAGACCCTGCCTTGCCAGGGGCCAAGCAGAGCATGGGGCCTCCTCCCTCCTCCTCCCACATCGTTCCTCACGCTCTGGCTTCCCTCCAGCACACCCCAAAGCCGCCATCTCTGCTGCCACAGTTTCCACTGTCTCCGCATCGCCCTCGGGGAGGGTGCTGTCGCCTCCTGCTGTCTCCCTTCTTCCTCTTCCTCCTCAGAAGCCAGCAGGTCCTCACCTAAAACCCCGGTGCCTCCCCTGCACTCAGGGGACACCAGGTTCTCATGGGCCCTTGATCCCCAACCCAGCCTTGACCCCCTTCCACTCAACCTCTTGCTCGTCCTGCTGCCCTTCCATAGGCTGTGCCCTCTGCCTGATGCCCTTCTCCAGGCGTCCACCTTGCTCTCCTCCATCCGTCTACTTTCCCTCAGCGAGCCTCCCTTTGGCCATTCCCTCACAGGGCCCCTATGTGGCTTCATTCATTCCCATGTTTTCATGGTGCCCCTGCCCTCTAACAGCTGCTCCTCACGTCTGTCCTAGGCTGTTTCCTCCCCGCACCCCTGGCAGAACACATGCTCTGTAGGACAGGGCGGCTGGCTCCCTGCTGCTCTGCGAGCACCCGGGCATCGCCTGGGACACGGCGGGTGCTCAGTCAGTGATATGGTGGAGTAAGATGCGCAGGCAGTGGTGTTAGGTGTAAAGGCCATTGGAAGGCAGACTCACTTGGAGCCGAGGGCCAGTGAGCTCTCAGCACAGCTCTCAGGGTGGGGCTTTGGGAGCCGGTTGGTCTTTTCTTGCAAGAAGGCAGGAAGAAGAGAATGAAAAAGGAGCAGTGTGTGTTTTCCCTCAACTACTTAAAAACTGATGATCTCATTCCATCCTGAAAGCTATGAATAGAAACCCTTAGATCAACCCTGTGAGGTGGGTTCTGGGATTATCTGAGATTCCGTGGAGAGTACGTGGCCTTTGCCTGCCACAAGGACGGTGCTTAGTAACTACCATCTTTTAGTGCTGTGATTCGTGCACTGGAGGGCGATGGCCTGCAGGGATCAGCCTGTTGTGGGAATGCCACTCATCCCCGCCAGCAACTGCCATCTTTTAGTGCTGTGATTCATGTACTTGTGGCAGGCGGCCTGTGGGGGTCAGCCCAGTGGCTGTGGACCTGCCCTCTGAGGGGCTGCTACCGCTGTGGGAGGGCCACGCACTGACCACCAGGGGGCAGGTCCTACGTTGAGCATCTGGTCAGTCCATCAGTCATTTCAGTCATCACGGTCACTGCCTTTTTATCTATATAGACTACGGGTCCAGTGCACAAATTTGTGCACCTTAAAAGGAACTGTGGGCCCCGAGGCTGTGGTAGGCACAGGGGAGGGTCTCGGCCCATCCTCCGCACCCCCGCCTGGCCCCTCCTGCTGCTGCCCCCAGTCCCCTGTCAGCCAGCAGCCCCACTCCCGCCGCTGCCACTCCCACGCTTGGATGGCACCAGCCCCGCTCGCACCCTCTGAAGGCGCAGAGTGATTGGGGCCGGTGCCAGCAGTGGGTGCGAGTGGGGCCAGCGCTTTCAGCAGGTGAGAGTGGCAGCTGCTGCCCTGATCACCCCTCAGGAGCAGGGGGAGGTGGAGAAGCCCTCAGGGGCGATCAGGGCCGGCAGCCACTGCTTGCACCTGCTGATGGCACTGAGCAATCAGGACTGCTGATTAAATTAAATTAGCTCCAGTGCTGGCTAAGAGTGCAAGCAGGGCTGGCACTGGCAGTGGATGTGAGTGGCAGCTGCCAGCCCTGATCTCCCCTCAGGAGCAGGGGGAGGTGGAGAAGCCCTGAGGGGCGATTGGGGCCAACAGCCGCTGCTCACACCCGCTGACAGCACAGAGTAATTGGGGCCGGCAGTGGTTGCGAGCAGCAGCTTCAGCACTGGCAGCAGGTGCAAGTGCCAGGCAGGACCACGGCACACGGGAGCAAAGAATTTTCAATAATCACCAGAGGCTTGCCCCAATGGCAGCGGCCAGCACCCCGCCTTGGTCTGGCACCCTTGCTCACCAGCTCCACCATCCCACCGCAGCCAGTGCCCGCCATGTTCTGCACACACCCGCTGGTGGTCAGCACACATCTTAGCGACCAGTTGTTCGGTTGTTTGGTTGTTGCAGTTGTTCTGCCATTCAGTCTATTTGCATATTAGCCTTTTATTATATGGGACTAGAAGCCCAGTGCATGAAATTCGTGCACAGGTAGGGTCCCTAGGCCTGGCCAGCAATCAGGGCTGATCTATAGGGCGACCTGCAGGATGATTGGGACCCCTGCTTGCACCCACCTTGGCCTGGCACTGCCCACTCACTGGCCCCGCCCCCCACTGCCACCACCAATCACTGTCTTTGGGGCAACCGGCGGGGCAATGGGGGCCCCTGCTCACACCTGCCTTGGCCTGGTGCTTCCCACTCACCTGCTCCACCAACCCACCATGGTCCCACTCTCGTAGGGGCCCATCAGGGCTGAAAGCGCCTCCACTGCCATCCACTGCCAGCGCCGCGTCGCTGATGCCTGCCATGTTTCACGCCGCCCCCTGGTGGTCAGTGCACTTCTAATTCCTGGTCAGTTGAACTCCTGCCCGTGGGGACAATTTGCATGTTAGCCTTTTATTATATAGGATATAAATGAACTTTGTAAGAACCATGGGAGACAATGGTGTTGATGCCTCTGGCTTCTTGAATCCCCTTCACCATTCCACCATCTTTAGCTCTGCCAATGAGGAGGGAGTCCTACCTGGGCAGGGCTAGTAGTGAAAAAGCAGGGGGTGCTGCTGGCATCGGGGGAGAGGGGAAAAGGCTAATTTAATTTGGATCCAAGAGTGGAAAATTTATTCCCTGTAGCGAACAACAAAAGACTCAAGCTCTCCTGGCCCAGGTTTCTGTCTGGAAGGCTGCATGCATGGGCAGTGGAAAGTTGAGAGGGCCCGTTAGGAAGTAAAATCAGACTTGATAACTTCTTGGATTGCCAATGCACTACCCAAACCAAACACAGATGCACAGCAGAGGTGGAAGCTCTAATGTTTAAGTACAACTTCCGGCCAAAAATTAGCTGACAACTAAGTTGTGCAGGCACAGAGGCAAACCTAGGAAACCAAGCTAAAAAAGTCAAAAGAAAAAAATTTTAACTGAGTAAATATCAGCAGCCACACACCACAGGGTGACACGTTCCACAGATATAAAGTCCAGGCACAAAACAGAATAAGACCAACAATAGCAAAAGTCTCAGAGGAAAAATAAAAATTCAGAGTTGCTACAATTTATTATTTTTATTAAATTTACAGGGGTGACATTGGTTAATAAGATGATATAGGTGTCAAGTGCACATTTCTGTGATACATGATCTGATTATTGCTTTGTGTGCCCACCACTCAAAGTCAAACCATCTTCCAGCACCATGTACTTGGCCCCTTTACCCTCCACTACCCACTTCCCCCTTCCTCTGGTAACCATCATCATGCTGTCTGTGTCTGTGAGTTTTTGTTTGTTTTCAAATTTTGGGGGGTTGATACCCAAAAGAGGGGTTACTGAGTCATATGGTAACTCTATTCTTAATTGTTTTAGGAACTTCCATACTGTTTTCTATAGTGGATGTACCAGTTTACATTCCTACCAGCAGTGAATGAGGGTTCCTTTTTCTTCACAACACTTGTTACTTGTCTTGTTGATAATAGCCATTATAACAGGTGGTAGGTGATATCTCACTGTAGTTTTGATTTCCCTAATAGCTACTGTAGTTGAGCATCTTCTCATATATCTGTTGGCCATTTGTATGTCTTCTTGAAAGAAGTGTCTGTTCAGGTCCTCTGCCCATTTATTTTTCTGCAATAAATTAGTATCTTTTATTTATTTTTTTAAAAACAAATCAGTGAAAGAAAGTACAAAAACTTATGGTTCACTTATGTATTTGTGAGTGGAAAAAAATTATAAAGCAAATTCACTCATTAAAAAACTTAGGTACAAATTACAACATTACAGATAACCTTTGATTTGTTTTGTTTCACATAGAAACCTCAGTGACTCGATTCATTTCAAGAGACCTTTGATTTGTTTTGTTTCACATAGAAACCTCATTGCAAGTACTCCAAAAAAAATTATACAAATTGGAAGCATCCTGGATTTTTAAAGTGTATTTCAATACATACATTTTTATGTGTGCTTTAAGCAAATAGTTATATTTCAAGAATGAGAGGATCTAAACAAAATGTGTGACCAGCATCAGCATTTAAGTTTCCAATTTTAATAATAGTCTGATATAGCATTAGTAACCAAGTTGCACTAAAATAAGTAATGGTACAATTGAATCATGATTTGTTAAATATTATACCCCACAACCCCAGAATATTTAAGCTGGTCATAAAGTTAACATTGTGTAAGTATATACCATAAGCATAATCAGTTATAGACAACCTCTTGTATAAATTGTTATTTAGCAATACACAAACTGCCTCAAAGATTTATACTTACAGGTAGACATTCAGTTATGGCAATAAAACAGCATGTCCTGAAAATATGGGCACATTTTAAGACAATTTTGTTAACCATTAATAGTCCCACAGTATGACTGAGTAATGATAAGAATCTACTTTAAAAGCAAAAAAAAATTTTAATCAGTATAGTGCATGATTGATTCAACATAGTTCCCAGGGAACAGACCAGTCACTTGATTGCAGACTCCTTCATACCAGCCATCATCATTCTTCTTTAGTACATAAATGATGGCACCCTCCATAAATGATAACTCATCATTTGTCTTTTGTATAATCATATGTTGCCACAACTTTCTCAATATAATTATTGGGGGTCCAAGCAAGATCTCCATCTGCATATGGATCATTATACTGAACTACTGCAGCCTCCTCATCTTCGTAATCCACTGGAAGTGGTAGTGGCCTTCCAGACAGCAACCTGGGGCCAGGAGAGCTTGAGTCTTTTGTTCTTTGCAGAGGTGGAGAGTCATCAAACATAGGAATTCATCTGGTGAAGGTGTGGTGATGGAGTTGGACAATCAGCAATGTTTTTCTGTATCCTGGCCATGAGGCCTGTCTTCTGCCCATTTTTTAAATTGGATTGTTTGTTCATTCGGTATTGAGCTACAATATATTATGTAAAGGGTCTGGTTGGAAAAAAAAATACAAAACATTTTTTTAAAGAAAAAAAAATAGAAAATGTGACCTATGTTTGGGGAAGAAGAGTGGGAAACTCTATATTTGATTAGACTAACCAGTTAGATTTAGCAGACAAAGACTTTAATGAAGCTACTTTAAATATGTTCAAAGAACTGAAGCAAGCTACATTTAAAGATTTTATGAAATACACAAAGGCAATAACTCAACAAAGAGGAAATATCAAGAAAGAAATAGAATCTATTAACAAGAACCATATGGAAATTCTAAAGTTGAAAAGTGTAATAAAAAAGTAAAATAAAAAAAAATCCTAGATGGGCTCAACAGCAATCTTATATAATAAAAGCATAGTATGCAACTTTTCCCCTTGATCGGGAGTTCTTCCAGGAGTTTGACCAAGAGGCGGGCCAGCCGGGGGAAGGGAGGGAGGCCCTGGCTGGCAGCGGGCAGCTGCTAGGGACCCTACTAGTGCACAAAATTTCATGCATTTGGCCTCTAGTTATGAGATAATAGAAATAATAATCTATGAACTTAAAGGTAGATCAATATAATCTGAAAAATACAAGAAAATGATTAAAAATAGTTAAAGCCTTAGAGATTTGTGAGCAACATCAAACATACTAAAGCCAAATAATAACATCGAAAAAGGAAAACTACCAAGATATTATTAAACCAAATTTAACATATAAAGTGGGTTATGCACCATGACCAAGTGGAATTTATCTCAGGAATGCAATTTTGGTTTCATATCCAAAAATCAATTAATGAATACATAATATTGATAAAAACAAAGAACAAAATAATCATGATTATCTCAATAAGTGCTGGAAGAATATTTGACAACCCAACATCCATTTACAATAGAAACACTCCAACAAGTTAGGAATAGATGACAAAAGACATCTATGAGAAACTTACAACTAACATCATACTTAATGGTAAAGACTGAATGCTTATCCCCTAAGATCAAGAACTAGACAAAATATCCACTCTCACCACTCCTATATAACATCGTATAGTAGGTTTTATCCAGTGTAGTCAGGCAAGAGAATGCAACTAGAGGAATACAGATTGAAAAGAAAAGTAAAATTGTCTTTACTCACAGATGACATAATATTATGGAATCTATAAAAGAAAAAAGACAGAAGGAAGGAAGGAAGGAAGGAAGGAAGGAAGGAAGGAAGGAAGGAAGGAAGGAAGGAAGGAAGGAAGGGAGAAAGAAAGAAAGAAAGAAAGAAAGAAAGAAAGAAAGAAAGAAAGAAAGAAAGAAAGAAAGGAAGGAAGGAAGGAAGGAAGGAAGGAAGGAAGGAAGGAAGGAAGGAAGGAAGGAAGGAAGGAAGGAAGGAAGAAAGGGAGAAAGAAGTTATTAGCACTAATGAACTAATTTCAACTGTACCACACTACCAATATGAAGACTAGAGACCAAATGCAGTAAAATTTATAAGGTAAATTTACAATTTTAATTATGTAAAATGCATTTTGCATTATTGTGAGATCAATGAAATGATCAGAAGGAGCTACTGCCTATCTAGCCAACCAGAAGTTCCTAGAAATAAGGCTGTGTATTCAAATCTATTCTGGTTCTAGCTGTATTCTGTCACCAACTGCTTGTGTTTTTGTGCTCCACTTTAAAACTCATTGGAGACAATTTTGAGCTCTGTGGCCAGCTGAAATTGACAGAAGAATGGCAGTGATTCTAGGAATAACCTGATGGATTGTCGTTAATTTCATCAGCCTGATCTGAAGAGATTAGGTAGAAAGAATACTGAGAATGTAGGGATTTACCTTTTGTCTACACTTTCCAAGAAGAAATGTCTAGATACCTCCACCCAATTTTGCCCTTCCTTACCTCTGCCATCCCTTCCTCCCTCCTCACAAGGTAAGAATTTAACCCATTCAGTTGTGTGATATCTAAATTCACATATCATCAAGTAAGTAATTGCAGAGTTTTACCAGATCTAGCAATCAAGAGAGTTTCAAGCCCTAGCTGGTTTGCCTCAGTGGACAGCATGTCGGCCTGCAGACCAAAGGGTCCCAGGTTCGATTCTGATCAAGGTTACCTACCTAGGTTGCAGGCTCCTCCCCTGCCTGGCTCTGGTCGGGTTCATGCAGGAGGCAACCAATTGATGTGTTTCTCTCACATCGATATTTCTCTGTTTTTCCCTCTCTCCGGAAAAATATCCTCAGGTGAGAATTTAAAAAAAAAAGAGAGAGAGAGAGAGAGAATTTTGAATTCAGTATGGAAAAGTTACAGGATTTCTAATTTAAAGTTAAGACAAAAAACATGCTTCTATGCTTGTCCTTATTATTGACTTAATAAGATAGTATGTCTAAGTCAATTATGATAACCCATTTCTCATTTTAGTTATTGATTTGGAATGGGCTCATTATCTAATCCAGCTGTTAAAATATGAGAGAAGTTGAGTTGGAGTTTCTGGAAAAGCATTACTCATACCTAAAAATGGGTCTCGAGAATGAGACAGTTCCTCACTTTCCTCTGGAGGTTACTAGGTCTGGATAGGAAACTTGGAATTATTGAAGCCATCTAAAGGGAGCCAGTAATGCCCCCCGTGGTGGGCAAACTGCAGCTTGCGAGCCACATGCGGCTCTTTGGCCCCTTGAGTGTGGCTCTTCCACAAAATACCACGGGCTGGGCAAGTCTATTTTGAAGGTGTGGCGTTAGAAGAAATTTAAGTTTAAAAAATTTGGCTCTCAAAAGAAATTTCAATCGTTGTACTGTTGATATTTGGCTCTGTTGACTAATGAGTTTGCCGACCACTGCCCTAGCCGGTTTGCCTCAGTGGATAGAGCATTGGCCTGCGGACTAAAGGGTCCTGGGTTTGATTCTGGCCAAGGGCATATGCCCGGGTTGCGGGCTTAATCCCCACTGGGGGCCAGTTGATCGATGATTCTCTCTCATCATTGATGTTTCTATCTCTCTCTCTCCCTTCCTCACTGAAATAAATAAATAAATAAATAAATAAATAAATAAATAAATAAAATAAAGGGAGCCAGTAGCAAAGATTCTCTCTTCGGCCAAATGTTAGTCTCTTCTGAGCCCTCTGTTGGACTAGGCCCAACTTTGGCCTTCCGTTTCCATCCTTGCAAGAAGTCTACTAAGTTAGTAGAGCCAGAATCCACCACCCTCCATATCTCATCACCCTCGATAACTTCTCCCAGATCATATCTGATCCCGTTGGCCTGCCTTCAGCAAGAATACTGTTAAGTCAGTTTAGCAAAAAAATTACTCTCTTAAGTAATTTTCCACTAACTCATCCCCCAAATCCTGCCCTTTGGCCATAAATTCCTACTTTTCCTTATATTCAAAATTGATCTCAGTTCTATACTGAGGTTTCTTGTTCCCCATTACAATAGTTCCTTACTAAAATATGCTTATACTGCTTTACCGTCCAGCTCTGAATTTCTTGGACACCAACCTCCTCAGAAAGCCCGTGGTAAGGACAGCAGAGTCAGGAAATAATCGGGACTGAGTCATCAATGATCTTTGTGAGCTGCTAATCAAATAATAACCTGAGTCAGGTTTTTGTTGTTGTTTTGGGTTTTGTTGTGGTGGTGTTGGTTTTGCTTTGGTTTAATTTAGTTTTTGTAACTTCCTGCTGAAAGTTTCTTAACACAATGCTTTTCTGTAATTATTGAACCTGGGCATTCCTTCCTAGACAATGATCATTTTTTATAGGTTTGATTTTATGGAAGAAATATCATTTTAAAAGAAGATGGTAAAGGGGAAGAGGAATAGGAAAAGGTTGTTCAGGATGGGTTGACTTTTTACTTAATCATGCAGCATCCTTTCTTCCCCACTTTTTTCTAGAATAAGAACTATATCAGCAGTGCTCTGAAATCAAGAGAAAACAAAACAAAGAAATAACAAATTAGCTTATAGCTCTAGGGGTCTCAGTGGAGGCTTATGCATTTTCACATTACCTGGCTACCCCCCCCCCCCCCCCAGTTATCTCTGTGGGAAATTGCTACTGAGGTTGGCCCAACAAGGTGCCCAAGAAGATTCCCCTCCCACCTATCAGAGCAGCTCAGAGCCCTTGAAGAATATGTTAAATGCCTTGCCTTTCTGGAACATTTTTAACTTGCTACCGCACTTTCAAATCCATTAGCTAATTGCAATCTTTAAAACAGTGCACTAAGGTAGACATTACCCCCATTTGACAAATGACAAGTGCAGAGTGCATGGAAAAGGTGAAAACATTTGCTTAAAATAACTCAACTAACTATGCTATAGATAGTCCATACCATACCTTGAGGTTACAAGTACTTGCTCAGAAAAGCAAATATTCTCCAACCCTACTGTAAATAAGCTTTCAGGAATTTCCAAGGGTCAGAAGGGCTACAGTGTCTCTGAGTATACTGAGAATCCACTGAACATATATTACCTACCTTTAGCCTCTGGTGCAGCCAATTTAAATTTCAGCCTTAATCATGTCCCATGTTTCTATACTCTGTTTTCATCCACTCACATGCCAAATGATGCAGAAATTCCGTAAGGAAATGTTTAACGGAGAAGTGGCAAAGGTACCTCCTAGGAAAAGTGGGAGAAACAGTGGACCAGAGAGATCAGCTACAATTGCAGAAAGTGCATCTTTTGCATTGATCAAACCAAAGAAAAGTAGTAATGACTACCTTAATTCAATTTTTAAATAGAGTTCAAAATAAGAGCAAATATTAAAAACAAGACAATTGGCTCAAAATGGAGTCATTTATGCTAAGCCCCACGACCGAACCGAACCAAGACTTAATTACAGTTTTATCTCTTCCAGAATGCAATCTTAAGCCTGTCAATCAGGAATTACCCAATCAGCACTAGTTAGGTCATTTGCCCGATAGATCCTGCCATCCCCTAAAGAAAGTAACCTTCCAATAATGAACTTGCTTTTTTGCCTAGTATAACTTCCTTGTTCCTGCTCCCTCCTGTCTATAAAAGTCATTTTGTATAGCTCCTCAGAGCTCCTTTCTATCTGCTAGATCAGATGCTGTTTGATTTATGAATCATTGAACAAAGCCAATAAGATCTTTAAAATGTACTCAAGTTGAATTTTGTTTTTTAACAAAACCCTCATGAAAGGAAATGCACTGTTTTGCCCTACTACTCTACCCACTTACTCTCATCATAAATTTGGTTTTCCACACCAAGAAATTCTCCAGTTTTCTGCGGACACCAACTGGGTTTCCTACAATTCAATTCAGTTCTGACACTTTCAACCTCGAGTTAGCATCAGATCCCACAAGTTAAGGGCTCAGTCCCACCAGACTGTCCCCAGATGCCAATCACAAGTCCCAGGTTGTTTACCTGTACTTCTGACTGGCAGATGAGAAATTGGGGTTCCCACAATACCCTCCTTGGATTTGATAATTTCCTAGAATGGCTGTCAGAACTCAGGAAAACAGTTTATTCACTAGATTACCAATTTATTATAAAGGAACAGCCAGATGGAAGAGATGCACAGGGCAAGATGAGGGGAAAGGGTCATGGAGCTTCCAGGCCTTTCCAGGCATGCCACCCTCCCAGAACCTCGTGTGTTCATCAACCCAGAAGCCCCAGAGCCCCCACTCCTTAGGGACTGTTAGGAAGGTTTCCTCACATGGGCATGATCAGTCATTAACTCAATCTCTAGCCCCTTGCCCTTCCCTGGAGGATGGGAGACAGGGCTGACAGCCAAGCTTCTAATCAAGGCTTGGTCTTTCTGGTGAACAGTCCCCATCCAGGAGCTATCCAGGAGCCCACCAAGGGTCACCTCATTAGAACAAAAGATATTTCTGTCATCCATGAAATCCCAAGGGATTTAGGAGCTCTGTGTCAGAAATCAGTATCAAATATCAGAACAAAAGATGATCCTAACACCTTTATTGCTTAGGAAATTACAAAGGTTTTAGGAGCTCTGGCTAGGAGTCAGGATAAAGACCAAAATATGCATTTATTATTATATCACAATATCGCACCTTAACATCACAAATGATGCAAAGGAGCCAATTGTAACACCACCAACATAACTAATGAAAGAAAAGGGAAATCGGTCTTTACTTTCCAGAAAGTTTTTAAAAGGAGATCAAAGGGTCAAATAGCCAGTTTCAAAATGTTTATTGTTAAATTTACTCCTTTTAAAGGTAGATTCAAACTGTTAAATTCAAGTGCTAGGAAAAAAATGTGATTGCCACTATTCTAAATATATTCTTTCTTTGATTACCATTACAGCAATATTATTTTAAAATACTTTTTTTAACCAGAATTTTATTGAGCCATAAAGAATAAAATTTGTGGATTTGCTATATAGAGTGTATTTCCCCTTTTTGTGTGTGTAATATAAGCCACAATTAATCTGTTCATTCTCCAGAGGCAGGTATTTTTATATTTAAAAGTACCTTAACAATGTTTTATTAAAATGACTCCTATAAGAAAATTTTTCTTTTCATATTCAATTATATAAAGACTTACAACTGTTTTGCCCTGACCTTTTCATTAATATTATTTAATACTAGAGGCCCGATGCACAAAATTCGTGCACAGGGCGGGGGGGGGGAGGGGTGTCCCTCAGCCCAGCCTGCACCCTCTCCAATCTAGGACCCCTCTCACAATCCAGGACTGCTGGCTCCCAACCGCTTGCCTGCCTGCCTGCCTGATTGCCCCTAACCACTTCTGCCTGCCAGCCTGATCGACCCCTAACTGCTCCCCTGCTGGCCTGATTGCCCCTAACTGCCCTCCCCTGCTGGCCTGGTCACCCCTAACTGCCCTCCCCTGCCGGCCTGGTCCTCTCCAACAGTCCTCCCCTGCAGGCTTGATTGCCCCCAACTTCCCTCCCTTGCAAGCCTTGTCCTTCCAACTGCCCTCCCCTGCTGGCCTGATCACCCACAATTGCCCTCCCCTGCCGGCCATCTTGTGGCCACCATCTTGTGTCCACATGGGGGCAGCCATCTTGTGTGTTGGAGTGATGGTCAATTTGCATATTGCCTCTTTACTATATAGGAGGATGTTAAAAAGAGAGATTGGCCAAGGAATTACCTTTGGAAATGAGAAGGTAGGAAAAGAATAGTTAAAATTCTCAGCACACACATTGAACAGGAAGCTTTAGAAAGAGACCTAGGAAATGAAGATTAAAAATATTTTAAAAAGCTAGATGGTGGGCAGAGAGTTCCATGTGCAAGTTACAAGAAAGCTGACTAAACAATGCAGTTTTTCTACTTCTGTAAGACTCCTGCCAGTTTGTCGAATCACATAAGTACTTTAAAAGCGTTATGTACACATGTATTGTAGGAAATAAAGTAAAATGCATGGTCACTGCTATTTAGTAACTTTATAAAGAGGTTTCTTTTTTTTTCCTTTATTGATTAAGGTATTACATATGTGTCCTTATCCCCCCATTGTCCCCTCACTCCCCCCCCCCCCCAATTCATGCCCTCACCCCACTGTTGTCTGTGTCCATTGGTTAGGCTTATATGCATGCATACAAGTCCTTTGGTTGATCTCTCCCCCTTACTCCCACCCTCCCCTACCTTCCCTCTGAGGTTTGACGGTCTGATTGATGCTTCTCTGTCTCTGAATCTGTTTTTGTTCATCAGTTTATGTTGTTCATTATATTCCACAAATGAGTGAGATCATGTGATATTTATCTTTCTCTGACTGGCTTATTTCGCTTAGCATAATGCTCTCCAGTTCCATCCATGCTGTTGCAAATGGTCAGAATTCCTTCTTTTTTTTTTTTTTACCACAGCATAGTATTCCATTGTGTAGATGTCCACTGTTTTCTAATCCACTCATCTGCTGATGGGCACTTAGGCTGTTTCCAAATCTTAGCTATTGTAAATTGTGCTGCTATGTACATAGGGGTGCATATATCCTTTCTGATTGGTGTTTCTAGTTTCTTGGGATATATTCCTAGAAGTGGGATTACTGGGTCAAATGGCAGTTCCATTTATAGTTTTTTGAGGAAACTCCATACTGTTCTCCACAGTGGCTGCAACAGTCTGCATTCCCACCAGCAGTGCTCAAGGGTTCCTTTTTCTCCACATCCTCTCCAGCACTTGTCGTTTGTTAATTTGTTGTATAAAGAGGTTTCTTGATCATATTCCAGTAGTCAAGTATTTTTCTGTAATAAGATAGAATATATGAACTGAAACCTCATAATTCTATATCTTTAATTTTTAAAAAACATATTTGGAGATTTTAATAATAAAAAAATGAACTTGAAGCAAGTAGAGACTATGCATATAACATATAGCCAAGGAAAATAAAGAAACCTTCTAAAAATCAAAGTCAATATCTTCAAAGAACTGAGAAGATTGTATTCCATGAAATTAGAAAGCCATGAAAAGGGGGAAATCGGAGAATAATCAGAGGATTTCTTAGGTATTAATCCAAATTTTAAAATTTTAATAGGAGGATAGGAAAGTAAAATTGGGTAAATCTACCAGGAGCTATCCTAGAGGGGACAGAGAAAACCAAGGCGAGGAGGTTCTCAAATATGTGACACAAGACCCTTTTTCAGAACTAAAGAGCATGAATCTCTGGAGAAAAAGGGCCCACATGATGAATGAAGAAAGACTCACTGCCCTGCCTGTGTAGCTCAGCAGTTGAGCGTCCAGCCAGTAACCAAGAGGCCACCAGTTTGATTCCTGGTCAGTTCAATGACAGGGTTGTGGGCTCGATTTCCTGTGGGGGCGTGCAGAAGGCAGCCAATCAATGTTTCTATCTCTATCACTCTCCCTTCCTCTCTCTCTAAAAAAAAAGAAAAAGGAAAAAAGAAAGACTCACCAAGGTTCCTCATTGTGAAATTTCAAAACACCAGGATAAAGAAAATGTGTTCAGTAGCAGTATAAATGCTAGACCATAGTGTAGCTGTGCCTTTAAAATTTTGAGAGAAAATTATTTTCAACTAAAAATTGTATATCCAGTCTATCAATCACATGTAAGATTAAATTAAAGCTAATCAAACATGCAAGAATTTAAAAAATTTTGCCTCTTATGCACTGTTTCCTAGGAGAATATCCTTTAGCAACATGAAAGAGAAAGAGGAAGACACGGATTTCAGAAAATAAAGACTCTAACACATGAGAACAGTGAAGGGAAATCCAGGTTGGCAGCTTTGCAGCAGCCGAGAAACAACTGGTCCAGGTAGAAACAAGAGGAAAGATGGCTTCAGGCAGGAGCTTCAACCGTTCCAGAGTTTAGAACTGTATTTCAAGATGTTTTTAAATTGGTAAGTGTATAACCCAAAAAAGAATGTGGTGAATACGTAGAAAATTAGAAGGAAAGAATTATTAACTGCAGGGAAAATGAAAAGTTGCACAAGGAAGGAATCTACCTGTTTCTGTAGTCAACAATTTTATGAGATCATGATTTTATAAATTTGATCACAAATTATAATATTGAATTAACTAAAAAGTATCATATAATTATTTGGAGAGTATGAGGAAGAAGAATAGGGGCAGAGAAAAGTAAAATGATTTAAAATATTACCTCCATTACCATTAAGACATCAGTAGACAGTATCAAAGTTTGAAAAATTGAGATTGGCAAGAGGTAGGGACAGGTCAGAAACTGATAATTTTATTATAACACTTTGAGTTCACGTTGAGGACATTGGTAAGTGGGTTAATGTATTACCTTAATTAAAACATAATTTAATTTCCTAAAAAGTGACTAACCTATGAAAATACTCTAGTGTGGTGGTACAATGGGAGGCGAGAAATAGATCTAATCCCAGCCCTGCCAACTCCGAAAGACTGTGGCCAAGTCTCTTTACTTTAGTTTCCTTTTTGAGGTCAGAGCTCCAAAAATTTCTCTTAATTTACACTTACATGCTCAAATCTGCCCATCTTCACTGACACAATTTCTTCTGTCTCCCTTATAACGATTCATTCATTGGCTAATCAGAAGAAAAAAAAAAATCCCAAGTGAATCACTTCTTCACAAGGATCATTTAAAGCCAGAAATAGATACATTCTTCTCTGACCCAGAGGCTTTACATGCTATAGAACTACAAGAAATAAAGCGTTACCAGGTAGTAAAAGGAGTGCAGTGCTCTGACGAGATCTTAATTGACTCACTAAGTTATGGAGATTTTAAGCAACAATTTACCCATTTTTAAATTTTAAAAGTAGTTTCCATAGCAACTCCTAGACACAGCATATGGTATGTCTGATGCCTCCAGGATAACAGAGCAGATTCTTGATGAGTTTTCCTTACAGTATGTTGTGAACTTTCATACTTTTCAGTGCTTCAGTGGGCAGTGCTATAAGGTCCTAGTATTAATTGATAGCATCTATATATTTAAAGCCAAATTGGAAACATTATTCATTTACAAAAAAAAAAAAAACAATCTTTTAATGCTTCCCACATCCCTTAATATTTTACTTCATAAAAAAAGGAATGACTACAAACTAGTAGAAAAATAAGAAAATGAACAGGTAATCTTTAAAAAAATAAGTGTAAATAGAAAATAAAAAATATGGAAAATATTCTGTTCACTTACAGGAAAAGTAAGGAAAATTAAAACTAGATAGTATTTTTTCTATTATCAATGGGAGAAGTTTAAATTGCTACTGCCATTCTGGTAGGTAATTTGGGATTAATTCAAAGCCTTTAAGATGTCCTTGCCATTTGACCTAGGAATTTCACTGCTACAGGTCTATCCTAAAGACTTGTATGTTTTTTTTAATACACAAAGGTTTCTATGCAAAAATTTATGTAGAAAAATCATTCAAAATAGTTAAAAATCAGAAATAATCTCAATATGTAATAAGAGAAAACTTAAAAGTTATGTAAGTATTCTCCTTTTACTGGGCATTTAAATTGGATGCAGTGTTTTTCTAGTATAAATTTTACTACTATAAGTTATGATATATTTAATTATTATAACTTATGAAAGTATTATATATGAATATATATGTACTATATATATTAAATAAAATCAGGTTTTTAAAAAATATTGACCCCAAAAGTTCAGTTTAAACCATATCTATACTAATAAAAGCCTAGATGGTCCTCGCGCCCTCGCACAATGCCCTGATATCATCACAAGATGGCCATCAGAAGACGGTCAACCTCATGTCATACAAGATGGCTGCAACAAGATGGCCGGCAGGGGAGGCAGTTGTGGGGGAACCAGGCCTGCAGGGGAGGGTAGTTAGGGGTGACCAGACTGGCAGGGGAGGGTAGTTGGGGGTGACCAGGTCAGCAGGGGAAGGTAGTTGGGGGTGAGATCAGGTCGGCAGGGGAGGGCAGTTGGGGGCCATCAGGCAGGCAGGGGAGCCGTTGGGCGTCAATCAGGCCAGCAAGGGAGCAGTTAGGGGGTGATCAGACTGGCAGACAGAAGCGGTTAGGGGCAATCAGGCGGGCAGATGAGTGGTTAGGAGCCCAGATTGTGAGAGGGATGTCTGACTGCCGGTTTAGGCCCGATCCCGCATCGGGCCTAAACCAGCAGTCGGACATCTTCCGAGGGGTCCCAGATTGAAGAGGGTGCAGGCTGGGCTGAGGGACAACCCCCATACCCCGTGCACAAATTTTGTGCACCGGGCCTCTAGTTTATAACATACTACATGTATGCAATCACTGAAAAACCACAGAAGGATATGCCCCCCAAAAATAAAGTGGCTGTGGTGGACACCATAAATTGATCCCCAATGAAACATGTCCTGTGCAATCCCCTGTCCTTGAGTGAGGACTTGCTTCTAACTAACAGACTATGGCAAAGGTGATGGATATGATGTCACTCCCATGGTATGTTACAATGTAAAACTCCATGTTAGCAGAGTAGAGAGAGAAAAATTATCCTGCTGGCTTGTAAATTCAAGCTGCCACGTGGCAAGGAACTGTGGGCAGCCTGTAGGAACTACAGGCAACTTTTGGAACTTGAGGGCCTGAAGGGAGCTTCCAGCCAGTAGTCAGTAAGAAGCCAGAGCCCTCAGTGAAACAGCTGCAAAGAAATTAATTCTGCCAACAATTTGCATGAGCTTGGAAGTATATTTTTTCCTAGATAAACCTCCAGATGAGGATACACCCAGCCAGTACTTTGCAGCCTGGAGAGAGCCTGCAGCAGAGAACCCAGCTCTATGGAGCCAGGACTTTTGACCTCAGAAACTGTGAGATATTAAATGTGTACTGATTTTTAAGCTTCTAAGTTTGTGGTAATTTATTAGACAACATAGAAAACGAAATCAGTGGCTGTCTCTAGAAAGTAGCATATTTGGTTTTTACAAATTTTTCTTTACAAATTTCCTTTCTTATTTGCACTTTTCTAAATTTTCTAAAATGTTATAATAAGAATTTCGCTGCTTTTAAAATCGAAAGATGTTGTTTTCAACAAATCATCTGGAAGTAGAAAATAAGTATGTTCTGCAGTTTTTTAACTGATTTTGAAATTGGCAAAAAAACATTTTTTAAAGTGTACAATGGAAATATAGCACCAAGATTACCCCAGAATTCTATTTTTTAAATGATCTTAAGATTTTATTTAAATCATTTGTACATAGACTGTTTCTGAAATTTTAAGCTTTCTATATTTAATAATCCCTACTGAGAGAAAAAAATCATACTTTTAAATTTTCCTTTCCAATTTGACCATGATTTAAAATGGAAAAAGTTATGTTGATTGTGGCTAAACGTTCTCATTTTAGAGGCCATTATGCACTTTAAATTCTCTGTTGGCATTTTAATTTGATTTTACAAAATAAATCCCAACTGACAACAGAATAAAGCAAATTCTAAGTCGACTAACTGAAGAAGTGTCACCGCAAACAGAAAGAACTTTGCAAACTGATGCAGCATTTCATATGGCTCCTGAACCTAAATTTCCAAAGTTTCAACAGGAAAAAAAATGTGTGCATGTGTTGGGTGGTAAGTATTGACAAATGAAACCAACTCCACAACTTACTGTCTACATGATGTTACTATTCAACTATGTGCATTAACATAAATTTGCTATTGTAGGAAACTCTTGCCCAGGAAGATGAAAATTGCAATAAATATAGCTTGATCCAGGAACCTGCCAAAATTTCACTAGACTACTCAATCTGCTGTCATTAGAATAATACCCACTTCTCAAGACAAGGGATAGCTTAATTAAACTCTGCAAATAACTGTTTACAACTCAAGATCTGCTTTGAAACCCCTACTTTGCTATATCTACTAATTTGAAGTTATTATATCATGAATTTTGCCCAGTCCTAATAAAGCATTAAAAGATCTATCTTAAATCAAAACCATAAAACTTCATAAATATGCCACTGTTATTCTCCCCTCTCAGAGATGTTACTAAGACTTTATAAAAGCAGTGATCTCCCACACTGGAGTGAAACTTGTCTTTGCTTTATCAACAGGCTATTTCAGTGGCGTATCAGGGAGCCAGTATCCACCCATCTTGGAGGTTCCATCAATATACAATAGGGATCTGCTTGTCGCAGTGGCCTAAGACCTTCCACAAGGAAACAAAATGCTCCTCAAAGGCCCCTTGAGCCTCTTCCTCAGAAGTCTCCATGACAATAGTGTTGAGGTAGGTCCATATTGGGTATAAAGTTTAATTTCTTGTTTTTTAAATCTCTCCAAATGGTGAGTTTATTTTGACTTGTTGGAATATGAACACATATCCTAGAAGAAACTGAGTACAGTGTTAGGGTTGCCAAAGGAGGAATGCACGAGACCAAACATGGTAAGGGATTATAAATATACTAATTCATGCATGGATGGGGTCCCTCCCTGCTGATAGGGGCACTCTCGCCCAGTCCCGATCGGGGCTGATCAGGGACAGCCAGCCCAGGGAACCGGGGGAGGGACCGTGGGTGGTTGGCTGGCAGGGGGAGGTTGGCTGTGGGAGCACACTAACCACCAGGGAGCAGCTCCTGTGTTGAGCGTCTACCCTTTGGTGGTCAGTGCGCATCATAGCTACCGGCCAGTTGTCCGGTTGTCCAGTCATAACAGTCACTTAGGCTTTTATATATACAGATTAGATCATTTGTAAACCAGATGGGCTGCTCAAAATGGCGTCAGCAGCCAGGGACCAGGGAATCCGAGGTTTTAAAAGACTCTAGGTGGGCTTTTCGGCAGGGAATTCTCTAGGTATCTCGATCCTGGGTAAATCCAGAGGGGAAAGTTACTGATCTTAGCACATGGAATGTGGTTTAAGCGAAAGGGAATGTCAGATAGGAAATTATCTAAAGGTCAGTTTCCCAGGGAAGAGGATATTGATTCAATTATTTGATCAGACCTAACATACAGATGACTCCTGACTTGGGATTTTTCGACATTACTATGGTGTATACCAAGATGTATAATAAATTACATGAAATAGTTAACACTTTATTGTAAAACAGGCTTCGTGTTAGATGATTTTGCCCAAATGTAGATTAATGTAAGTGTTCCAAGCATGTTAAGGTAGTTCAGTAGGTTGGGTGTATTAAATATATTTTCAACTTATATTACAAGGTGGGGCAAACAATACAGTTGCTCATATGGAAAATAATACATAATTAATAAATAATAATACAAGAATAAACTCTGCCGAAACCGGTTTGGCTCGGTGGATAGAGCGTCGGTCTGCGGACTGAAAGGTCCCAGGTTCGATTCCGGTCAAGGGCATGTACATTGGTTGCGGCAGATCCCCGGTAGAGGGTGTGCAGGAGGCAGCTGGTCGATGTTTCTCTCTCATCGATGTTTCTAACTCTCTATCCCTCTCCCTTCCTCTCTGTAAAAAGTCAATAAAATATATTTTTTAAAAAAAAAGAATAAACTCTGTTTCGCTTACTTACAACTATAAACCTACTTTTGCCCCACTCTGTATTTTCAAACACAGTGCATTTATTAGGATAGAATCCCACTGTAAGTCCAGGAGCATTTGTACTCCATTGAAGGAGAAAAGTCAGGTTTTAACACTAAGAAGAGGAGAGGAAGGACAGATTGTGGTTGGTAAGCTAATTAAGGATTGATGAGTCCTTAAATCTGTGTATAATTGGTTAAAACAAGCCTTATTGTTTATTAGTCAAGTCTACTCATCGGGAGGGGATCACTCAATGTTCATGGTACTTTATTAGCGTCAGCTGGTTGGAACCACTTATGCTAGAAAGCAATAGTCAGCAATGATATTTCCTAGACAACTGTTGCGTAAAGAGGAAATTTTCCTTTATAAAACTTTTTGAGTTTTGTTTCTGCCTCTCCTTCTCTTACTCAAGAGAATACTCACCTCCCTCGTCAATGCAGAAATTGGGAGCAATGGCTCAGGCTGCCAGTGTCAGCAGAAAATATACGGCAGTGCAAAAACACTTCAAGGGAAGATGTTAATAAAAACAGGTGTGGAATTAAACATTAATTCCTCCACCCCATTCCCTCCAGACCTTAGGGCTAGTGGAAGCTGGATTCTTCCTAAGACCATAAGATACATCCCTAACTGAGAGAATTTGTCAGATGGTGAAACAGTATCAGAAATGGTCAGCAAGAAATGGTGATGGAAGGAGACTTGACTTGGGATGGTAAACACACAATATACAGATGATGTACTGTAGAATTTTATACCTGAAACCTGCATAATTTTATTAACCAACTAGAGGCCTGATGCAAGAAATTCATGCAAGCGGCTTGGCCCCTGCCACTGCGGCGGTGTCTGGAAGGTTGTCCAGTCTAATTAGCATATTATGCTTTTATTATTATAGATGTCACCCAATAAGTTCAATTAAAAAAAAGAAATGGTCAGCAAGAGTAACATAGCACTGAGGGCTTTCCACCATCAGGCTCAAATACCTCTCTCCCCAAAGCATCCTAAAGAATTGCAGGCTGACTCTTCCACAGACAAAGTAGCAAATTCCCCCACAAAAGCACATGAGCTCTGTATGGAAAAGAAAACAATTTTACCTCCAACCTCCTAGGTTTTTGGCTGAGGCCCATCTATAATAATAAAAGCATAATATGCTAATTATATCGGGCAGCCAAACGACTTTCCGGACATCCTTCCAGACAAAGCAGGGGCCAAGGCAGAGTCGGTTAGGGGCAATCAGGCAGGTAGGCGAGCAATTAAGGGTGATCAGGCAGGCAGGCAGAGTGGTTAGGGGTGATTAGGCTGCCAGGCAGGCAAATGGTTAGGATCCAGCGGTCCCATATTGTGAGAGGGAGGTCCAACTGCCGGTTTAGGCCCATGGGATCGGGCCTAAACCACCAGTTGGACATCCCCTGAGGGGTCCCAGGTTGTGAGAGCATGCAGGCCGGGCTGAGGAACCCCCGTCCATGCAAGAATTTCATGCACTGGGCCGCTAGTTTATAATAAAAAGACACATTCATAGGAGAAAAACTACTTAAGTTACACATGTGCTTTTAGGAGCCCATCAAAGATATGAGACTCAAAAGGCAACCAGGCAATTGAGCCAAATATATATATATACTAGAGGCCTGGTGCACAAAATTCATACCCTCAGGGGGGGTCCCTCAGCCCAGCCTGTGCCCTCTCGCAGTCTGGGAGCCCTTGGGGGATGTCTGACTGATGACTTAGGGTCGCTCCCTGGGAGAAGCAGATCTAAGCCTGCAGTCGGATATCCTTAGTGATGCCACAGAGGTGGGAGAGGCTCCCACCACTGCCACTGCACTTGCCAGCCATAAACCCGGCTTCTGGATGAGCAGCACGCCCCCTGTGGAAGCCTACTGACCACCAGGGGGCAGCTCCTGCCTTGAGTGTCTGCCCCCTCGTGGTCAGTGCACATCATAGCAACCGGTCATTCCACCGTCAGGCCAAAACCAGCTCTCCGCCATCCCTGAGGGGTCCCGGATTGCGAGAGGGCACAGGCCAGGCCGAGGGACCCCACTGATGCATGATCAGGGGTGGGGAGGGACATGGGAGGTTAGCCAGCCAGGGAGGGATCGCAGGAGGGCTCCAGGGCGTGTCCAGCCCGTCTAGGTCAGTCCCGATTGGCCAGACCCCAGCAGCAAGCTAACCTACTGGTCAGAGTATCTGCCCCCTGGTGGTCAGTGCATGTCATAGCGAGCGGTTGAGCGGCCTTAGCATATCATTAGCATATTACGCTTTGATTAGTTGAACGGCCAACTGGACGACCAGACACTTAGCATATTAGACTTTTATTATGTAGGGTATACCATCTTAAGTTAAGGAAAGAGATAAGGGTCTGGGTTTTACAGGGAAGAAAGGCAATTCCCGGGAAAGTGAGAAGAGGAAAGATATGGTAAACCAAGATTGTTCTCCCAAGTAGATGAGTCTCTCGGATGAAAAAGTGATCTCTAGTAAGAGCTCTTTTCCTGGTTCAGGTCCCCTTTCTTATGTTAACTTTCCTTTTACTCTGTTTTCAGAGCTTCTCCTGTGTCTGCAATTTTTCAAAATAATCCGCTCAAAATGATCCTTATGGCAAGAGGCATATTTTGGAGTATTCTGCTCCCTTTCAGCTCAAAGGCCAGAATACCTAGACACCTGAGGAGGTCAAACTATAATAAAATCAACAAAGTGGAAAGTTTGTAACACACATAATAAGAATATATAATAAATATACTTAAAGAGCTAACGTGAAAAATAATATAAAACAGAACAAGAAGTTTGGTTGTTGTTGTTTTAAAAGAACTATACCAATACTTTAAAAGTGAACATTAGAAGTTTACCAGAAATATGACCAACATTAGTTCCTTAGAAATCAATTTTATATTAAGGGGAAGGATAGAAATAAACATGTTCTTTTACTTCTCATCTAGTTATATCATGATGTCATGAATAACCTAGTTGTGAGTTAAAATTTCAAAACAACTAGAATTGTGGGCCACAGAGAGCATTGACAGATTCTGTTTAACTTTTCCCACTTTCAGTATATCTTTTAAAAAAAAGACAACCCCAAAGCCTTGCTGGCATCTATCTGGGGGGTAAAATAATTCTATAATCAAAATGTTTCTTTTCAGTGTTTTCTATTTGAAAGAATATTGGGTTAATAAGAAAAGAAAGTTTGTTTTTAGAAGAGAATCAGGGTTTCGTCTCCTCCCAGGGAAATGAGAGACCACTTAGTTACAACAGTCCATTGATCGTGGATTTTATCTAAACCTGCTGCCACCGACAAATCAATGCTAAGTGAGCAATAGGTAATGTTTCCCCGTGCCCATATTTGATCTCTACAATTACATTCATCCAAACCAATATTCACACATTGCAATGCACTAATGTAAGGAAGCCCTTGCTTTTTTGTTTTATTTTTGAATTGAACTCTCAGTATGTGCTCTAGTCTGCATAAATGATCCATGGCAAAACCACACAACACCTTTATACGTAACTTCCTTTAAAATGGGATTTGAAATTATTGTAAATGTTATCAGTGGAAAATGCCAATAGGACTGCCTAAGAAAAAAAGATATGTAACAAATCAAGAGTATTATATAGGAAAAACAGTAGGTCTGATGACTCTGAAATATGATACACATAAAACCTAACTCTGTACAGGATTCTTTCTTTAAAAAGCTTCTGATTCCCATACAAATAATTTAGGTGATGATAAACAAAAGCAACATTGAATTCCTAATCTTCTCTTTCTACCTTCCAATCTAGGCCTCTTTCAAGGTTTCCTGCTTTAGTAACTGTCATTACCATCCCTTCAAGGCTAAAACTCATCTGTGACTACCCCCTCTACCCCATACCCAGTCCATTCCCACATTCTATGGTTTTGCCTCCTGGGTAACTCTCAAATCTGCCCATTACTGCATTTCTCCACTGCCACAATTCTAGATCAAGCTGTCACCATCGCTGACCTAGACTACTGCAATAATCTTACTTGTTCCACTTATTCATTCTTCAACCCATTCTCCAAATTGTAACCAAGAGGATTTTTTCTGATTCAGATCTGATATGACCCATCCATCTCCCCATATCTTTCTTTCAAAAAATAAAAAACCATGTAAGCTAAATAAATAAATAAATAAATAAACAACTAAAAGCTAAATAAAGAGAGCCAATGGCAGAATCAGAGTACCAGAAAGGAAGAATTCATGGTGTTCATACTAAGTAAGCATTGAAAACTAGCACTGTATAGGTCTTTGCATAGCTGGTTAAAACAAGTGAGTCCCATTTATTGTTCATTAATCAGGAAAGACTCTTCAGTTAGATCCAGTAAAGGTCTGATATCTTGGGGAGGATGGGTGTCACTCAACTTCACACTCCTTTATCAGCTTCACCTGGTTAAGAATAGCTGTGATGAAACAACAGACAGTTTTAATATCTCCCATGCAATTGCTGCTATTTGAGAAAAAAATCTTTATTTTACATTTCTCCTTCATTCCCACTCCCAATATTGCAGGCTTCCTATTATTTACTAGAGGCCTGGTGCACGAAATTCGTGCATGAGTAGGGTCCCTAGGCCTGGCTGATGATCAGGGTCGATCAGATTCCCCTCTTCTTCCTTCCCTTGCCACCACTGCGGTTTTCCCCCTCCCCGCCTCCTCCTTCCCTCTGTGCCCTGTCACTGGTCGCCCGCAATGTTCTCCACTGTTCCCTGGTGGTCAGCGCATGTCATAGTGAGCGATCGAACTCCTGGTCTCCCAGTCGAACTCCCAAGGGGACACTTTTCATATTAGCCTTTTATATATATAGATGATCTGATCCTTTTTACTCCTCCAGCCCAATCCTGGTCCTCTTTTCGCCCCGCCCACACCAGCCTTATCTTTTCTCTGTTCCTTAGATACCTTCTACTTCCTCTTACTTCACTGTTAAATACTCCCCCTATCATCCCATTACCCTTTTAGCTTAGTTAAATTTGCATTTTTAAGATCCCAACTCGACTGTCATTTTCTTCCAGAAGTTTTCCCTGGCCCTCCAGTACAGGTAAAACTCTTTCATTATATACCTGCCAACAAAGCTTGTTGTTGTTTTTTCCTTCAGAACATTGATCTCCATTTATTTGATTAGTAGGTTTTGTTCATTAATGACTGTCTCCTACCCTTGTCTAAAAGCTACCTGACAACATAGACTATTTCCTTTTGCTCACCATTCTATCCACCAGTACTTTCTAATATGCCAAACAGAATAGGTGCTCAAAAATATTTCTTGAATGAATGGATTAATGGAGGGTAAAAATGAATCTATCATTACTCATTGGACCTTGTGGACTATAAACTAACAGAAGTAAGGAAAATTTTATGAAATCTCAGCTTATCCTTTTTTCACAAAGTTTAATTGTGAAAATAGGAAGAAATGTGATCTGTAGTTTAAATAAAGCTTTGGTAAGAAGGGAGAAAAAAATGGGGAGCAGGAGGAAAAAGACACGATCTTCAATTGTTTATTTAAAGCTGCCATCAGCTTGGGATTTTAAGAAATCATACTTGGGCTATCCCTCCACCTACAATATCTGATGCCATCATTCCAAGTCCTGTCTTCAGACGTATAGGGTGGTACTTAACTCTAAATTTCCAATTTCATTATTTTTTGTCAGTTAATTTCACAACTTCAATGTTAATCAAATGTAGCTGTTTTTGTCCGCAGCTTGTTAAAATCAAAGTAAGCCCATTCTTAAAAGCAGTTTGATGTGAATATGCTTTCGTTAATTTAGTGATCATCTGATGCAAAAGGACTCAAGAGAGAAAAAGGATGACTAAAGGTATATAGGGTACTAATGGCACTAAAACAACTGTAAGATAGTTGAAGCCCAAAATACTGTCAGTTGGGCTGCTATAACCAAATACAACACTAGATAGCTTCCAAAAGTAGACATTTATTTCTCACAAGAATTGCCTATATAAATAAAAGGCTGATATACTAAGTATCCCTCCGACTGTCTGACCTGTTGCTATAACGCTCACTGACCACCAGGGGGCAGACGCTCAATGCAGGAGCTGCCATGATGCACACTGGCCATTTACAATAAAACAGCACCACAGACCTGGTGCCAACAAAGCAACACTCGGCTTCCCCCAAGTGTGACACAGACCCCGCCATCACCCTGGAGCGAAACCCCACCAAGTTGTAGCTAACACTGCCAAGACTCCATGGCGCAAAATGTGGCCCACAGCCCAGCCCAGCCTGGAAATGGTGGTTGTGAGCGCTAGGTAATGACATCACATAGCAATGCCCAGCTTCCTCTCCCTAGCAACTAGCCTCCTTGCAGTTTCTTCAGCCCAGGAACATGACTTACTTTATAGCCAGGTGCAAACATTTTACACTTTAATCAAATGTCTGTGAAGCGTTTTCATGTGCCTCATCTCATTTGATCCTTACAGAAGTCCTGGAGTAGGTAGACAGGAGACTCAGTAGAATCCTATTTTCTTTTCATTAGCAAGAAAACAGAGACTTAGAAAGTTTAGAAACTTGACCTGACTGAAGAGAGTAAGAAATGGTGGAACTTGAAAATGACTTCAGGTTTTCTCATTGCGCAGAATATAGTCAAACACTGCTACAGTTAAATATTTTACCCTTTGTTCTCCTTGCGTGATCTATAATAATAATCTGCTTTGTGTTGATATTTACTGCTGTGTTGCTGACAATTACCTGAAAGAGAAGTTGGGGTGCTTCACTGGGCTGGAAAAAGTTTAGCTAAATCAGAAAACAGGTCTAATTAAGCAAGTTTATCTATATATATATATATATAAAGCTCTTGCTGACACCAATCGCACGTGTGTGTTTCCATCTGTCATTGTCGCTCATGAATTTGGTTGACACTTCTATTATAGATAAAGGGCGAATAGCAATATTAAAATATTTCTTCTAATTAATTTCCTTTCAATGTGCACAAATTCATGCACTGGGCCTCTAGTGTTATTATAAGAGAAATTAGAGTATATACTTCATTAAGCTATCACCTCCCAGTACTTAATATCATTATAGTTGGGCACATTTTAGAAATTGCATTACTGTTACACGGGACAGATTAAACTCAAGTTTGTTCTCGCTTCCTCCTGAATGACAGTGTCTTAGTTCAGTTGGGCTGCTATAACCAAATACAACACTAGATAGCTTCCAAAAGTAGACATTTATTTCTCACAGTTCTAGAGAATGGAAGTTTGAGATCAGGGCACCAACATAGTCTGATGAGAACCCTTTTTTGGGTTGCAGACTTCTCCTTGAGTTCTTGTGTTCTTCCATGATGAGTCTCTTTTATAAGAGCAATAATCCTATTCCTAAGTCTCTACCCTCATGACCTAAGTACCTCCCAAAGGCCATACTTCCTAATATCATTGGGCATTCTGATTTCAACATACAAATTTTAGGGGGACACAAATATTCAGACCATAGCAGACAGTGAAAGAGTGTAACGGGGAATGAATGTGCAATACTACTTATATTAATCTTAATAGATATTGAACCCACCTTGTTACTCTAACCTGATTTATTTCCTCTCTTGAAATTAGAGCTTGTGTATTAGAAGTGGGTGTGGGGTTTTTTTTAGTATACTTTACAGTGTGAATCTTAAAAGTAGTCTGACCCTGACTGGGTGATTCAGTTGGTTGGAGCATCATCCTATACACCAAAAGGCTGAGGGTTTGTTTCCAAGTTAGGACACATACCTAGGTTATCAGTTCAATCCAATGTCAGGTGAGTATAGGAAGCAACCAATCGATGTTTCTCTTTCACATCAATGTTTCTCTCTCTCTCTCTCTCTCTCTCTCTCTCTCTCTCTCTCTTTCTCTCTCTCAAATCAATTAAAAAAATTTTTTTAAATATATCTTCAGGTCAGGATTTAAAAAAAAGACCTCAAGACCCTAGGAATTCAGCTAACAAAAAACAGATGGCCAACTCAAGGATGCTGGTCATAAAACTCATATCAAGCCCAGCCAACATGACTCAGTGGTTGAGTGTCAACCTATGAACCCAGAGGTGAGGGCTTGATTCCCAGTGTGGGGTGTGCAGGAGGCAGCAAATCAATGATTTTCTCTCATCATTGATGTTTCCATCTTTTTCTCCCTCTCCCTTCCTCTCTGAAATCAATAAAAATATAATAAAAAATAATTTAAAAATGTAAAAATAAAATAAAAATGCATTTTTAAAAATGTGACCCATATCAAGGACTACAGGAAGACATCCTACACATCCTATACAAAATCTCATGCCAACCAACAAAATAACCTTCGTGATTAAATAACATATAATGGACAATACTTCTCCCCGGATCAGGAAACAGGATGTATGCCTTAAAACAAAGTCCTGCTTAGTCATGCTTGCCATAAATTGCCAACAGCCTTTTCTGATCATATTGCAGAAATTGGCTATTCTAGATGCTGCCTGGGACTGGGGCAGCTTGACCATGAGACTACAGCTGATGTGGATTGCCCAACCACAGGAATTTGGCTGATGCTGACCAGTTCCAGTATGCTGACATTAAAGATCTATATCAGGACCAGCAAGGACACTGCCTGCACATCCACAGCCCCCTCCCCCTGATTTCTTAGTTCTGTTTCCCTCCCTCCCTCCTGATAAAAACCCCTGCCTGCACTGAGATGTGAAGATAGTTTTGCAGGACAGAAGTCAGCTGTCTTCCCAGGTAGCCAGCACTTGAATAAACCACTTTCCTTCTCCCCAGCACCTGTCTCAGGAGTTTGGCTTTCATTGAGGCAGGCAGCTAAACCGGTGTTCAGTAACAGGAGGATAGCAAACAAAAAACAAAGTGAACAGAAGAACTAGACAGGAAAGAAAATGGATGCTGGTACTGATTTAGCAGGCCAGAGAAAGCATAAAATTTAAGCATGGAGGAGGAAGCCCATAAGCAGCAAGTTGGTTCTCACTCTCCTCTCAGAACCTCTGAAAAAAACTTGGGAATTAGAAGCACCTGGAACTTTAGAAGTGTACAGTATACGGCTAAGGACTGGAGAATTGTTAAAAGATAAATAGCAATGAGAGTCCAAGGTCCTCTCCCCAAGGAGCAAAGTGAGTTCTTCCCTTCCACCATGGCAGAAATTACTCTCTGGGAAAGTTAAACCTAAAGGATTCTGGTCTTAGTTCATCAGATGCTGCTAAAGGCAGAGGTGTCGTAATTAAAACAGAGAAATTAAAATTCCACATACAAAATGGTAAAAACCAGAAGTTCCTTCCCCCCATTTAAATTTGAGAACTTTGGCAGCCAAGTTTATAAACTCCAAGGCAAGAAATTGGAAGAAAGTGACCAGCTCAAAGAAACCATCTATACGTATTGTCACTTTAGGGCCCCCTCCAAGAAAGGATCAACGTACCCTTACCATCCTACACTAGTCAGTAAACACCAACCTTGAAATTTAGAACATCCCATCAGCACAAGAGTACATCATTCTTTTTTTTTTTAATTTTTTACAGAGAGGAAGGGAGAGGGATAGTTAGAAACATTGATGAGAGAGAAACATCAATCAGCTGCCTCCTGCACGCCTCCCACCGGGGATGTGCCCGCAACCAAGGTACATGCCCTTGACCGGAATCGAACCCGGGACCCCTCAGTCCGCAGGCCGACGCTCTATCCACTGAGCCAACCCGGCCAGGGCAAGAGTACATCATTCTTAACATGTGGGCAACCAAGAAGCATTTGTCAAAATTCTAACTCTGTTTCAAATGCCACTTTCTCCATGAAGTTTTTCCCGAGTCATCAATTTAATGTGGCATTTACTACACTTTACCTAGTCCTGTAGTTAGTCTACATATTTTCACACCTGTTAGATGAGTATTCTCCTTGACATCAGGTATATATCCTTATATCCAGTTACCTCCTAAACAGTCACTTAGTTATCTCTATTTTCCTCAAACTTATCATGTCCAAAACTGAATTCATCTCCTGCCTTCCAAACCTGTGTTCCCTGTCTCACCAAATGGCACTTCCATCTACCCAATTGCCCTTGCCAGCCCATGGCAGTGACTACAGCCACACTAGAGAAAGTTCCATTGTACAGTGGCCCAGCACTATTCCACCAATGCAACAAACAAATGATTTCAACTCATTCAGTTGGGTAGTACCATGTTATAATTAAAATTTGTGGTTCTCGATCCAATAGCTTTTTTCTCTCTGGTATACTAGTACACCTGCAACATACACTTCTACTACTATAGTAAATGCCTATCTCAACCTACCTTAACGTGAAACAGGTTATCCCACTCAGAAAATATTCACTCAAATAGGGGTCTACTGAGATCTTCTCCCTTTATATTTATGCACAAAGATTTATATATTGTCAACGTCATTAAAATTGGTTCTGAAGTTCAAGTTGTGGAGCATTTGATTATGTTACATAGATAACAGCTCAAATAACTTCCCCAGAAGTTTTAAACACCTGGAACAATAGACAATCTTTATTATTAATACATCTGCTACTTATAGTTAATATGGTAATACTGTGACCCTATTTTTAAATAATTTAATGATCACCGGTACAGCTCCTAGGGCAATGGAAACTAAGGAGAAAATAAACAAATGGGACTACATCAAAATAGAAAGCTTCTGCACAGCAAAAGAAACCATCAACAAAGCAAAAAGAAAGCCCACTGCATAGGAGAACATACTAGTATTTGCCAATGTTATCTCTGATAAGGATTTAATTTCCAAAATGTACAGGGAACTCACACAACTTAACAAAAGGAAGATAAACAATTCAATCAAAAAACGGGCAAAGGACCTAAACAGACACTTTTTGAAAGAGGACATATGAAAACATGCTCAAAGTCACTAGTCATCTGAGAGATGCAAATCAAAACAACAATGAAGTACCATTCCACATCTGTCAGAATGACTATCAACAAATCAACAAACAACAAGTGCTGGCGAGGATGTGGCGAAAAAGAAACCTTCTTGCACTGCTGGTGGGAATTCAGACTGGTGCAGCCACTGTGGAAAACAGTATGGAGTTTCCTCAAAAAATTAAAAGTGGAACTCCCATTTGACCCAATAATCCCACTTCTAGGAATACATCCCAAGAAATCAGAAACAGGGGGAGGTGAGAGATCAACAGAAGGACTTGTATGAATGCATATAAGCATAACCAATGGATGCAAGACACTGGGAGTGGGGTGAGGACGTGTACTAGGGGATAGGGGAGGTTGGGGGAAGCTCAATTGGGGGAAAAAAAAGGAGACATATGTACTACTATTTGTAATATATAAACAATAAAAAAAAGAAAAAAAATAGGAAACAAATCTAAAAGAAAAAGAAACACCAATCAGAAAGGATATATGCACCCCAATGTTCATAGCAGCACAATTTACAATAGCTAAGATTTGGAAACAGCCTAAGTGCCCATCAGCAGATGAGTGGATTAGAAAACTGTGGTACATCTACACAATGGAATACTCTGCTGCTGTAAAAAAGAAGAAACTCTTACCATTTGCAACAGCATGGATGGAACTGGAGAGCATCATGCTAAGCAAAATAAGCCAATTGGAGAAAGATAAATATCATATGATCTCACTCATTTGTGGAATATAATGAATAACATAAACTGATGAACAAAAATAGAGCCAGAGGAAAAAATATATTTTAGAATATAATAGAAGTAAACCTGTTATTTGCAGATTTTTAATATTTCCTACAACTTTTGTGATATTATACTATGTTAGAACAGTTTTGGTAATATTATTATACTTAAAATCCTTTTTTTCTTGAATGTAAAAAAAAAAGAGGCATACCAAAAAAATTTTTTTTAATAATTTAATGAAACATTATCTCCCTTTATGAATGATTTTGCTCCTTGATTTCAATTAAATTCACTAAAACATGTGCCTGAAGCATAAAGGCACTTATAACAAATATTTCCTAAAGTGAGCTGAGAAGTAGCGTTACATAATTCTCTTTGATGGGTGATAAAGGAATATGGAGCCCACCTTTAAACAAAAATCCAAGACTTTTACCATTAACATTAATACAGTGCTGATATACTTCTCATTCTGTTTTACTTTTTATGAACTGTGCTGTATTGTGACATGTAAAAATCAATGTTAAAAAGCTGAATTATATGCCTACATTTATATAAATTATATAATTGTTCATATGGTGGATTATTACAGAATATTACCAATTCATTAGTAACAATAAACTTTTTTCCAAAGTTACATAAAAGACACATGGAATTACTTTATTTTTAGTTTTCCCCCCACAGTATAAATCACTTTTCTCTGCCTACGATGTCACTATCTCTCCAGCAGGTTAATCCCAGGAGGTTTAGCAACTGCAATTACTACATTTAAATATTCCACATATCTGTCAAGGCTTAAAAGAATTCTGTGGTGTCAGTTTAAATATAAATATATATAATTCTAGTTAATCATCACTTAAGGCAGTTTTGAAAACCACATTACTCACTGCTGCAAATTTCAATGTTATATTGTGTATGTTGTATAGTTTGCTATATTGCAAGTCTCTCTATTGATTTATTGGTTAAGAAAATGTCCATACTGATTCTGCCAGCCATAAGTGTTCCTTTTATACAGAAAATACATAGTTTCTCACTGAGGTAAACTTGTCAAGATCATTTCATTTAATCGTTGAAGAGAAAAGAACACCAGAAAAATCACTTGGTGCTTTACACAGAGCTCAGAGTGAGGTTGGAAATCTCATATAAATACAGTATTTCAAGAAAATCCCAGCAAAACATATTACCAGCTTGTACTTGTTTCCTCTGCTTCTAAAGGAAACCTTTATATTTACCAGTAGCCATACTAACGGTCAATAGCTTTCATTCTTCTTTTGCCTTTTAATGTGAGAGCAGATTTTGCGCATTTTGTAATTTCATCTTATAAACAGCTTCCATAACCCTGCAATGAAAATCAGGCATTTTGATAGTATAGTAACTACAGCTACATAATTTTACACCAGGATGGGTCATAGGGTTGCTATATTTACCTTTAAGTTAGATTTGTTCATGTGTCCGTATTTATTTATCCTACTTGAATAGCCCTTACAGTGAAGATAAAAGTGTAATTATTTTTACAACAATGAAAGATTCAGGGTGCCAGAACCTCATATCCAGCAACCATAACTAGCACCAGTGAATAGCACTTCAAGGCTTTTAATCTCCATGACAACCTACCTTGCGTTCTTCAATAAAATACCACTTTGCATGCATACAAACATATTCTTTATGCACATGGTCTACTTGTTAATAAATATCATCTGCACTGAGCACACAAAAAAACCTTGCTTTTAAATAACTCTGAGTTCTCTCTATAAAAGTAATTAATTGAACTGAGAAAGAACTTAATTTATATCTTTACATCTATAGCACACCTACACAATAAGCCACCAAAAGACTTTCTGAAATAGATGTTGAAACTGATACCTTCTTCAATATTAAATGCTGTGGAGACACTACCCCCCAAGCTCTCTTGGGTGTTGTATCAATAATACTTTCTTGTGGTGAGTAGATAATTTCACTTTAGGCCTCCTTGTTGCTGATGTTCTACCATAGGGGAAAGTACGCCACTACAGGCTAAGGATTTTCTATTTATTCTCTCAATTGTTAAAGAAAGTTCTCTAATATTTAGGGTAAGACTGATTCATCTGTTGATTGTTCTGGTTCTTGACATCTTTGTTCTTGACAGCTTTTGTTCGTTTCGCTTCTTATTAGTTTTTACAGTCAGAATAGATCAGAAAGAATTGGCAGAAAAACCTTGAAACTTTCAAGGGGTGTTTCGTCCTGCCCATTTTAATAAAAGATGCTGGGTAGAAGATAAAAGTAGTAAATTAAGATTTGAAAGTGTCTGTTGATTTGGTTTTCCATATCTCATTTTTTGAGAGGAGCAGAGCAGGTTTATTGCATAGAACCTTACTTTCTTTTTAAATTGTCAGTCTAAGATGGCTTCTGTATAGATCAGAAGGAAAGGTCTTAGAAATCAGAGAACCTGAGACAAGATAGATTGCACTTTATTTTTTAGACTATAGGCCCAGTGCAGGAAATTTGAGCATGGGGGAAAGGGGGGGGAGAGAGGGGATCCCAGGGATCAGACCTAAACCAGCAGTTGAACATCCCTCTCACAATCTGGGACTGCTGGCTCCTAACTGCTCACCTGCCTGCCTGCCTGATCGCCCCTAACTGCCCCCCCCCCTCGCGCCAGCCTGGTCACCCCCAACTGCCCCCCCCCACTGTCCTGGTCGCCCCCAACTGCCCCCACCCTGCCGGGCTGGTTGCCTCCAACTGCCCCCCCTGCTGGCCTGGTTGCCCCTAACTGCCCCTCCTGCCAACCTGGTCACCCTCAACTGCCCCCCCTGCCGGCCTGGTCTCCCCACGCAGCCTGCTGTTCAGTCATTACTGTGACAGCGTCCCAGACAATTTGCATGTTCCTCTATTATTAACATAGATGATCCTTTGCTTCATTATGAAAACAATTTATCCTTTCATGTCTCTGGTTCCTTTTTAAAATGATTTATTTACTCTCTTGCCTACTTAGACTGAGAACATATTAACTACTGTATGCATTACATAAAAGTCTTAGTAGATTTGGAAAAATATTTTGAATATAATAACCTCTATCTAAAGAAAACAACTAAAAACAAAACAAAACAAAAACCAAAAAAAAACAGGATATTGTAGTCTCATGTATCTTAAACTAAAATAATGTAGAAGCAAAGTGTTTGCCTTTCCCTTCACAGGACAGCATGTCTATTTTGCTGTCTTCTCTACCACATTAGCAGTATTTTCAGGATCCTGAGTATTTTCACTCTATTCATTTTGTCCAACAGCCAGTACAGAATCAGAAAAGAAATTTGTAGACACTCTAACAATCATTTTATTAAAATAAATCAATTCATTGGTTTTATTTTCTTTATGATTTTTTATTTTTCAATTGCATTTGACATACAGTATTATATTAATTTCAGGTATACAACATAGTGATTGCATTTACATACCTTACAAAGTGATCACCCCAATATGTCCACCACCCATCTGACACCATATTTAGTTATCACAATATTACTGACTATATTCCCTATGTTATACATTGTTTTCTTTGAATTTTACAAAACAACCAATTTCAGTAACTTGTTTTATTATACAATATAACTGGATGTTTTTCCTGAATTGACCAGTTATTTTGGCATATAAGAATACTTTCAAATGTAGTAATTATTACATGGCAATGTCAGACAACCTGTTTTGTTTTTTTGTGTGTTTTTTTCAGGTTCTGAGAGTTTAGGCAACAAAATAGGTATACTTTATAAAATATGAATCTAGTGTTTGGGGGTTTGGTAGGTCTTCAACAATGTTGGCTTTTGGTTTATGTGACAGTCCTCCAACTGGTCTGTGACCTCCTTAAGAGCCAGCACTTTGCATCTCCCTAATGTTTTCTGATTTCCAAAACAGTGGCCAACACATAAAAAATGCCTCACAAATGTTTGTTTAATATAACCAAATTAAATTCCAAGTAAAATCACTTTCTTTTTTTTTTTATTGAGGTATTATATGTGTACATATCTTACCATTACCCCCCACCCCACACCCATACATGCCCTCACCCCCCAGAGTTTTGCGTCCATTATTTATGCTTATATGCATGCATACAAGTCCTTCGTTTGATAAAATCACTTTCAAGCACAACATTCTAACCATTAGGTTCTAACACATTTCTTCCTTGGTATTGAGTAGAAGTCTTTTGCGTTTAGAAGATTTAAAATTGGCCCGCTTAAGCAATTTATAAATGCTTTGATTAGTGCATTAAAACTAAGTACCAACATTTCTATTTTTGTGTCTTTAAATATTTCTATGAATAGTAATAATGCACCCTCAGCAATAGTCTTTTCCCTGATACTATCATGGTGAGATAAGCAATATAGTAAGACCCAATAACTCTGATTGAGAAGAAAATAGCATTCCTTCCACTATTTTGAATGAATATAATTCTTATAAAAATATGTACACCAAAATAAGTTTTTTTTAATATGTTTATTGATTTCAGAGAGGAAGGGAGAGAGAGAGATAGAAACATCAATGATGAGAATCATCCATGGCTGCCTCCTACACGCCCCCTGCTGGGGATGGAGCCTACAACCGGGGCATGTGCCCTGACCAGGAATCAAACTGTGACCTCGTGGTTCATAGGTCAACACTCAAACACTAAGCCACACAGGCCTGGCCAAAATAAGTTTTTTTAGGCACAAAAGTCTAAAGTAAACCATGAGGATACCATGTAATTTTTCTTCTGCCTTCAGGAAAAATAAAACCAAAACCCAAAAATTCAGCATTCTATTATCTGAAAAGTCACCAAAGAAGGAGACTTTAAGTGATTAATTTTGTTATACATTCTAGTGATTCACAACACTTACCTATATATATAAAAGGCTAATATGCACAGTTTCCCCTCAGGAGTTCAACAGGGAGACCAGGAGTTCGACCACTCACTATGACATGCGCTGATGACCAGAGGGCGGTGCAGAACATGGCCGGCGACCAGCAGCGGCGGGGGAGGGGCACTGAGGGTGCAAGGGAAGGAGGAGGCAGGGAGGCAGGGAGGCAGGGAACCTGATCCGCCCTGATCGCCGGCCAGACCTAAGGACCCTAAGCATGCATGAATTTTGTGCACCGGGCCTCTAGTATAGTCTAACCTAAACCACAAATACAGCTAAAACATAAACTCACCTTTTCTTGTTTAACCTCAATAAAGCTAGTAACATTTGTTATGTAAAAAATAAAATAATTCTTAGGCCATTTGTTTATGATGAGCCAAAGAATTGAGAGCTACAATTGCTATTCTCACATCAAAATTTGCTACCCAAACAGCCAGTAGTTTAATGTTTACATTTCCAGTGAGCCATTGACCAGGGTCACTTGTGGTTGGAATTTACCAAAATGAGTGATGTAAAATACTTCCCTACCTCAACAGTTGTATTTTTGTGGACTTCCTAATTGTTTCTAGAGTCAAGTGACTACTCTTTTAGCTTATATAAAGACTAGAGGCTCAGAGCACCAAATTTGTGCATGGAGAGGTCCTCTCAGCCCAGCCTGCACCCTCTCCAATCCAGGATCCCTCTCACAATTCTGGACCGCTGGCTCCTAATCGCTCACTGCCCCCCACCCCCTGCCAGCCTAATTGCCCCCAACTGCCCCTGCTCTGCCCCCCCTGCCAGCCTGGTCACCCCCAACTGCCCTCCTGCTGGCCTGGTCACCCCCAACTGCCCCCCTTGCCGGCCTGGTCACCCCACGCAGCCTGCTGGTCAGTCATTTGGTTGTCCCTCACTAAGCCCCTTGCCAGCCTGGTTTTAGGCAGCCATCTTGTGAGGGCATGATGGTCAATTTGCATATTATCTCTTTATTATATAGAATACTGATTGCCTATGGTGTACTGGTAAGCAGATTCTAAAACTAAAGCCCTGATTTGTAAAGCTGCCAATTTTCATGGAGTAACTACTACCCCTATGACTGATTTTAAGCTACCAACCTGAGATTACTGAATGGGAAATTGGGAAGAGACACACATAATCTGCTCCCCTAAGCTAATAACAGCCAGTTCTAGCACACCACAACTGGTTGTTGATTCTGTTTTAGGGATTGTTTATTCTGGTTATAAAAGTAATTGGCATACAAATTGGAAATGATTAATAGTAAGAAGTAGAGAAAATAGACTAGAATTCTAAAAGCCAGAGTAGTCATTTCAATATGGTATATGGCACTAGTGCCTCACACAAGTAACCCTTATAGGGAATTCTAGAATATCTGGATTTATTTCAGTATACCTTTCTGGAAACCATAGATACTTCAGTGTGTGTTCAAACTGGAATCACACCTAATGGAAAAAGAAGGATTTGGAGCTCTAAAGGAAAATAAAGAAGTTGATCAAGTAGATGATTTAGCAATGAATCTTAGATAGCTAAAGCAGGAAGAAAATAACTCAAAAATTAAAACTGTATTCCTACATCAGTTAGCTCAAGGGAACTGAAGATGAAGGAGGAGCTGAAGCCATGTGTTTGGCAAGATATCATTAAGGCAAACATCATAATTGTCCAGTTCCATGAAATATAACAAAATAAACAGATCAAGAAATGAGAATATTATTTTAAACATTCCCTTGTGCCCTCATCCAGCCCCTACTCCCATACTTCTCCCCAAAGAGAGTCACCATGCTAACAATAAACACCATAGATTAGTCTTGCCTTTTTTAACTTTACATAAATAAACTATTTTTCAATATGCATGTTTTTGTATGATTGGCTTTTCACTCATATTGGTGCACATAACAGTAATTTTAATTTTCATTGTTATATAGTATTCCATTGAACACTATTTCTATCACTATTTTTATCAAATATACATTTTATGCTTATTGATTGCACGATATATATTTTTCCATCCTATCCTTTAATTCTGTCTTTTTTACTTCAAAAAGTGTATCTCAGGTGTGCGCTCTCTCCTGGGAGCACACCCTGCCTTTCTCTTTTCCCTTCTTCTCCCAATTCTCCCCCTCCATTCCCTGCAAGGAAAAAAAAGTGTATCTCATGTAGAGGGCCTGTAATTGGGTCTTGCTTATTTTAATCAGTCTGACAATCTCTGCTTTTTTTTTTTCTTTGCTTTTTTTTAATAAATCTTTATTGTTCAGATTATTACAGTTATTCCTCTTTCCCCCCCCCCCCCATAGCTCCCCTCCACCCGGTTCTCACCCACCCTCTGCCCTTACCCCTCCACCCCCACTGTCCTCATCCATAGGTGTACGATTTTTGTCCAGTCTCTTCCCGCACCCCCCACACCCCTTTCCCCCGAGAATTGTCAGTCCACTCCCTTTCTATGCCCCTGATTCTATTATATTTACCAGTTTATTCTGTTCATCAGATTTTTTATTCACTTGATTTTTAGATTCACTTGTTGATAGATATGTATTTGTTATTCATAATTTTTATCTTTACCTTTTTCTTCTTCTTCCTCTTCTTAAAGAATACCTTTCAGCATTTCATATAATACTGGTTTGGCAGTGATGAACTCCTTTAGCTTTTTCTTATCTGTGAAGCTCTTTATCTGACCTTCAATTCTGAATGATAGCTTTGTTGGGTAGAGTAATCTTCGTTGTAGGTTCTTGCTATTCATCGCTTTGAATATTTCTTGCCACTCTCGCCTGGCCTGAAAAGTGTCTGTTGAGAAATCAGCTGACAATTGTATGGGTACTCCCTTGTAGGTAACTAACTGTTTTTCTCTTGCTGCTTTTAAGATTCTCTTTGTCTTTTGCTCTTGGCATTTTAATTATAATGTGTCTTGGTGTGGTCCTCTTTGGATTCCTTTTGTTCGGGGTTCTGTGTGCTTCCTGGACTTGTAAGTCTATTTCTTTCACCAGGTGGGGGAAGTTTTCTGTCATTATTTTTTCAAATAGGTTTTCAATATCTTGCTCTTTCTCTTCTTTTGGAACCCCATAATTTAGATGTTGGTACACTTGAAGTTGTCCCAGAGGCTCCTTACACTGTCTTCATATTTTTGGATTTTTTTTTCTTTTTGCTTTTCCGGTTGGGTGTGTTTTGCTTCTTTGTATTTCAAATCTTTGACTTGATTCTTGTGATCCTCTAGTCTGCTGTTGAATCTCTGTATATTATTCTTTATTTCAGTCAGTGTATGCTTAATTTCTAGTTGGTTCTTTTTCACATCCACGAGGGTCTCACTAAATTTATCGGCCTTTCTAGAAAATTCTTGAAAAACCTTACAACCATGGTTTTTGAACTCTATATTCAGTCGTTTGCTTTCCTCCATTTCTTTCATTTATAACCTGTTTCTTTGTCTCCGCATTTTGGCTGCTTCCCTGTGTTGATAGAGTGGCTTTGTGTGCTAGGTGTCCTATAGGGCACAGCGGCTCAGCCTCCCCAGTTACCTGAGGTGGACACTCTTGGTGCACCCCTTGTGGGCTGTGTGCACAGTCTTGTTGTAGTTAAGCCTTGATTGTGGTTGGTATCACTGGGAGGAATTGACCTCCAGGCCAATTGGCTGTGAGGATCAGTTGTGTCTACGATGGGAGAACTTCTGTGCTGGAGACACCCTTATGAGGCAAGACTTGCTTCAGTGGGGCTTTGGTGCTCACTGAGTCTGCCCCCTGAGTGTTTCCCTTATGGATCTGAGGAGTTGTAATCTGGATGGTCCCACTCTGACCCCTGGGTACACTGGCTCTTGGATCTCCAAGGAGGTGCTTATTTAGCCTCTGCCTGAGGCCACCCAGCAGGAGCTACAGAGAGATATGCAGATTCCTCTTTTTTGTTTGGGGTTTGGAGGTGCCCAGATGAGGCCCAGGTGTGAAGCAATGAAAGCTGCTGTGGGGCCTTGGGCCTTCTTTTGGATGTTCTGGGTCTCACTGACTCAGCTGCAGTTTTTTAGGTAATTTTAGATTTCAAAGGACCATGCCGTTCATATGCAAAAACCTCTGCACACAGCCTTGGTGGGGCGGGGTCTCAGGGCAGAGCAAACAGCAATGGCTGACCATCGGCCCTGCCCTAAGAGGCCCCTGGGCCTCAGTGTCACCTCTGAGAGAAAGCCGCCCTCGAGTTCCACCCGCTGCCTAGCAGTCCTGTTTCTCCCCGTATGAGTCCGAGTCCCCAGAGTCTCACCCAGAACTGGAATTCAGAGCAGTCGGGAGCTTGTGTCTCCCTCGGATTTAAAAAAAACAACTGCATACTCAGTTGCCAGCCCTTTCCACATGCACGCCTCCATACCTCTGCACTTTACTTCCAAACCTCTGCTCCTCCTCTGAGTCTCAGTGTGCTTTTTTCTTTCCTTCTAGTTGTAGAATTTCCACTCAGCCAGCCTTCCTGTGGTTCTGGATGATGTCCATTTTGTCTTTTAGTTGTAGTTTTCAAATGGTTGTGCGAGGCAGCAATTTCAGGTGTTTACCTATGCCGCCATCTTGGTTTCTCTCCCATCTCTGCTTTTTAATTGGAGTTTACCTCAATAATGATATTTAATGGTAGACCTAAATACAACCGTATCTAATGTAATTTATTCATTGCTTGGATTTACACCTACCATTTTGCTATTTGTTTTCCAGCTGCAACTCTTTATTTGTAATGACAGATCTAGGGATATGCATCTTTAACTTATCACATTCTACTTAGAGTCATTATTGCACTATTCAAGGTAAAATATGAGAATCTTAAAACAGTATAGTTCCATTTACCCAGCATCCTTCGTGCTATTGGTGCTATAAAAGGCACCAATACAGAAAGCAATATTATAATTTTTGCTTTTAATAAAGTCCTTATAAATAAAGAAAATACTTTTTATATTTACCCAAATATTTATTTTTTATATATGTTTTTACTGATTTTAGAGAGAGAAGAAAGGGAGAGGGAGAGAGAGATAGAAACATCAATGATGAGAATCATCAATTGGCTACCTCCTACACACCCCCGACTGGGAATAAAACACAAAACCCAGCATGTGCCCTGATGGAATTGAACCATGACCTCCTGGTTCATGGGTTGATGCTCAAGCACTGAGCCACACTGGCCAGGCAATATTTATTATTTTAATGCTCTTCATCTGTTCTTGTATATACAAGTTACAATTGTCATTTCCTTCAACAAAAGAACCTTCTTTGGCATTTCTTATAGTAGCAAATTCTCTCAGTTTCTGTTTATTTTAAAGTGTCTTTACCTTCATTTGTGATTGAGTTTCTTTAGACTTGGAATTCTTGGCTGGGTTTTTTTGTTTGTTTGTTTGTGTGGATTTTTTTTCTTTCAGTGCCTTTAAGATATTGTTCCAGCCTGGGCGGCATAGCTCAGTGGTTGAGCAGCAGGTACCTATGAACCAAGAGGTCATGGTTCTATTATGGTTAGGGCACATGCCCAGGTTGCAGGATCGATCCCATTGTGTGGCATGCAGGAGGCAGCCAATGGATGATTCTCTCTCATCATTGATGTTTCTATCTCTCTCTTCCTCTCCCTTCTTCTTTGAAATCAGTAAAAATACATGTTTTTAACAGATATTGTTCCATCGTCAAGTGACTTCAATTGTTACAGACCAGAGGTAATGGAATAAGAATGCTTATTATTGCCCGGCTGGCATGGCTTAGTGGTTGAGCATTGACCTATGAACCAGGAGGTCACGGTTCGATTCCTGGTCCAGTTGCAGGCTCAATCCCAAGTGTGGGGCTTGCAGGAGGCAGCCAATCGATGCTCTCTCATCATTGATGTTTATCCCCCTCTCCCTTCCTTTTTGAAATCAGTACAAAAATATATTTTTTTAAAAAGAATTCTTATTATTGTTTCCCTCTATGTAATGTATTGTTTTTCTCTGGCTACTTTCAAGATTTTATCTTTATCTTGTGAATTTTTATCAGTTTGACTATGATGTACCTTGCTGTGGTTTTTCTTCTTATAAAATTGGTTCTTAATCTGCAAGTTTATGTTTTCTAAAGTTTATAAATTTTTAACCATTCTTTCTTCAAAGTGCTTTGTTTTATTATGCCCCATTGTCTCTCTTCACCTCTGGAACTTCAATTATAGACAGCCCTCCGGTTACATCGGACTCGATGTACATTGTTTCGTGGTTAGGTCACCACCTCCCATCTATTTATAAAAAAAAAAAAAAAGTTCCATCATTCTGACATATGTACATATGTGCTTTATGTTTTTTATTATTTATTTACCACAAGTAAAGATCAGGAATTGTTATCTTTCTTTTAAATTTTTTTTACTGTTTCACTTCATGACTGCTGTGTATGTGCTCCATGTGAGTAACATAGGTGCTTATGTAGGTGGGTTCCGACTTACAGAGAAAATCGAGTTACATTGCGCCATAGGAACGGATCTCCGATGTAACCTGAGGACCTACTGTACATATATATTAGACCTCTTGTCTCTGATACACTATTCTTTTTCCTTCAATCTTTTTTCCCTGCCCTTCAAATTAATCATTTCTATTGCTCTATCCTCAAGTTTACCAGACCAAAAAAATGATCTTGTGAATTATATTTGGTATACAAGTATCTGAATTTTATTCTGTGGATTGTGAGAAGTTGTTATAGGATTTTAAGCAGGAGTAATCATCACACATGAGTTTTTGAACTATCACTCTGGCTGCAGAGTAGATAATTGATTTATAACCAGAAGTTGTCAAACTTTGTTTATGAAGGATGAGCATGTAAATACTTTGAGCTTTGTGGGCCATGCAGTCTCTGTCACAACTACTCAATCACAGACAGCAGGTAAATAGGCATGGCTGTGTTCCAACAAAATTTTATTCTCATTAAAATAGGCAATAGGCTGGATTTTCCCCATGAAACAGTTTTCCAATCCCTAGGTTAGATTATTTGTCCCGAAGCAACACGATTAGTTAGAAAGCAATTGCAAAGTCCAAGGGAGTGATAATGAGAACTTGAATTGGAGCAGTGGACATGAAATTGCAGAGAAGACAGTTCCAGAAAAATTAAGGAAATAGAAGTAGCAGGACTTAGTGACCGATTGGATCTTGTGGCTGAAAGGGAAGAAATTTGAGAGGACTCCAAAGTTTATAGTTTAAGGGACTGGGGAGATCATATTGCCACCAATAAAAATGGGAAAAAATAGTTTCAGGAGGTTCGTGATGCAAAGATTTAACCAAGTAATGAATTATAGTTTCTTTCAAGTGTTGCAATACATTAAGTATTTTTAATCACACAGTATGTAACAAACATTTTTAATGGAAAATTGTATTTTTCCACTTAATCTAGAATATGTTTGTTATAGGAAATTAAACCTGTTTGTTGTGGCAGAATGCACAGGAGAACGACCAGCCATCACTCTGAGGGAGGAAAGTTTAACCTTTATTTTGCAAATCTGCTAGTCCAGGGGAATTCCGGATCCAAACTGAACTGAACTCAGGGGGAGGTTCTGACCTATATATCTCCTCCTGTGGCGGGCCCCTGAGGGTCCCCGAAGCTCCGCCCACGTCAGTCAGAGTGGGGAAGTAAGACTACAGTTTTAACCAGATACTGAACTAGGTTGCAAGCCCCCATTTTCCTTTTCATTCCCCTGGACTAGCAGATCTGCAAAATAAAGGTTAAACTTTCCTCCCTCAGAGTGCTGGCTGATTGTTCTCCTGTGCATTCTGCCACAACAGTTCACATAAACTGTAAATGAACTAACTCATCAGTCCTGTATTACTTAAGTCCCCTTGATAAGTAGAAAACTTTAGACTCTCAGTCTAGCTTTCCTTGCAGAGTGTTTGAAATAAAGAATACTTCTAGCAGTTTCAAATCTACTAAACAGTGTAAAAACAATCTCTCCCACACCTTGGAGGCCCCGTTAAAACAAAATACTGAGTTTATGGGCCATAAATCTCACCCAATATGGTAATTTCTAAGTTCCCAACAAACACACTAGATCTCTAACACTTAGTATAAATGAGTATCATAGTGTGTGAGAGGGGACTATGTATGATGTAAAAGCACGGAGGAGGAAACTTGGAAATAAATAAGACCCCGGGAAATTAATCAAGACACTATGAGTCCTACTTATAGTGATTGTAATTTATGAAAATCAGTTGTCAGTAGCAATAAAGCCAATTGGTATTTTGTCCATCCTCTCTTCTTTTGTTTTTTATTCTCTGCTAATTCCTTTCTTTTCTGATTTCTCTCTGCCTTATCTTTTTTCTCCTTTTTAAATTCAACTATCACTCTTTTCATCTTTTCCTCATCTTCCTTATTTCTAGTCCTATTTTTAGCTTCTCTTCTTCACCCAAATATGTCTCTTTGAAGAACTATCACTTTAAGTTAACTTTCATCAGCTAAGAGCTTCCATTTTAAGTTGGGGAGAGACAAAGAAAGAGAGAAATTGTTTTCTGATTTTTAAAGCTAACGCATACTAGATCAATATAACGGGAACATATAAAAGAACTAGAAGCCCGGTGCACGAAATTCGTGCACGGCGGGGGGTTGTCCCTCAACCCAGCCTGTACCCTCTCCAATCTGGGACTCCTGGAGGGATGTCCGACTGCCCGTTTAGGCCCGATCCTGGTGGGATCGGGCCTAAACGGGCAGTCGGACATCCCTCTCACAATCCAGGTCTGCTGGCTCCCAACTGCTTGCCTGCCTGCCTTCCTGATTGCCCCTAACCGCTTCTGCCTGCCAGCCTGATCACCCCCTAACCACTCCGCTGCCAGCCTGGTTCATGCTTAACTGCTCCCCTGCCAGCCTGTTTGCCCCCAACTTCCCTCCTCTGGCAGCCTGGTCACCCCTAACTGCCCTCTCCTGCAGGGTTGATCACCTCCAATTGCCCTCCCTTGCAAGCCTGGTCCCTCTCAACTGCCCTCCCTTGCAGGCCGGGTGCCTCCCAACTGCCCTCCCCTGCTGGCCATCTTGTAGTGGCCATCTTGTGTCCACATGGGGGCAGGATCTTTGACCACATGGGGGCAGCTATATTGTGTGTTGCAGTGATGATCAATCTGTATATTACTCTTTTATTAGATAAGATAGAGGCCTGGTGCACAGGTGGGGGCCAGCTGGTTTGCCCTGAAGGGTGTCCCGGATCAGGGTGGGGTTCTCTTGGGGCATGGGGTGGCCTGAGCGAGGGGCCTGTGCTGGTTTGCAGGCAGGCCACGCCCCCTGGCAACCTAAGTGGAGGCCCTGGTATCTGGGATTTATTTTCCTTCTACAATTGAAACTTTGTAGCCTGGAGCAGAGCCAAGCCTGCTGTTCCCTCCGGGGCGGCAGCCATCTCTGTGGCAGTTAATTCACCTTCTACAGTTGAAACTTTGTTGCCTTAAGCGGGTAGGCCCGGCCAGGGTGTGCTTTAAAGCTTTGCTTCCCCTGTTGCCGCCGGCAACCCTGGCCTGCTCTCTCAAGCTCCATTCTGCTGCCATTTGTTTGAATTTGTTTACCTTCTATAATTGAAACTTTGTAGCTTGAGTGGAGGCTTAGGCCTGCAACGGCTATGGAAAGCTTGGCTTGCTCTGTTACCTGGGAAACCTTGCTCTCTGTGGCTGTAGCCATCTTGGTTTGGGTTAATTTGCATACTCGCCCTGATTGGCTGGTGGGCGTGGCTTGGCTGGTGGGCATGGCTTGTGTAGCGGAATGATGGTTAATTTGCATATTACCATTTTATTAGAGAAGATACTACTTTAATTCATTTTATGATCAGTATATCAGGGATAGAAGCTAAATAGTATAAAATTAAATATGAAAACAAATATTTGTTTTTAATGACAGTGAGGAGACAGAAGGAAGCTAGGCAGATAGGGGTGGGACCATGGAAAAGGAAATAGAACTGAGAACTACTAGGCGAGTCACTAAGGCACCCTAACTGGGTGGGGAAGGAAGGGCACTCAGGAGAGAGGCGTGAACTTTAAAATGTATGGATATTGCTAAGATAAGCAGCATGCAGATAACCAATCGCAAGGCAGTAAGGCATGTACTGTAAACCAATCCAAAGGATGTTGCTAAGTCAGAATTCTTTGAAAAGACCAATTAGGAGCTAGCAAGACTACCCACCCCCTAAATTAAAAGGCATGCACTGTCCAGCCAGTGTGGCTCAGTGGATGAGCCTCCACCTATGAACCAGGAGGTCGTGGGTTCAATCCCCAGTGGGGGGCATGCAGGAGGCAGCCGATCCATGATTCTCTCTCATCATTGATGTTTCTATATCTCTCCTTTTCCCTTCCTCTCTGAAATCAATAAAAATACTATATATCTTTTTTTAAAAAGTGCACACTTCCTCTCTCCCTCTTTCTTTTTCCTGGCACGCAGTGGGTTCCTGACATTCGTTCCTGTGGTGGGGAAGCACATTCCTGTATGGCCATGTGGGCCTCCACACATGGACTATTAGACTTTAATTAACTTGGATAGTAAACTACTCCTGACTTAACGTGGAAAGGAAGCTCCAGACACAGGCCTGCTCTTGGAACTCCAGCTACACCTTATCCAGGACTGGCTTCTCCCAATGAACTTTGGTTTCATTAATCATTTTTATCTGCGATTTTATTCTTCAGCTTCATGAGACATGATACTGGGAAGAACTTCGGCTCGCTGTTTAGGTATCAATAGCAATCAAAACAAACTGAAAAAAAATGCTATATAACTCAAATACCAGAAAAATAATATAGCATTTTTTGCAAATTAACTGGCATGCTTCTATGATACTTTTCCACCCACATCTTTTGGCTTCATATTCTTTGAATTTTCCCTCATATGGCAATGATTTCACAATATTCTCTATAGGAAAAATAATGGTACTGCTACAAGTTGTGCCCTACAAACAGGAATGTGAAATATGTCCTATCTCATGCATTTCCTATTAATAAAGAAAAATGAGTGCTACATTTATAACGGTCTCTGCCCCATTATCAAATATATTCCTAACAGGAGAAAAATTTTGTTTCGATGAGAGTCAGGAAGAACCAGATTATACAATTTCCCACGTGTAATGATTGGAAGAAATTTACACAGATTAGTTCTGATTGATATTATTTCCAGCATATTTCTCCTCCACTACCCACACATCACCGGTGGTAGCCTGCCATTACAATCCCAAACAGAGGAAGAACACAGCAGGCTTAAAGAAAAAGGGCAAGGCAGGACTCTGAACAGTGCTTACTCATCCAATTAACATTTCAAAGAAAACAGATAGCAAGAAATCAAACTGTCCCAATTATTTACTGAGAATGGTTTACCGTGAGCAAACCATTTTCATTCTGAGGAAGGTTTTATGCTTGTAATGGTTTTTTGACATCAGCAAAGTTGTGGAAAACTTACTCTTCAGTAATTCCGGGGAACAAATTTTGCCTATTTTTCTCCTTTCCTTTGAAAATCATGCTAGCAGGTAAGTGATATAGGATTTTTGGACTGGAAACGTGTGGTGTTTCCCCGGGCAGGATGGTCTCCAGGGCTCTTGTCCCGTGGAGTTGAAGAATGAAACCACAGACGAAAGGTGGTATAGTAAAGGTGGAGATTTATTGAAGAACAAGTACAGACTCCCACGTGGGGAGGGGGAAAGAGCCCACTGAGTCCCTTTTCCCTATGGTTTATAAAGGCTGCAGGTCTTTGTGCCTTGATATCCCCTCTGATTGGTCACTATTCCCCTTTGATTTGGTTACTATAGCAACTCCTGAGCTCAAAGGTGAATCTCACGTGGGACGTGTCAGGCTCTCCTTCCTCTGGGCTTTCTTCCTCCTTTATTTTGTAAATATAGACATTTTGCTACTCCCAGCTCCCTTGTCTTATGGAAATGTAACTGTTGCCTCTTTGTAGCCTGTGCTTTTTCCATGGACCCCCTTAATTTTAAAAATTCCCTAAACTTGCCTATTTCACCCCTAATAATTCCCATTTCAGTAACAACGTACACCAGACTCTAAATGACTGAGAAGAATTTCTCTCTCTCTCTCTCTCTCTCTCTCTCTCTCTCTCTCTCTCTCTCTCTCTCTCTCTGTGTGTGTGTGTGTGTGTGTGTGTGTGTGTTGGGGATGGAGGGATAGAGAAACAGCTATAGAACTAGCAATGGCCGAAACCGGTTTGGCTCAGTGGATAGAGCGTTGGCCTGCGGACTCAAGGGTCCCAGGTTCGATTCCAGTCAAGGGCATGTACCTTGGTTGCGTGCACATCCCCAGTAGGGGGTGTGCAAGAGGCAGCTGATTGAAGTTTCTCTCTCATTGATGTTTCTAACTCTCTATCCCTCTCTCTTTCTCTCTGTAAAAAATCAATAAAATATATTTTTTAAAAAATTATCTTTCTTAAAAAAAAACACAAAGAACTAGCAATGATCCATCATGGTTTGGAGAAATGAACTCTCCCCAAAAAATCAAAACTAAAAGAATGACATTTCAGGCCTGGAATTGTAGGCGTATGGAGACAATAGGTATTCTCATAACTGCTAAAATCTTATCGGTGGACAGTCATTTTAAAACTGGATAATCAAGGGGTCCTGGCTGCTTGTCACTGCTTGAGCCATGTAAGCAGAGACAGGGTTGAATCATATATGAGCATTTATTCCAATAATGCCGTCACTATGGGAGAGCAGCAGGTCATACACAAAATCTGCTCTGCTACCCCCCATAAACCAACTGTTTATATAGGGTAGGACTGAGAAGGCTAACCCCTATCTTGTAAAACTACTCTGCTATTTTTTAGACTGCCTTTTATTCTAAAAAAAAAAAATAACTTTGCTTTCTAGCCTGCTTTAGCCTTCTTGAATAATAAGGAAGATAAACTTAGCTGTCTGACCTTGTAGGCCAGAGACTAGATACACCCATACTCTCAATGCCATGCCAGGTGTATTTTTAATTGGATAGAACTGTGTTGTTTTCAAGGCCAGCAGATAACCACTAAGCACACATAGGGCTGGCTCTTTAATAAAAAGGGAAGTTCTGCTTGTAGCTTTGCTTAGAATTTGAATTCATTTTCTCTGAGCCCACTGGTGAATAAAGTGTGACTCCAAACTCTCCAAGCATTGTTTGATTTATTCCGGCTCTCTGTAACGGGACAACGATTACATGGGAAAGTAGAAATTACAGGCGTGAAGAAGTAGGCAATGGGGTCTGGGGTGGGAATCCATTGTTTGGGCAACAAAACTGTTCATCTTTCCATGATAATAGGCAGTTCTTGAATGAGAATGGATCACATTCCAAGGTTGACTGCCAGGTCCAAGGTTGATTCCCAGCCAGGTTAGAATGTCCTTTCTTTAATCAGAATAAGGCAATCATGGTTAGCAGAGCATGATTAATATCTCTTCTAACTACAGCTAGTCCCCAATATTCTATTTTTGACCCTAACAATTTGTTATTATTCAGTAAAGAAATCCTGATCAAGCCATTGCTGTGTCATTAATTCTAAAAGAACATGTCCAGTAATTCAGTCCATCTGATGATTTCCCAGACTTTGGGAATATTTGCTTCAGTGTGGCACACAGAAAAGTTATCGCAGATTGGACACATTTTGAGCTACAGACAAAATATTCTAAGTTGAAGTACCTATTGAATTTTACTTGCCAGTTTTCATATTTATCATATCATTATCTAAATGGTGATAATCATTAAGTCCAACAATAGTTCACATTTTATATGAGAAAGGCACCAGTATATTGGCAAAGACCTTCATCAAACCTTAGTCAGGCTCCTCTGAACACTCCTCAGCTCGCTCTGTTTTTCTTTTTATCACCCCATTTTAGCAAAAAAAAAAAAAAAAAAAAAAAACACATTAATTCAGTTTAAGAAGACTCTCCACTCTGAATATCCAATCACCTTCGATGTCTGAATGTCTGATCAAATTCCTCATCCCCACACTCCCTTAGGTGATAGGAGATTACCCTGGACTGCCTTCAGCAAGAAATCTATCAAGCGGGTTTAACCAGAATGCCCCCTGACCCCTGATGTTTCCTCTTAGCAATTTTCTGTCCACTGACCCCACCCTGCTCCTTGGCTGTAAGTCCACACTTGCTCACGCTGTATTTAGAATTGAGCCCAGTTCTAACTGAGGTCTATTTTCCCCTTTGCCATAGTTCCTGAATAAAGTCTGCTTTTACTGCTTGAAATACTGCCTAGCTCTGGTTTTTCTCTAACAACATGGAAGCTTGCAATCGTTAATTTGCAGCAGAAAGGAATGAACACTTGCACCAACTTGGTAAGGCCTTATGAACAGTACTTGAGTATATTAAAAAATTAGACTGACAGCTTTGAAACACACCGTCCTCTGTTTATCCATAAAACATGTATATGATTGCTACCAGAAACTCTAAGCTTCCTTTATGAAAGACCCTCTGTCTGCCCCTCTTAGAGAGTGAGAAGAGGGTTCAGATTGCAGCCCATTCAGTTCTTGGCTCCTCTGCTGAGACTGCCAATTAGAGCATTTTGTGATATGGACATCTGTCCGCTGGACTGGGACCAGCTCATCTCACAAAGCAGTTGTCAAATGGTAGCAACTTTCCATGACAACCTGTACTGGATTCAAACCCCATGCCCTTGGGTGACATGGCTTTCCTCTCCTATCACTAAATCCCAGAATTTAGGCACACTAATTTTCAAAGCAAACTAATTATAAAATCCTCATTTCCTTTAATTCATGGGAATTTTCCTGATGCTTGCTTTTTATTATAGAAAAAGTATCCACTAAGCACATTGTTATTCTTGGAAACCTTGGCACTTTTCAAGTGATTGTGAAAAAAAATTTATATAGTTAACATTGTCTCAATGAATGCTTTCTGAGTACCTACTACCTGTTAGGGAATGTGAAGATGCTACCAGTTTCCTTTCTTTTTCCTGAATATATTTTCAGAATAGCTGAAAAATTAATTTCATCCCTTCTCTATAACTATTTTTTTCCTTCCTTTTTCTTTTTAATTCAGCATATAGTACAAGGTAAGAGGAGCAGAAACTTTTATAAGGCAAAAGGTAATGTTTGAAGTTACAGCAGTTTGAATATAGTTTAGTTTCTCAACTATATATAATTACTTTGAAGAGAAAAATCGTAAGAATAAGTTTATTGTTACATTTTTGCCAGTGGGTGTGTGAAGTGATTTAACTTACAGGTAATGATTATGTAATTGTATTGATACAGGGCATATAGCCTACCAACCTTAGTGAATCATCCAGACTGACAAGAGGAGGTTTAACAATTCTGCCTGCTTCTTTTCTGTTTCATACCTCTGCCATTACAAAGGAGAGAAGTCTTGCTCACAGGTTGGGGAGGGCAGTGATAGGTGAGGCATCAAAGCTCCAAGATCACAAATATAAATGAATCAAGACTATGTGTCGATTCCAAGTGGTATAATTTTAAAATGAATTGGGTGGTGGTGAAACTACCCTGCCCAAATGCTGACGGTGTCATAAGAGATACAATGCAAATGGCTGGAAGAAGGTACCTACCATTCAGAAATGAAGTTCTAAGCTTTACAAAGCTGAACTAAGATACGAGTTAATCTTACTGATCTCTTCCAGGACGTTGGTCCCTGTTTTACCTCTCTTGGATATTTGTTGCATAAACCAAACCATTTATTTGGACAGGGAGGAGCAACATAAAATATAAAGGTCTAGGGGTAGCACTGTATCCCGAGGTAATTAAAATTTCTATTTTTGCAGCCATGGCACCTGCAGCCATAGCTGATTAAAAGTACAAAAATTTACATCTGGAGAATAATTGTGCCAAGGACAATGCTTGACCAAATGTAATTAGCCGAATTTAGATAAATTCTCAATGTGCTTTCTTTAACTTGAATAGAAAAATCACACACTTCATTGAACATGAATGGATTTGAAAATGAACATTTGAATTATATGTGAGGATACTTTCCCAAAATAATAGGCCCAATATATTTCGAAGCTCTTGTTGACCCAAAGACTATATCAGCCTTCTGCTTATACTCTCAAATTCTATTTGCTGATTTTTGTTAATATTTATAATAACAGAAATAGTAGGTGAGGGAAAGCAAGAGAATAACAGATCCATTTAAATCTTTACTCTTTGTTTTTTCAGTGCTTCTTGTTCTTTTTCTTAGGGATAATTAGAGATAAATGGTATGGTATTATGTTTGCTCAGATAGCAATACAAAAATGCCTATTTCCATCATTTTCAGTAATAGACTTTCAAGCTATATTTTCCTCAAAGTTGATCCTCATTATTCCAGTAATATTTAAGCTATTAATTTCTCCAGAGAGTGCTTTTTGAAAATGGTAAATTATAAGACAAATCCCAAAATTACATTTTCTTTAATTTACAGTATTGTTCAAGCTCTACTGTTAGCATAAATGAATAGTCTGAGCTGCAGTCTGAAAAAAAAAAAAAAAAAAAAAAAGCCTGGTGCATTAAACAGTTGGCTTGGAAACAGAAACATTAAGAATATGATTGAAATTTTTTACAGAAGATGAAATAACAGCATGCACAAATGCTCATTTATGATAATTCTAACATTTCTGCTAGAGTTATAGAAAAGTAACAACATTTACCAAAAAAAAGGAAGAAAGAAAGGTGGAGGGTTTAACTTTCTAATCAATTGCAAAGATATCTGCAATGAAAGTGATTTTCACAGTTATATAGATGTCATTTTTTTCTAAGTTCAAGTTTACCTTTTTGAAGGAACACAAAGGGCTTTTCAAAACAAAAGTCAACTGAAGCAAAAGTTATCATGTTTCATGTTTAAAGTTGTCATGTTATAAAAAAAGCAATTATAGCAATAAGTATAGTCAAACAGCATGTTATTCTGAAAGATGTTGAAGTCTATAAAGGTTTATAATCATCAGCTATTTATCTTATTATAAAAAGACATGAATTATGCTAATGTGTGATGAAATCATATGAAATTTCTCCCAGAGTATATCTGTTTGCTTTATTTTTGTTTTGTCTTTGTTAGGGGTTGGGGGTTTGAGGAAGATAGATAATACTTTTTATAAAATTACGAAGAAGACTAGTCTTATAAAAGCTATAAATAATCTGAAAAATTGTCAGTGATAACCACCTAAGGCCTAAGTAAGCATTTGTAATTCTTCAAATGAAAAGCTTCAAATTCACTCAGAGGCTAAGAATATCACTTCCTCCATCTAGTGGTAACTTATTGTAATTCTCCCAAATTCTAAAATAACATTTCAACCTCAATGTGGGTTTGGGGGAACAAGAAGAGATAAACCAAAGAACTTATATACTTATATGCATAGTCCATGGACAGGAGCAATAGGGTAGTGAAGACCTGGGGGGATGGGGTAAAGACAGGGAGGAGGGGTAAACGGGGAGGGGGGGGATGGGAGATATCCATAATACTGTCAACAATAAAAAAAATGTATTTTTAAAATGTCACTTTGTTTTCATATTTATGCTAGAGTCATATAATTGTATTTATGTAAGAAATTAAGCTATATTTTGTTAGATTTCTGAAAGATTTTACTACAGTCTAAAGAAATGTGGCATTACTGTCTACAATATTTCACTCTTAAGCCAAAATGAATAAAACATAGTCTTTGTTTGCAACCTAGTCAAGGAGGCTTGACATATACGTATCAAATGTGAATAAAGGAGAGCAGGTTCTAGTTATCAAGTGAGTGATAAAGGCACATACTACAAGAACTCTGAGGAAGGTGTGGTCTTTAATCGTCACCACTGGCTTCAAGGAATACACAGAATTGAAATGGTCTTTCAATTCATGGTCTTTCAATTTCCAATACATGGAAAAGAGATGGTAGGAATTACATAACCAGAGAAGACTTAAAAAGGTATTCCAGGAGGGAGCAACAGTTACAAACAAGACTGGAAAACAAGAATTTAAATGGCTCTGACATTTTTTAAAGAAAATGGGTAAATCCTTTCCCTGCAAAAATGAGTCTATGTGTATGATCAAGAGGGGTGAGAGTAGGGTACAAGTTATTATAGATTTGTTGTAGAGGGTCTTGATGTCAAGATTTGAATACTGAACTACATACATTCAATCCCAGGAATTATGATGGAGGCATCTATGGATCATCTATGGTTCATAATGAGCTTTTTGTGTTCAATAATTTCTTAAAATAAGGTAGTTTTTCTGTGCATGCGCATATATGCATTTCTCTATGGACAATATCCATAATTATCATCAGATTCCCAATGAGATTCATTGCTCTTATAATAGGCAAATATTAAATATATTGAACAGCAAACTGACATGTTGAGCTTTGAGAAGATTCCTTTGGCTTGGCCAGTAGGATAGTCTGACATGGGCAGTTAACTTATTATTTAGGCTGATAATAGTCCCCCAGCACAAGCAATACTGAAACATCGGCTGCCTTGGTTGTACGGTACTTTGTTCCTCTCCTCTCTGGGCACTTAATACTTCCCTATGAGATGTTCTAAATCTAGAGCTGGTTCTATGATAATTTACATACCCATATAAGTGATCCCTTCAACTAATATCCATAAACATACCTAAAATTTAAGTGTAGTGGGTGTGTCTTTCTCACCATTGATGTCCATTCTGACTGCATTTCTAATTGGAACTCAGACTTCATAATGATAGTAGTAATCATAAAAATTTCATTTGTTAATCTAAAAAAAAAAAACCCAAACAAACCAATGAACAAACAAAACACAAAAACAGACCTATAGAAATAGAGATCAAACTGATGGTTGCCAGAGGGGAGCAGGGTAAGGGGGTGGGTGAAAAGGGGAAGGGCCAAATTCTCAATGATCTTGTGATAAGTGTGTATGGTGAAAGATGATTACAGACTTAGCGTGGTGATCACATTGTAAGGTATATAAATTTTGAATCATTATATTGTACACCTGCAACTAATATAATATTGTATACCAACTATACCTAATTTTTTTTAAGTTTCCTCTTGTTGAAGTCTATATGCCAGGCACAATGCTAGGTACATTTGTTCAATGAATTGAGTGCTCGTTATTTGCCAGGTAGGTTATCAGTAATTCTTATGATAATCCAATGAGTTAATTATATTCCCCAATTTTATAGATGAGGAAACAGAAGTGTAAAGGGGTTAAGTAACATTACCATAGTCACCTCGTTTATGCCTAGTACAGCTTTGATTTCAACCCAGATCTTGCTGATTCAATAAGATGTGTCAAAGGTAGAATTCAAAAAGTATTTGGCCAGGCCCTAGCTGGTTTGGCTCAGTGGATAGAGCATCGGCCTGCAGACTGAAGGGTCCCGGGTTTGATCCCCGTCAAGGACATGTACCTTGGTTGCAGACTCCTCCCTGGCCCAGGCCCTGGTCAGGACACGTGAAGGAGGCAACCAATCGATGTATTTCTCTCACATCTGTCTTTCCCTCTCTCTTCCACTCTCTCTAAAAATAAATCAGTGGGGAAATATCCTTGTGTGAGGATTAACAACAACAACAACAAAGTATTTGGCCGGGATGTAAGGTTTCTGAATGCATGTATCTTGTCCCGCCATAGCCATACCTGTCCTTTGTTTCCCTTGTTCAAACTACCCCTACCCTTCCGAGCTCCCTTGCAAGAAGCCCAAGGGATGGGCACAGAGCCCAAAGCCAGATAAATGTGCTTTCTTTATATATGTGACGCTTTTGTCCAAAACCCCAGAGTACAAATTGAGTAGGAACCAGTACCCAAGCCCCTTTTCATAGCTTGATGTTTCTCAAACTCTTTTACTAAAGAAACTGTTTAATTGGTATGTCATATTAAAGTATCTCATGATCAAAAATATCATGAAAATATTGCATTGTATATTTCCCTGTTGGCATTTAAAAATGCATATTGACAGATGAAAAACTGAGACATCCTGCAGGAAAAGAAAGACGGGGTAAGTCTGCTCAAGACAGTTTTCCTCAAACTTGTTTGACCAAGAACTCTTTTACATAAAACTCCCACTAATACACTGAACAGCAGCCCAGGGTTTCGTAAACTCTGGCTATCACAATGGCAGATTTAATACCAGCCTCAGTGCTTAAAAGTAGACTGCTTGAAAGTAGACTGCCGGAAACTGATCATTGTCAACAACCTTCATTGCTCTGAAAGGTCAGAGCTAGTTCGCTCACTGCTTAGTTGAAACATTGTTAGCTGAAGCAGCCTCCACCTCTGCTTGTCTTATGTAAATTTCTGTTATTTCCTGCCTAAGGGCTATGGGTGTTTCCCATAGCCTCAATAAAAGGGATAGCAGGGCCAGGGCAGTGTGTAGTCCTCCCACTAGAGGTGGGCTCCCGCCTGGCCCCCAATATTCCCAAATTAATATTTTTCTAGTCTCTTTTCATTTGTGTGCAGCCTTCTCCAGAACCCGAACCCTGAACAGGAACCCTGAACCACGCAGGATGTGAAAGGGGTTCCCACAGTAGACTCCCTCCAGGCTCCCATTGGAATAATGGAGCTCCTTCAGCAACTGCAAAATGGAGTTTCTCTGACCCCAAACATGTCACATGTTCACTTTTCCCAAATGCAGCATGTGCATAAAATAATAAATAAATAAATAAATAAATAAATAAATAAGAATATAATTGCAATCCTCACACTCACAAAAAAGTTACAAGACAATTGAATTCTAGACTAAATGTGACCAGACCGCTGCTTCTGAAAGGGCAGAGCAGGACAGCACAAAACGTACTGTACCCTCCATCCTGTGTAACTATGTATATGACTCCTTTTTCTTAGAAAACCGCGAGAATGTAACAGTTGCATAAACCTGCCAATAGGAATGTAGAAAAGTAGACTCAGTCCAAATTAGGCAAGCTGCACAGTACCCCCCGTGTAACCAGACCCCTGACCCTCCCCCCTGACCAATCCACGGGGCCACGAACGTTCCCCCCCGCCCACTGCTTTGGACCCCCTTTAAAGCCTTTGTTCTCCCAAGGCTCCCTCTCTCCCCACCTGCCACTGCGCCGGTGTGTATATGTGTGGAACTGAGCTCAAGCTAGCTTGAATACAGGCTCTTTGCTTTTGCATCGGACTCGTCTGGCTCCCTGGTGGTTTTTCTTGGGGACCCCGAATTCTGGGCATAACATTTGGGGGCTCGTCCGGGATCCCCAAGACCCATGAGGGACCCTGATCCAGAGAGTCTGACTGACCGCGGTAGATGTCTGTGTTGTTGTGTGTTCTGTTCTGTGTGAGCTCAATTCTGAAATCTCTAGTGCCCGAAGTGGTCTAGGCGGACACGCTGGAGGACCACGGGCGGGAGGAATCGGGAGACGTCTCGATCCTCCTTCAGGAGGGACGTGTATTCCCCTCACGAGGGACGTGTATTCCCCTCAAGCTTCTGGGACGAGGTGGGTCGCTCCCGCCAGTCGGCGTGAGGCCTTCGTCTAGCTTTCGGTTTTGCTTCCACGGAGTTGGAAGACTGTTCTTTGGGGCCCCTTTTGTTTGTCTGTGTTTGTGTTTCTTTGTTTTATTCTGTGGACTTACTGGATGGACATTATAAAACAGACTCAGCCCACTCCAAGTGAGTGAAAGGGGGAGCTTGTTCACCCCCCCGGAGGCCATAGAGCTTCCTCAGGCAAATTAATCAGGAGTCAGGAATCAGGTGACTATTTAAACTCTGGTAAATATCTAGTAGGAGTCAAAAACTCAAACTGTTTGGTATATAAATATAACTGTGAGAGTATTTGTTATCTCTTTCTGCTGTTTAATTTATTTAAAGATAGGGCAGACCTGCTGTGACGGAATGCAAAAGTCTTTAGCAGCTGCTGAGACACCTTTTTCTCAGAGTCTTTTGTTCTCCGTCAGAGAGGGAATCAGCCCACTTAGCTAATAAAAATTCCTCTCTCTGTTTATATAAGTAAAGGTTTCAGTTTACTCTGATTTGTGAATTTGCTGTATTAAATTGAATTTTAAAGTCCTAGGGTTGATTTAAAAGTATACATTTATAACATCTCAAAGAACAAAGAACTTTTATTTATAGCTTTCTTATCTCTTTTGGTGCTCGGAGACTCCTGGAATGGGGCTAACAGCTCCACAGGGCGGAGAGATTTACAGGCCCTGTCCCTGCCTGTGACATCATAGCCCAACATGGAACTAAGGCTGAAGTTATTATTAACTCTTTATAGACCCCGTTAACCGTTTGTTTAACTTACTGTTTTCAGTTATCAGGATCCTCATAGAGGACATAACCTGGTCTTTCCCTTCCTCTCTCACCCTGACTCTGATAGCATCTGTAACTGAATTAAAGATTTTTTTTTTCTTTCAGGAGGCCATTCAGGCTTTCAGTTCGCAAGAGATCTCCCTACAGAAAGGGAGACAAGCAACTGGACTGAGGGACAGGACGGGGTGGGGGGGGGGAGTGTCAGCAGTTAATTATAAAGCTGGGAGAGATAGGTTTTTGTTTATTTTTACTGGCTGCAGACCACTCTGCTGGCGTAGATGTCTTATCAGAACTTCTAGCTGCCCTGGTGATTTAAAACTGGTTACTAGGCAGACTCATTCCCCAAGAGGTAGATAAAAGAAGGGAGTAAGGGGGGCTGGATGCCCGAGCTGCTTAAATAGCCTTGGAAGAAGCCTCAGCAGCAAGAAAAGCAGTGGCTGTGGCGGGGCCGCGGAGTTTACAAATCTATTAATCTTGTTTCCTTTGTCCAACATGAGTGCCATTTCTGTTTTGCTAAAACATGGGTCAAGAATCCTGTCCTGGGATGTGGGAAAGGGAGGCCCCCATCAGGTGACTTAGAGGCAGTGTTTCTGTTATCTGCTCAGATCCTAAGACTGTAAGAATACTTGTTTACTGAAATGGTATAAGTACAGATGTTTGTTTAATATTTTGTTTATCTGCCTGGTTATAATTATTTGTTCATATGTAGAAGTCTGTAAGAAAAAAAAAAAAGAAAGAAACATTTAATTTGTTTAAGGCTGAGTGCTCTGACACATAGCAAATCGCCCCGAGTGGCCACTGGGATTTCTTTTATCCCAGGGGTGTTTGCTCTCTGTCAGAGGGGGAATCGGCCTGCCTAACAACATTTCTGTCTATGTTTATTCATTTAAAGGAATAAAGTTGTAACAATTGTGGTCCAAAGAGATTTAAAGCAGGGACCACATTCTAAAGTTAACTATAAGAAGGAAGCCAGAGCTGGCAAAGTCACCAAGTCTGCCCAGCAAGACTCTAAAAAGTACTTTAACTAAATTTGTCCTAGAAACCGGTGAAAACTGGACCAACCTCCTGCCCTTCGCCCTCTTATGGGCCATATATACCCTCTACTGGGAAGGGTTCCTCCCTTCTTTTTGAGGTCATGTATAGTAGACCTCCCCCCCCCCCCCCATCCTTTCCAAGGTCAGGGAAAAACTAAAAGCTGGAATTCATAACCATTCCCTTACTCAAGTCCTTACAGGCTCTGCAATATACCCAAAAAGCCACCCATAAACTTGTTTGCAATGCTCTGCCAGTGCCCACTGCGGACCTTATACATCCCTTCCAGCCCAGGGACTCGGTATAGATAAAAAAGTTCACTGCCCAAGGACTCACCCCAACCTAAAAAAGACACTACACGCTTATCCTGAGCACGCCCACGGCTGTTGAAATAAACGGCGTCCAGACCTAGCTACACCACTCCCAACTCCTGCACCAGGAAACAGCCTAGATCCTGGCAACCACCCGTGAGATCCCTAGCCTGGGCTCCACGCAGGCCAGGAAAAAAACTCAACACCTGCAGGAGAAGAACTGGACTTCACTGTGAACAATACTGTTGGGGACTGTGGTACTAGAGACCTTGGCCAGAAGCGGGAGACGAGATAGAAATGCAAACCGTCCCATGAGTGGGCCCATAAGTTTCAAGACAAGGGGGGAATGAAAGGGCAGAGCAGGACAGCACAAAACGTACTGTACCCTCCATCCTGTGTAACTATGTATATGACTCCTTTTTCTTAGAAAACCGCGAGAATGTAACAGTTGCATAAACCTGCCAATAGGAATGTAGAAAAGTAGACTCAGTCCAAATTAGGCAAGCTGCACAGTACCCCCCGTGTAACCAGACCCCTGACCCTGCCCCCTGACCAATCAACGAGGCCACGAATTTTCCCCCCGCCCACTTCTTTGGATCCCCTTTAAAGCCTTTGTTCTCCCAAGGCTCCCTCTCTCCCCACCTCGCCGCCGCTGCGCTGGTGTGTGTGCGTGTGGGACTGAGCTCAAGCTAGCTTGAATACAGGCTCTTTGCTTTTGCATCGGACTCATCTGACTCCCTGGTGGTTTTTCTTGGGGACCCTGAATTCTAGGCATAACACTTCAACGATTTACAATGTAAGCATCAATTACTTGTTAAATATTTCAAAACAACAACAACAATGCAATCAAATCAGGAAATAATAAAATCTAGGCCCGCATGATTCTTATCAGCCATAATCTATAGCAAAGAAAACAGAAGACGGGGAAAGAAAAAGTGCTTCTTGGTTCTAGCATCACTGGGGTGTGAGTCAATCCAGGCCAGTCCCCCGTCTGTGGGCTTACTTTTCACTTGGAAGAAAGAGCCCATGAGAAGGTTAACTGTGACCCTAGAATTCCATATCCTAGAGGGGCGGGGGGCGGGGGGGGGAGATGGGAAATCTATCATTTATACACATTACCTCTCTCAGGGAGTACTTGAAACACTCCTCTTTTCTTTCAAATTTTAGAAATTGCATTTGGGACACCTCCACTTATAAAGTCTTTCCTGAAACCCCCCCTCACACCCCATGCCCCCAATTCGTCACCTACCATTTATTTCATATATTTAAAAATCTCAAATTTCCTCTTTCCATCTCTCTCTGGTCCCTGCATTCCTGACACCCAAGTCTGAATTGACAGGGGTCTCCCTCTGGGAAACAGCTCAGTGCCTTCTTATGAGCATAGAACACCTACATTTATATCAGGCCATTCACCAAGTCCTGGTGATTCTTCATCCCCAAAAAGATCTCAGGATAGCCACGGTCTATGGCTGCCAAGACGTTGCTTTCGTCTCTAAAATTCTCAGGCATGTCCTTCCATCTTCTTAGCAGAGGAAGCCCCTTGTTGCCGAATTTGCCCCAGCTGCAAAGAATGACTCGGTGGTTTTCTGAACCAGACCTGCTGGTGGTGATGTGGCTTAAAAGGCCTAATGTTATTTAATACCCATGAGCTCATAATGCGATCTAGACCTGCATTGCTCTTGTTGGCTGAAGTCCATAGCAGAAGTCACCTCTAAGAAAGAGATAGATCCAATAAAACGAAAGAGAAACATAGCAAGAGTTTCATGATTGCAAGCTGGGGAAATTAACGTTTTTGTAGTAGGGAAGCTAGAAGGAATTTATCATGGGAGTATTTTTATTTACCATTATTTGGTAATTTAATGAACAGTACTTTGATTCTTGTTTGGTAGAAAATACAAAAAGAGCTAATGATGTCCTTAACTTTAAAAGACAGTCTCCCACCTTCCATAATTTATTTTGATACTTTATGTATCCCACAGTATTTGCTACTAACACTACATAATGAGTGGCAAGCTCGAAGTTACAATAAATTATGCATAATTTAGTCTTTTGGAAAGTCTATAAATACAGTGTGAAGTGTTCAGCTTGTTATTTGATACAACATCTGAAATCAGATTGCTTGGATGCAAATGTTTATCTTAATATTATAATTGTGGCATGAATTCTTCTGAATTTATTTTGTTTGCAAAGAGCATTTTATTAATTAGTTACACCAATCTCAAGGGTATTCGTTTTTTCAGAGACATCAGTATCAAAACTTCTGCAGATATAAAATAATAATTTTTAAAAGAAGAGAAGTTTTATTAAATGATTTTTTAAAATATCATTTGGGGAGCATAAGTGCTTCTAAGGGGCATATTTTCGAAACATTTCTAAGCATTGAAGAATTTACTAATTTTATTATTTATTGCTTTTCATTATCATCCCATGTTCTTTCTTTAGACAAAATCAGAGTGCAAGGGTCTTATCTTGGTGTTCAGTTATTAAGAACTAAAATATCTAAGAAAGCTTACTTTCCTATATGGTAAAATCCTATACAATAAAGAGGTAATATGCAAATTGACCATCACTCCAACACACAAGATGGCCACCCCCATGTGGTCAAAGATGGCCGCCCCCGTGTGGACACAAGATGGCCAGCAGAGGAGGGCAGTTGGGGGCTACCAGGCCTGCAGGGGAGGGCAGTTGCGGGGGACTGGGCCTGCAGGGGAGGACAGTTGGGGGGGACCCAGGCCTGCAGGGGAGGGCAGTTGGGGGGGGGGGGCAGGCCTGCAGGGGAGGGCAGTTGAGGCGGACCAGGTCTGCAGGGGAGGGCAGTTAGGGGCAATCAGGCTGGCAAGGGAAGACAGTTAAGGGTGACCGAGCCAGCAGGGGAAGGCAGTTAGGGGCGACCAAGCTGACAGGGGAGGGCAGCTAGGGGCAACCAGGCCAGTAGGGGAGGGCAGTTGGGGGTGAACAGGTAGGCAGGGGAGGGAAGTTAGGGGTGACCAGGCCAGCAGGGGAGGGCAGCTGGAGGCAACAAGGCTTGCTGGGGAGCAGTTAGGCATTGATCAGGCTTGCAGGGGAGTGGTTAGGGGGTGATCAGGCTGGCAGGCAGAAGCGGTTAGGGGCAATCAGGCAGGCAGGCGAGCGGTTGGGAGCTAGCAGTCCTGGATTGTGAAAAGGCAGTCAGACATCCCTCGAGGGGTCCCAGATTGGAGCAGGTGCAGGCTTGGCTGAGGGACACCAGTCCCCCACCCCATGCATGAATTTCATGCACCAGGCCTCTAGTTATCTATAATTTTCATTTTTATTTTATGGGTTGTCAAACTATCAACTGTGATGAATCTTTGTATAGGACTATGTTGCCTCCATTTGTCCCCATTTAGGGATATATTATTCTTGAAAGGTGTATGGTTCATGTGTTTTTTTTTTTTTTTCATTGCAAACTCATGCTTATTGAAACTTTGTATATGAAATTGATTTGAGGACTGAATTTAAAGTGAGTTTCTTCATGAAGATTTGAATTCATACCTTTAAAAATGCCTGTAGAAACTACGAACTGGAACCAATCTTAAAAACAAATTCTCACCTTGGATTTTGGGATAGGAGGACACACAGTATGAATTCCTGCTCCAAACCTACATAAGGGCTAATTTGTGGTTAGTAATACTCCAAGAGATTTTTTGAAATCCCTTCACCTACAGCCCAAGACTGAATCAAATTAATGTTCTTATTATCTCATTCTGCTGCTGGGAGGGGGTGGGGGGATACCTAATTTACCCTTTTCTTGAAGGAATCAGCTTTAAGCGTTCCAGCTTTATGCAGAAGTCCATATCCAACATTTTGCCTTGCTTGAGCCTTAGGCTTTGTCTGCCATTCCTCACATATGTTGCCCAGTAAAACAAACCCTCGAGGCCACCAGAGATTTAACAGATAGGGTTAATTTTTGGATTTATACTTTCCTGTCATTTTTGGCCTTGAAGCGGTGCCCTCATTTCCATATAAGCTCACCCAGGCACCTAAAACAGATTCCTTGAAGGAAGATCTGAGAGGCTCATCTCCACGGCCACAACACGAGTGCCAAGGAGAATATTTTCCTTATTTCATCATGATGGGATCTCCTGGATTAGAATGGAAGAATAGCCATGCCACCTCCAGAAATTTCAGGATGATCATCTCAGCATTGGAAGCCCAAGGTCCCCATGAGGGATATGAAAAATCAAGAGATGAAACAGAAAGAGGAGCTGTTTTCAAGAGTTTGTGCTCAACGAGGGGCCTGTTCATGCTATTGGTAGTAGCAGGGGGAAGACAGAGAAAATGCAAGAGGTCAGAAAAAGTCGGTAACTAATGCCACTTGCTAGGACACGGCTCAGAAATGTCTTTGAACCAGGGAGAAATAATATGAGACTAGAGTTCCAGCTAGTTAGATGAGATCCCACTTTAAGTCTCTTGTTTGAATATTGTTATATGACCCAGGCTGTGGGCCCTAGGAAAACTGGGGCTACACACATAGGTCTAAATGTCAACCAGTCATCTCCCTTCAATGTCCCACTCGAGGACCTAGTATACAATACATAGAACTGAACACATTATATTACAACCCACACAAAACAAAGCATACAAAATGTATCCTGACTCCTATATTTTCTGTCTTATTTGATGGCACAGTCATCTTAGTCACCCAGCTAGAGAAACTAAAAAGTATTCTCTCTACTCCCCATAGTTTAAATTTTTTTAATCCTCACCTGAGGATATTTTTTCCATTGCTTTTTAGAGAGAGTGGAAGGGAGAGAGGGATTGGGGGCAGGGGAGGGAAAAAGAGAAATATCCATGTGAGACACATTGATTGGTTGCCTCCTGAATGACCCTCTCCAGGGGCCAGGAATTGAACCTGCAACCCAGGTACATGCCCTTGACTGGGAATCAAACCTGAGACCTTTCCGTGCACTGGCTGATGCTCTAACCACTAAGCAACACGGGCCAGGGCTGTTCCCCATAGTTTAATCAAATTATCAACCAATTCCACCATCAAAATTATCTCACTTATATGTGGAATCTGATGAACAGAATAAACTGACAAACAAAATAGATCCAGTGGCATGGAAGCATGCAACAGACGGAGGAATCTCAGAGGGAAGTGGGGGTGGGGAAGTGGCAGAGATTAACCAAAGAACTGATAGGTACATATGCATAACCCATGGACACAGACAACAGTGTAGTGAAGGCGTAGAGAAGGGGTGGAAGTGGGAGGGGAGCTCAATGGGGGGGGGGGGTGCGGGGAGGGAACATCTGTAATACTTTCAACAATATAGATATATAAAAAAATCTATAATAATAAATGCATAATATGCAAATCAACCGTACAACCAAACAGCAGAACGACCTTCCGGATGACCATGCTATCACACCCACTGGCAGCAGGTCAGCGAGGGCGGGTGCTATGCGATTGGTTGGGGGCCTGGCCATCGCCTCTTGATTGCCCTGCAGAGGGAGGCCTAGGCCACCAGCCAGCAGGGGGTCGATCAATCGGAGGTCCATGATCGCCCCAAAGAGGGAGGCTCAGGCTACCCAGCCAGCGGTGCTGGAGCAGGTAGCCTGGGCCTCCCTCTGCGGGGGTGATTCATCACAGAGCCCCAGCCAGGTGGGCAGGGCCTACTTCTTTGGGGCGATCGATCACGGGGCTCCCAGACTGTGAGTGAAGCATAGTAACCTTCATCTTGGATAAAAACTGCTGTTTAAAATTTTAACCCTGCTATCCTGGCTTCTATAAATGTTTGCTTGCTTAAATAATAGGAAAAAAATAAGACTACGCCCATTCCAGAGAGGCCATAAACTATGTCCCAGACAGAGTTGTCAGTGCTGACGCCAGGCCAGGCCTTGAGATATATGGTCTCACGGCCCTGTCTCAGCACACAGGACTTTTTCTCAGAAGGTCCAGAAGTCTTGTCCCAAATTTGGAAGACAAAGAGCTGAAAAACGTATAAATAGGAAAGACTTCCACCATGTTGGGCCCCAGAATTTGAAAAGCAATATTTCCTCTGGGCCCGCTAGCACCAGCAAAATGAAAAAGACTGCAAATAAATTTGGCTTATTGATTAAGGCGTCTTCTGATTTACCATATAACGTGAGAGGGCACGAGCCAGGCTGAGGGACTCCCCACCCCCTTCCCCGAGTGCATGAATTTCGTGCACCGGGCCTCTAGTAATATAATAACAACAATTAAAGTTTTAAAAAATTTTGTAAACTATCTTTTGATCTGTTCTCTCTTCCCTATCTCTCCTTTCTTACTTTACTCTTGCAGTAGTTTCCAAACTGATCTGGTCTACCAGGTTCAATATTTCCCCATCTCAATCAATTCTTCTTGTTGCAAGAGTTCCCTTAGGCACATCTCTAATTACAAGATTTTTCTGTGTAAAAGCATCATCGAGGCCCATGTTGCATGTAGGATGGGATGCAGGATACATTCCAACATTCTTTGCAGGGCATAAAGATTCACAACCCAACACAAAACTTATGTGTATAGGCTGACCATCCAACATTCTTCCTTTATTCATTTATTCAGCAAATATATTTTGAGTGCCTACTCTGTGTCAAGGATAGAGTTAGCCACAGAGGAGTCATCTGAACTTGTCAGGGTTCTCTTAATCAATTATGATTTATCATGCTTCTATGTTTTTGCACATGTTATTTCTGATGCCCCTGATTTCAGGACCTAATTTAAATGCCACATCCTCTGTCAAGCCTTCCATGACCCCCTTATGGTATGTCTCTCCTTCCTCTGTGCTTCCTTAAATATTTGCATATAATTTAACATAATACTTATCACAATAGAATATTCAACTTAGCCTACATTGATTAAGTGTCTACTATGTTACACACAGGCCGTTTTACAGAGCTGCAAACCCAAAGGCTCCAAAGTGGCATTGGTTCAGTTGCTCCTTAAGTTTACACTTGGATAATATTATAAGCATAAAGTTAATGTAAAGCTTTTCTATGTCATGTTATTTATCTTTGTAACAAGTCTCCCTGCTTCTTCTCTTGACCTTCATGAACTCTATTCTCAACACAGCAGCCAAAGTTATATGTTTAAAACATCAGTCAGATAATGTCCCTTTCCTGCCCTCAATCCTTTCAGTAGCTTTCCATCCCACACAGAATGAAATTCAAATCATTATTGTGGCCTAAAGGTCTACATAATCTGGTCCCCAGCTACCTCATCTCCTCCCACTCTGTCTCCTTTACTCCCTTTCAGCCCGTTGACACCCTTCCTATTCCTAGAACACATTTTGCCTCAAGGTCTCATTCCCTCACCTTATTAATATTTCTTGTTTAAATATCACTTTATCAGAGAAGACGTTAATGATCTCTCAATTTAAAATAAAATCTTCCTCCTCTTCGTTACTTTGCTCAGTTGTGTTTTTCTTCACAGCACTTTGCTGTCATCGGACATATTACATGTGTATTTGTTCACTTGCTTATTTTGTGTCTTTCACTAGATTGTGGGCTCCATAAGAATAGAGACTTTGACTATCGGGCCTCAGAGGGAGGATAGGAGAGGGTGGGGGGAGGGGGGAGAGATCAACCAAAGGTCTTGTGTGCATGCATATGAGCCTAACCAATGGTTAAGTTCAACAGGGGGTTGGGGCATCCGTGGGGAGGGGTGTGGGATGGGAATGGGGGGATGAGGACAAATATGTGACACCTTAATCAATAAAGAAATTAAAAAAAAAAAAAGAATAGAGACTTTGTTTACTGCTCTGTCCTCAGGGCTTAGAACAGTACTGACACTCAATAATTACTGTTGATGAATAATGAATATTTTTAAAAAGGAGAGCCAAGACATAAACATTTTAAACCCTGTACTATTGGATTTTGTTCAGTTGAGTCCATATACTCATTCTGATTATAACCAGGATATTAGTAAATAATGTTAGCTATATGACTTATGCTTCTGTTTATAGAAACACAGGATTTATAATGTGATTTTAATAGGAAACATTGACTACGAATTGTATATGTAAGATGAAAAATATCATACACTTTAAAAATACAGCTTGAAAAAGCCGAGACATAGAAAAACTAATTGGCAATATTTCAGAGGATATAATATAAAGTTTTTATTTATTTTATTTATTATAAATTTGTTCAAAGATATTTAAAACTTTTTACTATAATCAAAGGCTGGGGAAGCACAAATAATGAATAATTTCTGGGAATAACATATAATGTCATGATCATTCTTGATACTGTTTTATCCATTTCCAGGTATCTTCATCTCTTTGCATAGATCCAATTTCCATCAGGTATCATGTATATGTTCTTTCTGTCTGAAGAAGTTCCTTTAACAATTTTTATAGTGCAGGTGTGTTGACAATGTAGGTCTGAAGAAGTTTTGAAATACATTTATTTCGCTTATTTTTTTTTTCCATGGGTTATAGAACTCTGATTTGACAGTTGTTTTTCTCTGAATACTTTAAAGATGTTGCTCCACTAACTTCTGGCTTGTGTGTTTTCTGTGAAGAAGTAAAATGATAGAAATCAATATAGCATGCTTACAATAAACAAACAAACAAAAGGTATATTGACTTTATTAATAAAGAGTAGACTTCAGAACAGAGCTATCAGAGATAAAGAAGGCCATTTCATAAAGATAATGGAGTCAATCATAAAGATGACATAATAATCCTAAACATGTGTGCACCTAATCACAGAATTTCAAAATAAATGAAGAAATAACTGGCTAGAATAGCAGAAGAAATAGATAAATTCATAATAACAGTCAGAGATTTCATACCCTAGTTTCAATAGTTGATAGAAAATGTCAACAGGAAATTAATACAAGTATAGAAGACTACAACAATAAGTCAACTGACTTGACTTAATTGAATTTATAAAAACACTATCAGAAAAACTGCAAAATAGATACTCTTTACAAGTACACATGGAACAATCACCAAATAGATCACATTCTGGACCACAAAACAAGTCTCAATAAATTTTAGTTATGCAAGTCAAACAAAAGATATCCTCTGACCACGATGGAACTTTATTGGAAATTAATGATAGAAAATTTTCTAGATAATCCCCCAAAACTTAGAAATTAGTTTGCATAATTCTAAATAACCCATGGAAATCAAGTGGCATTATTCTAAATAACCCATTCTAAAAAATATCAGAAAATGTTTTCAATTTAATAAAAATGAAAACACATCAAATTTTGTGGGATGTCATTAAAGTAGTATATAAGGAGTTTATAAAACTGAACAACAATGTTAGAAAAAAAGAAATATCTTAAATGAATGGTCTCAGTTTCTACCTTAAAAAACTAAAAAAGGAGATCAAAGAAACACAAAGTAAGCAGAAGAACGAAAATAATGAAAGAGCTAAAATTAATGAAGTAATAAACAAAAAAACAATGAAACAAAAATATGACTTTTTAAGAAGATTAATAAAATTGACAAATCTCTAGCCCTGGCAGGTATGGCTCAATTGGTTGAGCATCCTCTCATGCACCAAAAGGTTGCTAGTTCAATTCCCAATTAGGACAAATACTCAGGTGTGGGTTCAATCCCTGGTCAGGGTGTATATGGGAAGCAACTGACCAAGGTTTCTGTTTCACATCAATGTTTCTCTCTCTCTCCCTCTCTAAAAATCAATAAAACATATTTTAAAAATAAAAATGGACAGATTTTTAGAGATCTTTTTCAAGATTGACAAAGAAGCCACATATTACCAATATCATGATTATCTTCAGGTAGTATCACCAAAGTTACTATAAATATGTAAAGAAATATTATAAACAACACTATGAAATAAATTTGACAATTTAGACAAACTGGAGAAATTCTTTAAAAAAATACAAACTACCAAAACTCATTTCAGGAGGGATAGATAGCCCAAAATAGCCTTATGTTTATTAAAGAAATTGAATTTGAGGTTGAAAATCTTCCCAGAAATAAAATTCAAAGACCAGTTAGCATCACTGATGAATTCTATCAAATATTTATAGAAGAATTAATACCAATTTTTCAAAAATTCTTCGATAAAACTGAAAAGAAGGGAATATTCCAAAATCCTATATAATAAAAGCCTAATATGCTAAGTGTCCGGTTGTCCAGTGACCGGTGTACTGTTGAACCAATCAAAGCATAATATGTTAATGATATGCTAAGACCGCTCAAGTGCTTGCTATGATGTGCACTGACCACCAGGGGGCAGACACTCCAACGGTAGGTTAGCTTGCTGCTGGGATCTGATCGATCGGGACTGAGCAAGATGGGTTGGACATGCCCTGGAGCCCTCCTGCGCTCTCTCCCCAGCCTGATGGTGCACCGGTGGGGTCCCTCAGCCTGGCCTGTGCCCTCTCGCAATCCAGGGCCCTTTGGGGGATGTCGGAGAGCCGGTTTCAGCCTGATCCCTCAGGCCACTCCCCTTGGGAGGGCGCCAGATGCAGGGCTCATGGCTGGCAAGCACTGCTGCGGCAGCTCAAGTCTCTCCCAATCAGGACTGTTTGCGGTCAGGACTGTGCGCGAGCCCACAGAAGGCGCAGTAGGGCCAGGATGAGCGGGAGCGGCAGGTAGGAGCTGCCGGCGGCATTGGACTGCGGGTTTGGCCCAATCCCCACAGGCCACCCAGAGGGGCCCCACCTGTGCATGAATTCATGCACCGAGCCTCTAGTAATTTTATAAGAGGCCAGCATTACTCTGACACCACAATCTAAGAAAAACATGGCAAGAACAAAAAGACTAGAGCAATATCCCTTATTAACATAGATGTAAAAAATTCTAAATAAAATTTTAACAAAATGAATTTAACAATAGATAAAAAGAATTACACATTATTACCAAGTAAGATTTTTCCTAGGAATTCAAAGTTGATTTAACATTCAAAACTCAATCAATCTAATTCAGTTTATCAATAAATTTAAACAGAAAATTATTGCCCTAGCCATTTTGGCTCAGTAGATAAAGTTTCAGCCTGTGGATTGAAGGATCCCAGGTTGATTACAGTCAAGGGCACGTTGCAGACTTCATCCCCAGTCCTGGCCGGGTCCGTGTAGGAGACAACCAATCTATGCGTCTCTCTCACATTGATGTTTCTCTCTGTCTCTCTCCTTCCCTTCCACACTCTCTAAAAATCAATGGAAAAATATACCCAGGTAAGGATTAACAAAAAAAATAAATAAATAAGAGACAAAAGAAAAATAAAATTATTTCATCATCTAAATTGATCATGAAAAGGCATTTGACAAAATCAAGCATCCATTCCTGATGAAAACTCTCAGTAAAAAGCATCTACCAAAAAAAAAAAAAAAGTGACCTAACATTATATTTAATGGTGAAAGAATAAATGCTTTCCCCCTAAATTCAGGAATAGAACACTCACCACTTCTATTCAATATGGTACAGGAAGTTTGATTCAATACATTAGGCAATAACTAGGAATACAGTCAAACCTTGGTTTTTAAACATCTTCCATCTTGAACAATTCATTTTTCCACCAAGTTGTTCATGGAAAAAATGGCTCAGTTAACTTCGGTTAACTTTAGTTCTCAACCTGACAACCCTTTTATGCTGATACATCAGCATGACAAAAAGCATCTCTCAGGCCACAAAGGAGAGAACACACCAATATGAGTCCCTTTACTGCTAACCCCTCACTTGTTAACATCTCAGGAAATTGTGCTGTGAATATTTTTGTGGGTTTTTTGTTTGTTCATTTGTTTTTTTGCTTTTGCTTTTGTTGCTGGCAAAATGGGTGATTAGCACAATTTTAAAATATAAAGAGACCATCAAGGGTGCTAATGTTGCTAAGGGTGTGAAAGAAACAATGATCACAGGCAATTGAAGAGGTAGAAAAACTGTTGTCGATTTGGATAAACAAAAAGCAGTTAATAGGTGACTGGAATAAAAACTGTCTTTATTCACATACAATATGATCATTTATATAAAGAAATTAATGAAATGTATACAAAAAGCTACTATAACCAATTAATGGGTTTAATAAAGTTTGGAGTACACAAAATTGATACACAATAATTATATCTCTACACACTAGAAATAAGCAAATGGAAATTAAAATGCATATAATACCATATATAGTAATACCAAAAAAATAAAATAATAAGGTGAAAATCTGACAAAAGATGTTCAAACTTATACACTAAAAACTATAAAACAGTTATGAGATATAGTAATGAAAACCTAAATATACAGAGATATATACTGTGGTCTGTATTCATCAACAGAACACTCAATATTGTTCATATGTCTCATCCCCCCCCCCCCCAATTTGGTTTTTAGATTCAATGCAATCCCAACCAAAATTCCAACAGACATTTTTGTATATATTAACAAGTTCAATCTAAAATTCATATGGAAATGAAAAGATCAAGAATGCCAAAACAACTTTGTAAGAACAAAGTTGGAGGACCAATACTACCTGAGGTCAAAATATTTTTTAAACTACAGTAATCAAGAGAGTATGGTATTAACATTAAGATAAACACAAAGATCAGTGAACAAAATAGAGTCCAGAATTAGATCCACATATGTATAAAAATTGATTTTTTAAAAATATATTTTAGCCATGCTAGGAATCATCAGATGTACGAAAACAACCCTGAGACAATGTGGATTCCAGCAACAGAGAGGAATCGACAGGACTACTCCAGCCATGAAGAGAGAAGAGAAGCAGTCCAGAGATGGAAGATGCTGACGTCGCCTTGCCATACTAGCAGTTAGCAGCTGTGCGTCACTGCAGGTTGCCTAGGACCAAACCAGAGAGAGTCGGACCTATATTACCACCATTTGTCCACCATCCAGAACTGAAATGTCATTGCTGACATGTACACATAAGAAACTGTTTGACATTGAAATTGGGTCTCAAAAGAACTGTTGGCCCAGAAAGAAACTCACTACAGACTGATTCATTTGCCTGTCTCATTTTCGGTTCTTATAAGTGTATTTCTAATAGCACATGATCTCACTCATCTAGGGGAAATAATGAACAACATAGACTGATGAACAACAACAGACCCAGAAACAAGGAGGCATGGATCAGACTGTCGGGCCTCAGAGGGAGGGTAGGGGAAGGTGGGGGTAAAGGGGAGAGATCAACCAAAGGACTTGTGTGCAAGCTTATGAGCCTAACCAGTGGTTAAGGACAACAGGGGGGTGGGGGCATGCATGGGGAGGGGTGTGGGATGGGAATGGGGGGATGAGGACAAATATGTGATACCTTAATCAATAAAGAAATTAATTTTATATATATGTATATATATATATATATATATATATATATATATATATATATATATATTACTGATTTTCCACAGAGAGGAAGGGAGAGGGATAGAGAGACAGAAACATCGATGAGAGAGAAACACGGATCAGCTGCCTCCCGCACACCCCCCACTGGGGACGCGTCCGCAACCATGGCACATGCCCCTGCCTGGAATAGAACCTGGGACCCCTGAGTCCACAGGCCAATGCTCTATCCACTGAGCCAAACCGGTTAGGTCTAAAAATTGAGTTTTGATAAAGGTACAAAGGCAGTTTCAACAAATATTGGAACAATTGAATATCCATATGCAAAAAAAAAGTGAACTTTAGTTCATATTTTTCACCATATATAATAACTAAGTATGGATTTTGGGGAGGAAATGTAAAACCTAAGAGTCTAAAATTTCTATAAAAAATGTTAGCAACCTTGGGTTAAATAAAGATTACTTTGATACAACACCAAAAGTACCAACTATTTTTAAAATTGATGACATCATCAAAATTTAAAATTCTGCTTTTCAAAAGACACTGCTAAGATTATTAAAAGCAAAACTATAGACTAGAAAAAATACATTAAAATGTACATATTATAAATATCTTAAATTCAGAATATATAAATATGTCTCAAAATTCAGTGGTAAGAAAATAAACAAGTCAATAAAAATGGGTAAAAGATTTGAGCCTACATTTTATCAAAGAGAGTACATGCATAGAAAGATGCTCAATATTATTAGTTACTAGAGAAGTGCAATTAAAACCAAAATGAGCCCTGGCCAGTGGTTAGAGCATCGGTCTATGCACCTAAGGATCTCTAGTTAGATTCCCAGTCAAGGGCATTTACTTGGGTCCCAGGTTCGATCCCCATGTGGGGGAGGTAACCAACCAATGTGTCTCTCTCACATCAATGTTTCTCTCTCTTTCTCTGTCTCTATCTCTCTTCCCTTCTCTCCTCCCCTCCCTCTCTGCCTTCTACTCTCTCTAAAAAGCAATGGGAAAAATATCCTTGGGTGAGGATTAACAACAACAAAAATCTAAGATGTCACTATACTGGTATACCTATTAGAATGACTAAAATTTTATAAGGCTGAAGTAACTGGAACTTTTATTACTACATACCTATTACAGTAGATGGTATTTAAAAAGATTGATCATATCAAGTGTTGGCAAGAATATGGGAGAACTAGAGCCCTCATACATTGCTGCTGCACTGTGAAAGGGTACAATCATTTTGGAAAACTTAATACACCTACAATGTCCTATGTATATATCCTAGAGAAATTAAATGTTATGTCCATACTTGTGACTTGCACATAAATGTTAGAGCAGCTATATTTGTAATAGCCTAAAACTAAAAACAATACAAATGCCTATCAGTAGGATAAGCAAATTGTATATCCAAACAGCAGAATACGCAAGCAAACAAATAAAAAATGGATGCATCTCCAAATATTTATGCTGACTTGAAAGAAACTAGACAAAAAAAGAGTGCATGCTCTGATTTCATTCTTTTTTTTAAATATATTTTTATTGATTTCGGAGAGGAAGGAAGAGGGAGAGAGAGATAGAAACATCAATTGTAGGGAGCAGTTATAGGGTTAAGCCTCGGACTGACCTGCTGGCAAAGCCGCAAACAAGTCCCAGCTTAGAGGGCACAGACCTCTTAGCATAATTAATCTTGATCTTGTGACTGCTCCCTAGATCTTTCCTGGGTAGCTAATGGGCTGTGGAAGGTGAAGCAAGTGCTGCCAAAACAAGTGAAACTTACAAGAACATTGTAAATTACCTTGTTTTCCTCTGACTATAAAATAAAGCATCAGCTTACAGTCTGGATTAGTTCTGTGGTCTCAGTCACGCACAGAAGATCCACCTAGACCCAGCTTATTCTTTTTGTCTGTCTTTTCTTCATCCTTCGCCAGCCCTCCCTCAGGCTCGCCGAACCCTTGGCTGTGCTGGCGCAACACAATCAATGATGAGAATCATTGATTGGCTGCCTTCTGCACACCCACCCCTGGGGACCAAGCCCGAAACCTAGGCATGTGCCCTTGACTGGAATCGAACCTGGGACTTTTCAGTCCACAGGCCACCGCTTTACCCATTGAGCCAAACCAGATAGGGCTCCGATTTCATTCTTATAAAATTCTTGAAAGCCGAAACCGGTTTGGCTCAGTGGGTAGAGCGTTGGCCTGTGGACTGAAAGGTCCCAGGTTCGATTCCGGTCAAGGGCATGTACCTTGGTTGCGGGCACATCCCCAGTGTGGGGTGTGCAGGAGGCAGCTGATCGATGTTTCTCTCTCATCGATGTTGCTAGCTATCTATCCCTCTCCCTTCCTCTCTGTAAAAAATCAATAAAATATTTTAAAAATTCTTGAAAATGTAAACAAATCTGTAGTGATAGGAAGCAGATCAGGGGTTGCTTTGAGATAGGGTAGGACAACAGGGAGGAGCAGTAGGGAGGGATTATAAAAGAGTATCAGACAAAACTTTTGGGAATGGGGCATATGTCCATGCTGCTAATTTCTTGATTGTGGTGATGATATCACAAGTATACATAATATGTACAGCTTATTGTATATAAATTAAACCTCAATAAAGCTGTTAATCGCTTGGATAATTTTGTTTTTTTATTTTTATTGTTGACACTATTACTGAAAAGTTAATGTTGGTGGTGCATGGGCAGGCTAAATAGCAATCTCAGATGGTGAATAAAGAAAAATTGAATTTATTTAAAGCAAAGGGGATCGAGGATGGGGATATGCAAAGGGAAGATCTACACAGCACCACGCCAAAAGGTATTGGGTTGGTGATGGCAGCCCCTCGGAGCTGGAGTCTCATTATATGCAGCCACTAGCAGGAAGCTTTTGTCCTCAGTGGGTTTGGGGGGCTTGGTTGGTGGGCTTGGGCAATGTGGTTGGGTCAACAGGAATGTGAATGGGCGATTGGGTGCTTCTGGGCAGTTTTAGTTCCTTATATTGTTTGATTCCTGGTGTCTGGCATTTCCTGTCCAACAAGTCTTCCTGGTCTTTGTTCTTCTGTGATGGGGAAGCTTACAAAATGGCCATTAAGAATTATATTGCTGCCCTAACTGGTTTGGCTCAGTGGATAGAGCATTGGCCTGTGGACTGAAGAGTCCCAGGTTAGATTCAGGTCAAGGGCATGTACCTTGGTTGCCGGCACATCCCAGTAGGGGGTGTGTAGGAGACAGCTGATTGATGTTTCTAACTCTCTATCCCTCTCCCTTCCACTCTGTAAAAAAAAAAAAAAAAAAAATCAATAAAGTATATATATATATTTTTTAATATATTTTATTGATTTTTACAGAGAGGAAGGGAGAGGGATAGAGAGTTAGAAACATCGATGAAAGAGAAACTTCGATCAGCTGCCTCCTGCACACCCCCTACTGGGGATGTGCCCGCAACCAAGGTACATGCCCCTGACCGGAATCGAACCCGGGACCCTTGAGTCCGCAGGCCGACGCTCTATCCACTGAGCCAAACCGGTTAGGGCAAATAAAGTATATTTTTTTAAAAAGAATTATATTGCCTTGTAAGTCCTAAAATTTACTAGCTTGAATAATTTTATAAACTTTCCCCCAGCTTTATTGTACTATAATTGATATGTATGCTTGGATATTATTTAAAGAAATATTCTTTTAGCCCTAGCCAGTTGCTCAGTGGTTAGAGCATCAGCCCATGGACTGAAGGGTCATGGGTTTGATTTCCGTCAAGGGTACATATCTGGGTTTCAGGCTGGATCCCCGACCCCAGCAGGAGGCAACCAATCAATGTATCTCTCTCATATCGATATTTCTGTCTCTGTCTCTCCCCCTCCTTCCACTCTCTAAAAAAAATATATATATATATATCCTCGGGTGAAGATTAACCAAAATAATAATAACTACTATTATTATTTTAGAGGATTTTAAAGTGATTGAAGATAGAATTTCTGAAATTAAGGTAACAAAATTCATTTTCTACAATATAAAGGTAAATATATAAATGTCTATTATCTATTATATTTCACTCTTTATTTATTATAGAACTTATAATTCATGTATTTTATTTTACATTGCCAGCCCATCTACAGAAAACCCAGTCATAAACATTAATAATTAAATTTCCATCTTTGATGTTAACCTTTCAGTCATACCAAAATCATGGTTTTACACATTAAAATTTTTTTATTGTAATGAAGGTATATTTTTCAAGGCAGGAGGCTCTAACATATTTTCGATCCCCTTGGCTCACTTTTTGGTTCCAGAGCACTAGCCACAAAGAACTCTAGGAAGGTATAGCCTGCAGCACCTTATCTGAGCTGCAGCAAGGCTCACACTTTCTGCCAGACTTCCCTTCTGTCACCATGGGGGAGGCCTTTGGGAGCCGGCTCAGCCATCCTGGTGCATCTAAAAGAACCCTTGATAAAAGGGAGAACAGGAGTTTGAGAACAAATAACCTTCTCTTCTGTCTCTCCAGCAGGGAATTCTTATGCACATTCTTCATAGTTCTTATCTCACCTGCTCCGTGGTGCAGAGAGAGAAAAATCTCATAGAAACAAGAGCTCAAGAAAAACCTAGATGGAGTGAGGAATGAAGACGAGGGAGAGGAGAGGACTCTGGTGAAATGGAATTTTTGGACTGGAACAAGCGGTGTTCCCCTGGGCAGACTGGTTCCCAGAGTTCTTTATCCGCCAGGTGGAAGAATGAATCCACGGAGGAAAGGTGGTATAGCAAAGGTGGAGATTAATTGAAGAACAAGTACAGACTCCCTCATGGGGAAAGGGAAAGAATCTCACAGCACAGACTCCCCCGTGGGTAGGGGGAAAGAGTCCCACTGAGTCCCTGTTTCCATGGCTTTTTTTTTTTCTTTTTTTTTTTAAAGGTTTTCTATTAACTTTTTTTTTTTTATTGATTTATCACAGTGAGGAAGAGAGAGGGATAGAAAGTTAGAAACATCGATGAGAGAGAAACATCGACCAGCTGCCTCCTGCACACCCCCCACTGGGGATGTGTCCGCAACCAAGGACCCTTCAGTCCGCAGGCCGACGCTCTATCCACTGAGCCAAACCGGTTTCGGCTCCATGGCTTATAAAGGCTGTAGATCTTGGTGCCTTGATATCCCCTCTGATTGGTCACTATTTTCTTGGACTGGTTACTATAGTAACTTCTGAGTTCAAAGGTCGGACCTCACATGTTCCATGTGAGGTTTTCCTCCCCTCCTTCTTTTTTGTTTTTTATTCCCTTTGGGGTTTCTTCTTTTCCTTCTGAATGAAGGGCTTCCTTCCCTTTATTTTGTAAATATAGACCTTTTGCTATTCCCAGCTCCCTCATTCTATGGAAATGTACCTTCTGCAGCTCTGCAGCCCTGTGCTTCTTCCATGGTCCTCTTAATTTTTAAAATTTCTAACATTTTCACCAAAACCGGTTTGGCTCAGTGGATAGAGCGTCGGTCTGCGGACTAAAAGGTCCCAGGTTCAATTCTGGTCAAGGGCATGTACATTGGTTGCAGGCACATCCCCAGTAGGGGGTGTGCAGGTGGCAGCTGGTTGATGTTTCTAGCTCTCTATCCCTCTCCCTTCCTCTCTGTAAAAAATCAATAAAATATATTTAAAAAAATTTCTAACATTTTCTAAATCTGTCCTTTTCACTCCTGAAAATTCCTGTTTCACTGGCATTCTCTGTGGGCTATGTCAGCATTTTATACATCTTCATATCCCTCTAATATTTAGCTGAGCGTAGCTATTTAATAATGTTTTAAAATGAATATATGGAATACAGTATGGTAAAAATTAAAAAATATATTTTTTTCTGACCTATATTTGACTATATATAAATTCTTATGAAAAAGCTAATGTATTAGCTATCTAGAAAAATTGCTTCTAAAAATCCATTTAAAATTAGGAGCCTGGAAAAAACACCATGTGTAGTATCTGGCTTCTAGTTAGATTTTTTATTGAAATAAGTCTATTACTCTACAATGAAAATTTTTATTTACACCTTCCCTGTGCAAACAAAATGTTGATTGGAGGAAGAGAAGGATAGCAGGAGGGAACATGAATAATGGCTGGCAAGGACTCCCCTCCTGCTGACTTTAGTATTTTCAAAAGGCAAATGAGGAAGTATAGACTTTATTTAGTAGAATTTTAATAGTTTTTAAAGAGCTTGGTTTCAGTGTAAAAACACTGACAAGGGCTATTGACATTAATTCACTTGAATAGATAGAAACATAGTGAAACTTTTATTTCAGAATGTTATAAACAATAAATTTCATGAATATTTATTGTGAAATATACCAAATTATAATTTTTTACAGTGTATTGTTCACCTAAAATTTCACTGTCATAAAGTCATAGCACAGTCAGAGTCAGGAATGTCTGGTATAAATATTTACTAAATGAATTAGAATTGTTACGGGCAAAAATAGAATGGTGGGGACTAGCTGTGGTTATGGGAAATATAATCATGCTCTGTTAACTGTGATTGCCTTGTTCTGGTTAAAGAAGGACAATCTAACCTGGCTGAGAGTTGTATGCCCCGGGAACCTGGGAGTCAACCTTGGACCTGGGGGTCAACCTTAGACCTGGGAGGGAACCTTGGAACACAGTCCATTCTCATTCAAGAACTGCTCATTATCATGGAAAGATTAACAACCTTGTTGTCCAGGCAATGGAGTCCCACCCCAGGCCCCAGCTTCCCCTTGCCTATAATCCTTACTTCCCCATTTAACCTTTGTCCTACCCTATATAAGCAGCTGGCTTATGGGGGGTGGGGGAGAGCAGATTTTGGTGGATGACCTGCTGCTTTCCCATACTGCTGGCAGTATTGGAATAAACACTCACATATGACTCAATCCTGTCTCTGCTGAATTGGCTCAAGTAGTGACAGGCAGCCTGGACCCTTTGATTGTCTGGTGACAAAATCAGAAGAGGTTTCCCACTATTCTGACTCCCTCTGATACCACCAGGCTTCCTTTCTATTCTGCCACACCCAGAGATACTCTAGGAGATAAGGAATCCCATCCTCCTGTTACAGAATTTACCAGGCGACCAAAAAATACACAGGAGTACCCGGAGATACAGGGGAAAAAAACACACACACACACACACACACACACACACACACACACACACACACACACATTTATTTCCAGATGTACTAGTGCCGTGACTCAGGGGAGCCTGTTTCCAAATCCTGAGCAAACTAATATGGAGGAAGCTTTCTCTTTATACCCTTGGGTTTCTTTGTCCCCCAGATAAGGATCAGACTTCCGGACCTTTCTCTCAGGCTTTGAAAAACGCCCTGTGTGTTGGGATGGGGGCCATGAGACCACACCTAAAGGCCTGTCCTGGCGCCAGGCTGACAACCCCCTCTGGGGGTTGTGTATTGTTCATGGTTTATGGCCTCTGTAAAATGTGAGTATTTACGTAAATTGGTCTTGCAAGACCAGATAATTAAGGAAGGGGCAGTGACTAGACTATAGGCTAACAGGAATGTGCATTAGGGCTACTAATTAACTAGGTACAGAGTCAGGCTGCTAGCCCCCACCCCAAATGCCTTATTTTCCTCATCACTCCAACAAAGAGTTTACTAGTGTTCTGTTAATGAGAGGGAAGTGCACATACAGTCCATTCAATTGGATCTTCAATAAAGGACAGAAGCAGGTGTCCCGAGAAGGTGGCAAGGGGCCTTGGTGTTGTGGCTAAAGACCCAGGAGAAGTGACAGCCAGCACCCATCAGGAAAGAAAAACCTTTATTACACAGCGCTGCTAGTCCAGGGGACCTTGATCCAAAGCCTGAACTGCCAATGTGGGGAGGTTTTGATATATACACACACACAAATACATACCAGAGGCCTGGTGCCTAACATTCATGCACGGAGGGGGTGTGTGTCCCTCAGCCCAGCCTGCACCCTTTCCAATCTGGACCCCTCGAGGGATGTTCAACTGCCCGTTTAGGACCAATCCCACCAGACATCCCTCTCACAATCCAGGACTGCTGGCTCCCAACCACTTGCCTGCCTGCCTGCCTGATGCCCCTAACTGCTTCTGCCTGCCAGCCTGATCACCCCCTAACCACTCCTTTGCCAGCCTGATCGACGCCTAACTACTCCCCTGTCAGCCCGATTGCCCCTAACTACCCTCCCCTGCCAGCCTGGTCACCCCTAACTGCCCTCCCCTGCCAAGCTGGTTGCCCCTAACTGTCCTCCCCTGCAGGTCTGGTCGCCCCCAACTGCCCTCCCCTGCTGGCCCGGTCACTCCTAACTGCCCTCCCTTGCCAGCCTGGTTGTCCCTAACTGCCCTCCCCTGCTGGTATGGTCATCACCAACTGCCCTCCCGTGCAGGCCTGATCACCCCCAACTGCCCTCCCCTGATGGCCTGGTAACCCCCAACTGTCCTCCCCTGCTGGTCTGGTCATCACCAATTGCCCTCCCCTGCATGCCTGATCACCCCCAACTTCTCTCCCCTGCAAGCCTGGTCACCCCCAACTGCCCTCCCCTGCTGGCCTGGTCGCCCCTAATTGCTCTCCCCTGCTGGCCTGGTTCCTCCCCAACTGCCCTCCTGTGCAGGCCTGGTCCCCCCCAACTGCCCACCCCTGCCGGCTTGGTTCCCCTCAACTGTTCTCCCCTGAAGGCCGGTAACCCCCAACTGCCCTCCTCTTCTGGCCTGCTTACCCCCAACTGCCCTCTCCTGCTGGCCTGATCACCCACAACTGCCCTCCCCTGCCAGCCATATTGTGGCAGCCATCTTGTGTCCACATGGGGGCGGCCATCTTGTGTGTTGGAGTGATGGTCAATTTGCATATTACTCTTTTATTAGATAGGATATCTATCTATCTATCTATCTATCTATCTATCTATCTATCTATCTACACCTTTTTGTGGCGGGCCCCTCGGGGTGGGCTTTGTAGCTCTGCCCAAGTCAGTTAGAATGGGGAAGTAAGATTACTGTTTTTTTGTTTGTTTGTTTTTTGTAAGAACTAGGCTATAAGCTGCCAAAGTTGCCCCTCTATTTTCCTTCTCATTCCCCCGCTCTTGGTCCACAAGCTAGCATTAGCCTTGGGGATTACAGAAGACTCAGGAATTGGGGATAAGGTTGCCAACCACTCTAGCTATTTCCTGCTGAAGGGAGGCAACGAAAAGGGGGGGCATCTAGCATGCGTGTCTTCATCATCTTCTCCAAGGGGTCGTAATAGTAGTTTGGAGTAGCATGGGCAGAGAAGTTCTTCTCCCAGTACCAGTCTGGGGGTTCCGGCGACACTTGTATAAAGACAGAATAAAACTGTTAGAAAAAAGAAAACAATGATTATCCGGAAATACAAAAGTCAGGCCGGTCAGCCGGATTTGCCATCTTCTTGAAGATGATCTGCAGGGGGTGGTTCAGGTCATAGGTCACCTTCCACTCTGGATGCTGATTGTCCAACTGGTGGGCTGCTTTCACCCAGGAGTGGTGGATCCAGGTGTTCAGTCCTGAAACTTTGAGAGCTGAGGGGTGATTAATATGACTGGATAAGGTCCCCTCCAGCTTGGGTTTTCCAATATTTTACCCAAACCTGGTCCCCAGACTTGTGAGGGTGCACAGCTGTTCCTAGAGAGATAGGCAATCATCAGTAACCCATCTGTGTACTTCAAGGATAGTTTTCCGAAGTCCTTGTAGCTGTTTCTGAATTTCTAAGTTCCCTACTTCCCCCAAATCTCCCTTTGGCTGAAATAAGGGAGGGGGTCTGCCATATAAAATTTCAAATGGAGAGAACCCTACCCTGGTCCTCGGGGCACAGTGTCCCCGCAGGAGCACAAGTGGTAAGATATGTGTTCAGGGTAAGTTTGTCTCCTGGCATAGCTTAGCCATAGCCTGCTTGAGAGTCTGGTTCATGTGTTCTACTTTCCCTGAACTCTGGGGCCGATAGGCTGTATATAAGTTCCACTTAATTCCTAAGGCCTTAGCTACCTGCTGTACTACTTCAGCTACAAAGGCTGAGCTATTATCTGACCCTATGGTTAATGGCATTCCATACAGCGGAATTGTGTATCCCACAGTAACGCCTTGGTGACTTCTTTCGCCTTCTCCATGTGTGTGTAGGATATGCCTCAACCCAGCCTGAAAAGGTGCCCTAATTCTGTAAAGTCTACCTCTAGATTTTCAAAGGGAGCCTGCTCACAGCACTGAATTCCTATGGGTCCTACAGGACCCTGCCTTGCATTGTTCTGTGCACAGAGGAGGCAGCACTGAGAGACTGAGGCGCATAAGAAGGGGAAACGGGCAATTAGATAATATCTGCTTAATAAGACTTCTAGAGCCTTCTTCCCTAAATGGGTAAGTTCATGTTGCTGGAGAACTACTCTATGAGCTAATTGTTCTGGAACATAGACCCTATGATCTGGAAGTATCCACCAACCTCCCTTCGTCCTCTTACCTCCTTCTCGCTGGGCCCATTCTTCTTCTTGAGGGGTGTATTTTGGAAGTTCAGGTAATTTAGGAACCAGCATGATCCACAATAGCATCGCCCGCTCCTTAGCAGCCAGCTTTGCTGCTGTGCCTGCGTAACGGTTCCCTTCTGACACGGAGTCTTTTCCCCGCTGGTGTCCTTTACAACGGATGACTGCTACTTCCTTGGGCTCCCAGACCGCTTCTAGTAACTTCAAGATTTTAGTCTGATTTTTTATGTCTTTTCCTCCAGCCATCAGGAGCCCCCTTTCCTTGTATATGGCCCCATGGATATGCAGGGTAGTGAAGGCATAGCGCGAGTCAGTGTAGATGTTGGCACACTTATCCTTACTGATATTTAAGGCTCTACTAGGGCCCAAAGTTCTGCCCTCTGCATTGACTATCCTTCAGGCAGGGCCCGTGCCTCTATTATCTCAAAGTTTTATACCGTTGCATACCCGGCTAGTCTTTTTCCTTTATCTAGGACAGTGGTCGGCAAACCGCGGCTCGCGAGCCACATGCGGCTCTTTGGCCCCTTGAGTGTGGCTCTTCCACAAAATACCACGTGCGGGCGCGCACATACGGTGCGATTGAAACTTCGTTGCCCATGCGCAGAAGTTGGTTTTCGGCCTGGGCGAGTCTATTTTGAGGAAGTGGTTCTAACGCCAAGCCACACTCAAGGGGCCAAAGAGCCGCATGTGGCTTGCGGGCCGCGGTTTGCCGACCACTGATCTAGGAAGCTACTGTCCTCTGTGAACAATACTAAGTCCGGATTCTGTAGAGGCCTGTCTGTTAGACCTGGTCGGCTGGAGTAAATCTCCTCTAGGACTTCTAGACAATCATGCTCAGGGGTTCCCTCTGATGGAGTCATCCAAGCCTGGGTCAGCCAATGTTGCCCCTTACCTTCCATTAGGGTGACAACAGCATGAGGCACTTTAACACTTAAGTTCTGCCCTAGAGTGAGCTTGTCTGCCTCTTTGACTAATAATGCCATGGCTGCAAGGTCCCTGAGGCATGGGGGCCACCCGGAGGCAACCAGGTCAATCTGTTTGGAGGGGTAGGCTACTGGCCTCTGCTAGGGTCCCAACTACTGAGTCAGAACTCCTAGGGCTACCCCGTTGTTCTTGTGAAGGAAAAGGTTAAAGTCCCGTGTTGCATCTGGGAGCCCTAGGGCCGGGGCCTCAGTGAGCTTTGCCTTTATGGTCATGAAGGCTTTTTCCTACTCAGGACCCCAGTTAATGGGTGCCTTTTCCTCTCCTTTTAAGGCTTCATAGAGGGGGCTCAGCTAGATCTGAGAATCCTAGGATCCAAATTTGACTCTGCTGCCCCTAGGAATTCCCGAATCTGTCGCCGGGTGCTGGGGACTGGTATGGCACATACTGCCGGCTTCTTTTCAGTCCCTAGTCTTCGTTTCCTTCGGGTGATTCGGAAACCTAGGTATTTGGCTTCCCTCTGACAGATGTGAGCCTTCCTTTTGGACACCCGGTAACCTGTTTCAGTTAAGAGTCTTAGAAGGGGTTCATGTTCCTTCCCAACACTGAGTTTGCGTGGGGCTGGTCAGTAGGAGATCATCTACATGTTGGAGTAGAACGCCCCCCAAGTCCTGTCCTGGAAATTTGGACAAATCTGATGCTAGTGCTCCACTAGAAGGAGTCGGGGCGTTCTCAAACCCTTGTGGTAGTCAGGTCCCGATGAACTGTTCCTTAGCCCCTGTGGTTGGGTTTTCCCACTCAAAGGCAAACAGGGGCTGACTGGAGGGTGCCAGCTGAAGGCAGAAAAAGGCCTTCCACCCAGACCAGTGGGAATTCCTCCTCTAATTCAGGCTCTAATGGTGAGTCCTTTGACTGGGAGGTATAAAGTCTCCATTCTCCCTCCCTAGGCACTGCTAGAGACAGGATCACGGGAGAGGTCTCCTCACCTAAGCGCAGCTGTGCTGAGTCGTCCGGGGCAAAGGTGATTTCTGCTCCCATTTTGGCTAAAAGGTCTCTGCCCGTTAGAGGGACCGGGCAGTCTGGCAAATACAGGAATTCATGAACCACCTGGTGGCCGCCTAGCTGACATCGGTGTGGGGGCAGAATGGTCTCCGGGTGTGGTCCCGGTAGCTCCAATAATGGTGACCTCCTTTCCTGAGAGGGGAGCTACTTTCTGAGTAACTACCAAGTGCTCTGCCCCTGTATCAACCATAAAGTTCACAGTCTGGCCCCCGATTTTCATTCTGACCACGGGCTCGTGGGGGCCCAGTTGGAAAGAGGCCAGTCTGTCCTAACGGGAGTCGGTTGCCGCTAATTCGATGAGGTCTGCCTCAGGCGGATCTGGCAGATAGCAGCTGGGTGGTTTGGACGGCCTTGCCTGCTTTTTCTGGCGGCTCAGACATTCATTCTCCCAGTGTCCTAATCCTTTACAATAGGTACACTGTTCCCGTTTAAGATCCGTCCTTCCTTTTCCTGACTTGGCTCCCTGCTGTCTCCCTTTCCTTCCTGCCTGTGGGTCCTGGGAGTTAGCTTCTATGACAGCCGCAACGGTCAGGGTTGCTTGCAATCGACCCAGGTGGGCTTATGGGTCTGAAAAATTGACTCCAGGAGATCAACCATGGCCTGACATTTTTCAGAATAAGCAGGAGTGTGATGCTTCTAATTTAAGAGATCTTTTATAGTGAAAGGCTGGCAGTAAAAGACTGATCCCCCTCTTGTAGGGTCCCATCTTCTCCCAATACTGGGGGACCCGAGTTTCTCGGAGAGGCATCTGGAAAGCCGGGGGTGGCCTGGGTCCCTGATCAGCTGTGCGCAAACGTCATCCAACTGGCTCTGGAGAGTCCGGCTGGCGGGGTGACGGGAGGAGGTGGTGTATCTAAGCTTCCCTGACCAGGCAAAGGAGCCCGGGGTGCCACTTGAGGCACTTATGGAGGTGGTAAAACTGGCGGCACTTCCTGGGAGGTAGGGGGGGAGGTGTTCCTGTAGAACAGGGGGCTGAGCTTCCTTCTGAGGGACCTGCTTCTTTTCTCCTGCCACTAAAACCTTACTCAGTCCCTTCTTACACACGCACAGCCGGATCCAAGGAGGCCTGCGCTGAGCTATTTCTAGCCATTGATCTATGTTAGAAAACTGATCAGGATGACCAGGGTCACCCGTGATGACCTCTAAGAGGGCCCTGACAGTTGGGACATCTAGGGTTCCCTCTGAGAGCCAACCCACACCATAGGCTGGCCATTCTAATTCACAGAATTTTCTTGAGGGGTGTATTTGAGGCAACTAGTTTCGCACTATAATCCCCGGCAAATTCTTTCTGTAAAACCCAATGTTCTATAATATTACAACTAATAACATATTTGACAAAGGCTCCTACGTACCTTCAGTATAAAATTTTCCTTCGTGAGAGAGAAAACAAACATTCAAGGCGTTTCAGAGCCTATTGGGATGATCTAAAGCCAATTCTAGATCAAGAGAAAGTTTCTTAAAATTTAAACCCTTGCAGGATTGTCAAACTTGATTTTACCAAAATATTATATATCTAAGTGTATTAGATGCAAACATTCTTATAACTTTCAGGAATAACCAGCTTTAGAAACTACCTTCTTTCTCCTTCAAAATGCATTTCTATGCCTATGCTTTCTTTATTACACCAAAGCCATCCTTTCCTTAACCTTAATTTTCAGGTGACATGTAAATAATTAACACTCCTTAGATGAGCAATACACTTACATAATTTTTCTTTTTGTTTACATTAGAACAATAGCTCATGTAGTGTGCTCTATAAATAGTTATTAAGGGTATGAATAAATCTGTCAGCTAAAAAAAAAAAAAGGAATATATTGTGCAATCCTTGGTAAAGGAAAGTGACACTGTTGCCAAGAATCTCACACATTATCTTTACAGTTATCACGTAAAATGATCTCTGATGATAAGATAAAAAAAAAGAATTGTCGGGTTTTAGCCCTATCCTCGGAATTTTTATTTGGGACCAGTTCTGGTCCTACAACTTACTTTCAGTTTGTGGCTGAAATAAGGGTGATTAGCACTTGGCTTTCAGTCTTCCTCAAACATGGGAGGGAGAGAGGTTAAAAGTCCTGTCTCTGCCAGGCGAGGACGAAGGAGGCCCAGGTAAACCCCGTGCCCAGTCTGGGGAGGCTGTTTTTCCTTCTTCTTTTTTTTTTTTTTTTTAATATATTTTATTGATTTTTTACAGAGAGGAAGGGAGAGAGATAGAGAGTCAGAAACATCGATGTGAGAGAAACATCGATCAGCCGCCTCCTGCACAGGTGAGCCCGCAACCAAGGTACATGCCCTTGACCGGAATCGAACCTGGGACCCTTGAGTCCGCAGGCCGACGACGCTCTATCCACGGAGCCAAACCGGTTTCGGCTGTTTTTCCTTCTTGCTGTTACTGCTGTCTACGGAGGGTGAGGGTAAGTCACTGCTTTTATTCTCTCCATTCCCCGAAGGAATGAAACTTCAGAAACAACAGGGCCCTCTGGGGAGCCCCCGGGCAGAAACCCCGGCCCTGCGCCGACTTCGCGGTGCACCGAAACCGGGAGCCGGACGAAGGAAACTGAAGCGACGCGGACACAGTCGGGAAGGCAGCGCGCTGGGCACGCCGCCGCCGCCGCCACCTCCCGCGCCGCCGCGGGTTCCGCCCCCGAGGGGCGGGGCCGCGCGCCTCTTCCGGGTTGCGGGCGGAAGTGGAGATTTTGAATCTTGCAGGCCGTTGGCTGGGGATGTTGTTGCTGTTGTTGCAGCGCGAGGACTGAAAAGTGGCCGGGCCCTTCTGGAACTTCTGGCCGCGCCGTGGTGAGCGGCTGGGGAGCGGGAGGAAGCGCAGGGTTCCAGGGCTCGGCGGGCGGCGCCGGGGAGCGGGCGGCCTCGGGCGGCCTGTGGGTTTTCGGGTGGCGGGGCCGGCCGTAGGGACCTGGAGAAGTCGGGGCGCAGGGGGAGCTTTTCCCGGCCCAGCGCTCCCGGCGGTGGGCGCGTACGAGAGGCAATGCTGATGGTCTCGAGCCTCGTGTCACCTCTGACTTTGGTTTAATCTCGGACATGCGGGTCCTTGCTGCCTAGCATTTCCCCCCGTTTCGGCTCGAAGGCCGAGGCCCCGGCAGTGGTTATAGCTGAGGCGAAGGTGTTGCCACAGGTGAAGGAATCCTCCTTTATTAAAGATGGAAGGTTGGCACAGGTTTGGAATGGAGGGGGGTGCTCGGCGCCGCTCCGGGTTCTCCTCGAGGGGGATGGCCGCCGCAGCTGGCGATTCTTCTGCTCGGCGGGGAAGTGACAGGCTTGGGAATGCCCGGTAGGGATTTAAACTGAAATCTGAGCAGCCTTTGTATTTAAAACCCGGATGTTTTTCTTTCACGCTGGACGTTTTTCTTGTACCGCAAAAATCCGAGACTCTTGCCCATTTAAAGTGGCTCTAGCAATAGCATCACCCACAAGGGTCGTGTTAGTTTGCTAACAATAGGGATAAGGTTTAGGTAGTGCCACAGACACGCCTCTAGCCCCCTTTATTCATGGGCCAGCTTCGGAAATACTCTACTCATATTTCCAGCATGGAGTTTTCTTTGTTTTGTTTTGCTGTGTTTTTATTTTGGTGTGTTTTTTTTTTGTTTTGTTTTTTTGTAATGACGAACTACCTAAAATATCAAACTCTGCCTAACCCCGTAGCAAAGCCTTGCCTTGTGGGATAGTTTAAATGTGTAGCCTAAATGTATAAGTGAGTGCTGTGCGTGCTTTAGCTCGAGCGGACACTCAATGAGTGCTTTACATGTATAGAAATTTTATATCTTGCCTTATTGAAAACTTTCAGACTAATTTTGTCTTGCCTTATAGGAACAGATATTTTATGTTCCTTTTAAGATTTTTTTAACACCAGGGTTTCATACTATATAAGCGTATAAATAGCTCTTACGAAGTAGGACTTAGTAATATTCAGAATAGACATTCCTTCATCTAGTGCTGGCTATTCCCACTCTCCCATCCCTGCTAATGAATTTTTGTTTCATCATTAGCTGGGGGGGGGGGGGGGGGGGAAGAGAGATAGGTTTAAATATTCAGTATTTATGATCATTGAAATTTAAACGTTTTGTGTAAGACTGTAGCAAAGACATTCACTATACTTTCCCTTGAGCTATTCTGCTCATTTTGTGTAAGCTACCAGCAAATAGTAATTTTTTTTAAACATTAGTGTCTACATTTTAATGTTGTTGTTTTTTTCCTTACCTGGACTCTTTTCATTGAGTTTTTGCCCTGTCTCCCTAAATAAGCGAGTTCCAAGTTTTATTGCGTACACATTACCTTGGAGGATTTATTAAATAATGATTCCAGCACTAGTCAGTTGCTCAGTGGTTAGAGTGTCAGCCCAGGGACTGAAGGGTCATGGGTTCAGATTCCAGTCAAGGACAAGCTCCATCCCCAGCACTATGGGGCGTGGGTGCGAGGCAACCAGTCATGTGAGATGCTTCTCTCTCTCCCTCTCTCCCTCCCTTCCTTACTCCCCCTTCCACTCTCTAAAAAAGATCAATGGAAAAAATATCTTCTGATGAGGATTAGTAAATGCTGATTACTGGGCTTCAGATCTCAGAGTAGGTCTGGAGGATGAGGTCGAGGAATCTGTATTTATTAATTATGAATTTAACTAGAGAGAATTTGGCCAGAATTTCAAAAACTCTGACATGATCTTTCCTAAATAGGCTTTATAATATACTAGAGGCCCGGTGCACAAAATTCAGCAGAGCCAGCACCCTCTCCAATCTGGGACCCCTCGGGGGATGTGGGACTACTGGTTTAGACCCGATCCTGCAGTTGGACATCCCTCTCACAATCCGGGACTGCTGGCTCCTAACTACTTGCCTGCCTGATTGCCCCTAACCACTCTGCCTGCCAGCCTGATAAGCCCCCTAACTGTTCCCCTGCCGGCATGATCATCCCCAACTGCCCTCCCCTGCCTGCCCTATTGCCCCCAACTGCCTTCCCCTGCAGGGCTGAGGGGACTGGGGGACTCCGGCTGGATGAGGTGCCTGCCCCCCACCCCCTCCTGTGGGGCTGAGGGGACTCGGACTGAGGCTAGATGAGCGGGCCTGAGGGGACTGGGCACTGCCATCTTGTGGGGGCGTGACAGTCAATTAGCATATTCCCTCTTTATTAGGATTATTAGAGGATTGATTATAATATATTGATTAAGGGCATGGAACTGGAGCTAGTTCCATCTCTACTACTTGGTAGCTTTGTCACTGTAAGAAAGCCATTTAACCTTTTTGTGCTTCGATTCCCTCGGCTGTGTATAACAATATCTGCCTTGTAGGAGTATTGTGAGAATCAAATGAGTTAATACATATACACATTGTAAAGCAGTGTGTGGCACATAGTAAATGTTACATATATCTCTTACTGAGTTACTAAGCATTGTACAAACCACATTACATACATTATCTCAGTCTTCACAGATAGCACTGCTATATGTATTATTTTCAGATAAAACTGAAGCTAAAAGGGGCTCAGTAATTTATTCTCACACAAATAATCAAATATTTGAACTGGTGTCAGAAGCTAGATTTAATTAGAAAGTTTATGCCTTTTTATTTTATTTTTTTCCTTTTTATTGAATTTATTTGGGTGACATTGGTGAACAATTACCAGGTGTACCAGTTAATAATGCGGATTTTATAATAAAAGAAAACATGGTAATTTAAAGAGAAACATCAACAGTGCTTTATTCAAAGTAATGTCCATCGCTAGCTACACATTTCCCCATCTTTTAGGTAATTTGTGGATACCATCCCAATAGAACTTTTCTTGTTTTGAGGCAAACCATTCAGAGACCCAATTTTCCACTTCTTCGTATGTTTTGAAGTGCTGCTCAGAAAGTGCGTGTGCCAGCGATCAGAACAAGTGGTGATCTGAAGGAGCAAGGTCTGGTGAATACAGCGGGTGGGTTAATACTTCCCAGGCAAGATCTTTTAACGTGTCTTTAACTGGTTTTGAAGTGTGTGATGGTGCATCATCATGAAGCAAAATTACTTTGCCGTGTCTTCTGGAACTTTCCGTTCGTTTCACGATCAAAGTGTGGTTCAAATTGATGATTTGTTGTCGGTAGCTATCAGTATTAACAGTTTCACCTGGTTTTAGAAGCTCATAATTCATCACACCTTCCTGATCCCACCAAACGCAGAGCATTGTCTTCTTTCCAAAGCGATTTGGCCTTGCAGTCGATGTTGATGGTTGACCTGGATCAACCCATGATTTTGTGCATTTGGGATTCTCAAAATCCACTTTTTATCACCAGTCACAATTCGATGCAAAAAAGACTTTCTTTCATGCGGTTGAAGCAACATATTACTGATGACTTTACAGTTTTCCATTTGTCTTTCGTTCGGTTGATGTGGCACCCACTTTCCTTCCTTTAAAATCTTTTCCATTGATTGTCAACGATCGGAAATTGTTTGCTGAGCAACGTTTAATCTTTCTGCAAGTTGTTTTTTGAGTTTGACATGCATCTTCATCCAATAATGCTTGTAATTGGTCTTCAAACTTTTTCGGTTGACCTGAACGTCTTTGTCTTTCACATCAAAATCATCACTTTTAAAGCATTTAAACCAGCGTTCACAAGTATTTTGAGATGGAACATGTTCACTATAAGCTTCCCCAAGTATTCAGCAGCACTTTTCCCCAAAATAAAATAATGTATTATAAGTTCCCACAAATGCTCTTTTTTGGGCACGAAATTCGACATTTTTAAGCGTAAAAATATCTATGATGTTAACTTAAGCAAATTTGACATATGAAGTTTTGAAGTTTGTCAACACAACAAAATATCATACATATCAAATCTCACGTATATCAACATATGTGTAACTCCATCTATTGAAAAAAATCCGCATTACTAATTGTATACACCTAGTATACACCTAGTATACTACTAACTGTATATTACTAACTGTATACACCTAGTATACACCTAGTATACAGGTTTCAGGTGCACAGTACCACAACACATCATCTGTACTCTGTATTGTGTGTTCACCAACCTAAACCAGGTCTCCCTCCATCACCATTTATTCCCCCTAGACCCCCTTCCCTTCCCCCACCTCCCCTTAGCAATCACTACACTGTTGTTTGTCTATGAGTTTTTTTCTTTTTTCTCAATCCCTCCACCACCACCACCACCTAGCTCCCCAGTTCCCCCCGACTTCCAGCTGTCAGCTTGCTTTCAGTGGGTCTGTCTCTCTTTTGCTTGTTAGTTCATTTTGTTCATTAGATTCCACATATCAGTGAAATCATGTGGTACTTGTCTTTCTGAGGGGCGGGGGGCGGGCGGCAGAGAGAGAGAGAGAGAGAGAGAGAGAGAGAGAGAGAATGAGAAAGAGAATCATGGATGTGAGAGAGGCACGTTCATTGATTGCCTCCTGCACAGGCCTCCTTTGGGGCAGGGCTTGAACCTGCAACCCAGGTAGGTGCCCTTGCCCCTTTCTGCAGTCTGTCCTTACAAATGTTGCTCCATAAAAATCTCTGATGGCTTCCCATTGCCTACCATGTAAAATTCAAATTTCTTAGCTGTTTTTTACAAAGCCCTTCTCAGTCAGGTTCCAACCTCTGTTTTCAAGCATCATCTTCATAATATTTCACAACCTTTTCCAACCTGTGACGTTTTATCCATACTACAGTTCTTCAAATCTGTTCTCTGTCATTGTTATGCATACTTAGCCATTGACCTTTTTTTATTTCTTCTTAGAATTTTACCCAGTGAGTTTTAAATACCTACCTAGATTCCCCTAGGCAGAGTGCTTCTTCCACCACGGATTTTAGTTGTAAACATTTTAACACTAGATTCTGGCTCTTGTCCTCTTTGTCTTTTTACCTGCAAATTCTTGATACAGAACAGTGAGTCCTTGTTCTCTGAAACTGTATGTTCAATGAGTGCTAACATATTGTATCTTGTTAATTCTGAAAGCATAGAATTTTGTGTAGTTTAGTAGAGAGGTTTTAGTCATATCATATGGTTTGTAAATTGGACAAATATGGAAAAATAAGTACTGAAATCATTGGCTCAGAAGACCTACAAGTGGGAAAAAATTAAGAGCAATATTTACTAACATTCACAGAACTCTTAAATGCTTTATACATATTTTCACATTAATCCTTATAGCCATTTTATTATCTCCATGTTAAGATGAAAAAAACTGATGCACCAACATATTTAGTAACTTAAAATTTTTCTTTTGGTATTTAATTTCCATTTAGTACACTTTTGTTTTAACTATAGGAATGAGTTAAGTGTAATTTAAAAATTAACTTCATAATAGAAAGTTAATCTTATTTGTACATGAATTCATTTCTGCATCAATTCTAAGTTAAGAAAATATTGAGGAATTGAAAACAGATTTGCCTTTTTCTTTTTTTTTCTTTTTTTCTGTTTGAACAGTTAAGATTGTTACCTGACCTTGCCCTCAACCTTTCTTTTAAAAACCTGTCAGACAATGTAGGGACATCATTCTAAGGACCAGTGGGTAGAGGACTTAGTCTAGGATGCTTCCATGCCACATACCGTCTCCAGCCAAAGGGGTACCAGGTATTTAAATCAGAGCTGAATATCTGATGTGGGCTAGGCTATTAACAATATTTCTCTTGAATTTGGAATTGGAATACCAAACAACTATTGGGAGCCAAACTAGAAAACTTTTCATGTGCTGAGATGACAATGGAATCAAGAAGAAACATTAAAAGTAGGCACAGGGAGCCAATACTAAGAGGAAGAGAGTGGGAAACATGTTTCCTGAGGACTAGTTGTAAAGTAACTCAATATAAACTTGTAGTAACTTTATTACATTTTCTTTTTTTAAGACTTTTTAATGAGCAATTTTAGGTTCACAGAAAAATTGAGGGGATTATAATAGAGATTTCCCATGTACCCCCTGCCCCCACACATGCATAGACTCTCTCATTGTCAACGTCTCCCACTAGAGTGGTACATTTGTTAAAATTGATGAACCTGTATTGACATGATAATCACTCAAAGACCATAGTTTAAATTGCTGTTCACTCTTGGGTGTTGTACATTCATTGGGTTTGGGTAAAAATATGTAATGACATATCCATCATTATGATATCACACAGAGTATTTTCACTGGTCTAAAATTCTTCTGTGCTCCACCTATTCATCCCACTTCCCATGCAACCGCTGATCTTTTTACTGTCTTCATTGTTTTGCCTTTTTCAGAATATAATATAGTTGGATCTTTTTTAATATATGCATTCAGTGCTATATATTTACTTCTGAGCATTGCTTTCACAGCCTCCCCCAGAGTTTGATATTTTGTGTTTTCATTTAGTTCCAAATACTTCGCATTTTCTCTTGAGATTTCTTTTTTGACCCTTGTGTTATTTAAGTGTGTTGTTTAATCTCCATGTGTTTTGGGATTTTTCGGTTATCTTTATGTTACTGATTTCTAGTGTTTTTTATGTGTTTTTTTCTTTATTGATTAAGGTATTACATATGTGTCTTTATCCCCCCATTGCCCTCCCCGCACTCATGCCCTCACCCCCCAGGGGTCTGTGTCCATTGGTTAGGCTTATATGCATGCATACAAGTCCTTTGGTTGATTTCTCCCCCTTATTTTCTCCGCATCCTCGCCAGCACTTGTCATTTGTTGATTTGTTGATGATAGCCATTCTGACAGGTGTGAGATGGTATTTCTCATTGTTGTTTTGATTTGCATCTCTCGGGTGACTAGTGACTTTGAGCATGTTTTTCATATGTCTCTTGGCCTTCCTTATGTCTCTTTCGAAAAGTATCTATTTAGGTCCTTTGCCCATTTTTTGATTGGGTGGTTTATCTTTCTTTTGTTAAGTTGTATGAGTTCCCTGTAAATGTTGGAGATTAAACCCTTATCGGTAATAACATTGGCAAATATGTTCTCCCATGCAGTGGGCTTTCTTGTTGTTTTTTTAAAATATATTTTATTGATTTTTTACAGAGAAGAAGGGAGAGGGATAGAGAGTTAGAAACATCGATCAGCTGCCTCCTGCACACCCCCTAGTGGGGATGTGCCCGCAACCAAGGTACATGCCCTTGACCGGAATCGAACCTGGGACCTTTCAGTCCACAGGCCGACGCTCTATCCACTGAGCCAAACCGGCTTCGGCTCTTGTTGTTTTGTTGATGGTTTCTTTTGCTGTGCAGAAGCTGTTTATTTTGATGTAGTCCCATTTGTTTATTTTCTCTTTAGCTTCCATTGCCCTAGGAGCAGTATCAGTGAAGAAGTTCTTTTGGCATATGTCTGAGATTTTGCTGCCTGTGGATTCCTCTAATATTTTTATGGTTTCCCATCTTATGTTTAAGTCCTATATCCATTTTGAGTTTATTTTTGTGTATGGTGTAAGTTGGTGGGCTAGTACTGATTTCTAGTTTAATTCCATTGTGGTATGAGATCAAACTTTGTATAATTTCTATTTTTTTAAAGTTGTTATGGTTAAAGTTGTTATGGTCTGTTTTATGGCCCAGAATGTGGTCTATCTTGGTGAATATTGCATTTAAGCGTAAGAAGAATGTTGGATGAAGTTGTCCATTATGTCCAGTTGATTGATGATGAATTAATTATGTCCTTATTGACTTTTTTGCCTGTTGGATCTATCCATTTCTGATGGAGAGGGTTGAAGTATCCAACTATGGTAGTGAATTCATCTGTTTATCTTTGCAATTCTTCTAGTTTTGCCTCACATAGGTTAATACTCCGTTGTTAGGCACATACTTGTTAAGTATTTTTACACTTTCTTGCAGTATTGATCTCTTTATCATTACGTATGCCCTTATATATCTCGGATAAATTTTCTTTGAAGTCTGTTCTGTCTGAAATTAATATAACTTCTGCTTTCTTTTGGTTAGTGTTGGCAGGGAATATTTTTCTCCACCCTTTTACTTTTAAATATAAATATATTTAAAGTGGGGTTTTTGTAGGTAAAGCCTGATTTTTTTAATCCACTCTGACAAATCAGTCTTTTAATTGGTACATTTAGATCATTGGCATCAAAGTGATTATGGATATAGTTGGAATTATATCTATCATATTTATTACTGTTTTCTATTTGTTGCTTTGCTCTTCCTGCTTTTACCTGCCTTCTGTGATTTTAATTGAGCAATTTATATGATTTTATTTTCTCTTTTTTTAGTATATCAGTTATATATATTTTTAAAAACTGTTAGTGGTTGCCCTAGAGTTGTAGTATACATTTACAACTAATATTCAAATACATTGTTGCTATTGTTATTTTGAACAAATTATTTGTTAGATCAGTTAGGAACAAGAAAAAAGTTTTTATTTTACTTTTTCCTTATTTGATGGTCTTTCTTTTTTTAAAATATATTTTATTGATTTTTTTACAGAGAGGAAGGGAGAGGAATAGAGAGTCAGAAACATCGAAGAGAGAGAAACATCGATCAGCTGCCTCCTGCATACCCCTCACTGGGGATGTGCCCGCAACCGAGGTAAATGCTCTTTTTTTTAAAATATATTTTATTGATTTTTTACAGAGAGGAAGAGAGAGGGATAGAGAGTTAGAAACATCGATGAGAGAGAAACATCGATCAGCTGCCTCTTGCACACCCCCTACTGGGGATGTGCCCGCAACCAAGGTACATGCCCTTGACCGGAATCGAACCTGGGACCCTTGAGTCCGCAGGCCGACGCTCTATCCACTGAGCCAAACCGGTTTCGGCTGAGGTAAATGCTCTTGACCGGAATCGAACATGGGACCCTTCAGTCCCCAGGCCGACGCTCTACCCACTGAGCCAAACCGGTCAGGGTTGGTCTTTTAAAATTTTTTTATTTATTTCATTTTTAATCCTCATATGAAGATATTTTTTCATTGATTTTTAGAGAGAGTGGAAGAGAGAGGGAAAGACAGATGTGAGAGAAACTCATCGATTGGTTTGCCCAGGCCGGGAAGGAACCTACAACCGTGTAAGTGCCCTTGGCCAGAATCAAACCCAGGACCCTTCAATCCACAGGCCCATGCTCTATTCACTGAGCCACTCCAGCTAGGGCTGATCTTTCTTTCTTTATCTAGACCTGAATTTCTCTCGCAAGAACTCCTTTTAACATTTCTTACAAGGCAGGTTGACTGGCAACAAATTTCCTCAATTTTTTCCTAAGAAAATAATTCTCCTTTACTTTTGAAGCATAATGTCACAAGATATAGAATTCTAAGTTGGTTTTCTTTTTTTCCTCAACACTAAATATTTTACTCCACTCTCTTTTTGCTTTCATGGTTTCTGAGGAGAAGTTGTTTGTAATTCCAACCTTTGTTTTTTTATAGGTAAAGTGTTTCCCCCGCCTCTGTCTTCTTTCAGCATTTTAAAATTATATTTGATTTTTCCATAGTTTGAGTGATAGGCCTTGGTGTAGTTTGGGGGCATTTATCCTACTTGCTGTTCTGAACTTCCTGGGTATGTGGTTTAGTTTCTGACATTAACTTATTACTGTTTCAAATATTTCTTCTGTTCCTTTCTCTCTTTTCCTTCTGGCATTCCTGAAATGTGTATATTATACCTTCTGGAGTTTTCCCACAGTGCTTGGGTATTCTGTTCTAATTTTTTTTTTTTCAGTCTTTGTTCTCTTTTCTTTTTAGTTTTTTAAAGTTTCTGTTATATCTTCAAACTCAGCAATTCTTTGTTCAGGCTACAGATAATCCCATCAAATGCATTCTTCATTTCTGTTACAGTGTTTTTGATCTCTTTAGCATTTACTTTTGGTGCTTTTGTAGGATTTCCAACTCTGCTTACGTTGCCCATCTGTTGTTGTGTATGTCTACTTTATCCATTAGAACCCTTAATATGTTAAAATTCCAGCGTCTCTGCGATGCGATGTCTGATGCTTGCTCTGTCTTTTTAGGTTGTACTATTTGCCATTTGATATGCACAGCAAGTTTTTCTTGATAGCCAACATGATGTACAGGGTAAAAGGAATTGTTGTAAATAAATAGGCTGTTAGTAATGTGGTGGTAAGGTATGGGGGAAGAGGAAATGTTCTATAGTCCTATGAATAGGTCTCACTCAGTCTTTTCACCAGCCTATGCTCCTGGACTATGAACTTTACAAGTATTTCTCAGTCTTTTTCTCCCCCATTGTGTGGGTCAGGATGGCTAGAATGGGTTGGGGTTGAGTATTTCCTTGACCCCAGATCATTTAGGCTCTGACAATACCTGAGCAGTTTAGGCTCTGCTTAATTAGTTTTCCTGAGACCAGGACAGAGTGCTTTAGTGTCTTTCAAAATGACAACCTTTTCCCCCCTCCCTGCCGAAAGTACAAGGAGATTTTTCTGTAATATTTACTGTGGATCCTTGTCAAATTCCTGATGATAAATCTCACAATATTGTGAGAAGGCCCCATGACTGGGTCCCTCTAGAATTTTTAAATATCAAAGTTGTATGCACTGAGCTTCCAGCAATTAGTCAATTACAGTTCAGGTTTTCCTACCTTTGCACTGGATTCCACAACAGTTAGAGCTAGTAAATCTCTGTTCAGGTAAGCTGTGACTCCCAGTATTCACCTGTATCTTCAGTCTTGGGGACAGTGGTATATCCTGGATCCAACCCTCTCGGACAGATCCAAAAAGTGTTACTCATTATTCAATCTTTTCAGCTTTTGTTGTTAGGATGGAGTGGTGACTTACACGCTCCTTACATGCGGCTTTTCCTTTTAATTTATTTTTTAAAGTTACTTTATGGATTTTTAGAGAGTGAGACATAAGAGCAATACATCAATATCTCGAATGCACCAGACCGTGGATGGAACCTGCAACCTAGGTATGTGCCCTGACCAGGAATCAAACCCTCAAAGTTTTGGTGAACGGGATGATGCACCAACCAACTGAGCTACCCAGCCAAGGCTGTATGAGTTCTTTTTAAAAAAATATATATTTTTATTGATTTTTTACAGAGAGGAAGGGAGAGGAATAGAGTTAGAAACATAGATGAGAGAGAAACATTGATCAGCTGCCTCCTGCACACCCCCTACTGGGGATGTGCCTGCAACCAAGGTACATGCCCTTGACCGGAATTGAACCTGGGACCCTTCAGTCCGCAGGCCGACGCTCTATCCACTGAGCCAAACCGATTAGGGCTGTATGAGTTCTTTTTTTAAAAATATATTTTATTGATTTTTTTACAGAGAGGAAGGGAGAGAGATAAAGAGTCAGAAACATCAACGAGAGAGAAACATTGATCAGCTGCCTCCCGCACGCCCCCCACTGGGGATGTGCCCGCAACCAAGGCACGTGACCGGAATCGAACCTGGGACCCTTCAGTCCGCAGGTGGACGCTCTATCCACTGAGCCAAACCGGTTTCGGCTGTATGAGTTCTTTATACTGTATTTTGGATATTGGCTCCTTGGAGGTATTGTTTACAAATATCTTCTACCCTATAGAAATCCCTGGAAACCTCTGTGGTGTAGGTAACAGAAAAGAAAAACTTGCGCTTCAACACCATCTACTGGAAAACAAAAGAAAGACCTCTAGTTATTAACCAGCTAAAGAGTGAGAGTCAAATACTTAAAATATTTCGTGACCTGGCTGGGTGGCTCGGTTGGAGTGTCATCCTTTGCAACAAAATTTTGAGGGTTTGATTTCCGGTCAGGGCACATGACTAGGTTGCAGGTTTGATCCCCGGTCAGGGTGTGTACTGGAGGCAACCAATTGATATTTCTCTCGTATCAATATTTCTCTTTCTCTCCCTTCCTTCCCCTCCCACTCCCTCCTTCCTCTCTAAAAATCAATAAAATATATCCTCAGGTGAGGATTAAAAGTGTGTGTGTGTGTGTGTGTGTGTGTGTGTGTGTGTGTATTTCATTTCCACAAATGTCCAGACAGAGATTAATCCATCAATCCAAGGTAAGAGGGAGTTCAGAAAGAAAAGGAAAAATCTCAAGAAGGTGGATGTCCTCTTTACGACTTGATCTCCTCAGTCTCGGAGTACCACCTCCATGGTGGGAAGTGGCAGGCTAGGGGTTACGGGACCTGTGTGTTCCCTGTGCTGCCTTCCTGTAGCCACAAGCACCTGCAGAGCCACTCTGAGTTGACCCAGCTGCTTCTACCATGCTCTACCTCAATGGGTTGGGGAAGGTATGTGTGTGGGGGGGAGGTATTGCATATCTGCAGCTATGTTCTTTCTAGTGGGTTTAGCTGCAATGAGAACAGACTGCTTACGCTGGAAAGTTTTTTCTGCCTTTTTACAGTCTTTCAAGTGAGGATTTCACTGGAGAGCCATAGGAAAATATGATGGATAGTTCCTAGGACTGCAGATTTCTTTGACCAGTAATGACAGGTTGTAGAATGCTGCCACCCTTTGCACTACTTCTCTGCCCTTGACCCTGGGCTCAGCCTCAATGTGTGCCAACTGCCCAGGCTGTCTCTGCCCATCTGGTTTACCCAGTGGGGGTTGCAGTCCTACTGTTCGCTGCTATTGCATCTTCTGGGACAGCAGAGAACTCTGGAATGCATCTATGGCTCTTGTCTCTGTCCTTTCCCCATCCTGTTGCCCTGTTCATTCCCACCTTCAGATGTCTCAATGCGCGTATCTCTCAGACGTGTTTGTGTGTTGAGCAGGAAATCCTTTATTGAATTATAGCTATCCAACTTCAAGGGTAAAGACCTGGAGGTCTTCTCATGCTGCCATGCTGCTGACATCTCAGAATCTTTGTTTTTGTGGGGTGTTTTTGCTAATTCATTGGGATGTTTTCCACATAATATCATGTGATCTGCAAATAGTGCTATATTGCTTTCAATTTGAATGCCTTTAATTTCCTTCTTGCCTAATTGTTCTAGCTAGAACTTCTACAGTGTTGAATAGAAGTGGTGAGAGTAGGCCTGGTTGTTTTGCTTCAGATTTTATGTGGAAAGCTTTCAGTCCACCACTGAAGTATATTAGCTGTGATGCCCTTTTGTCATGCTGAGGAAGATCCCTTCTATTCCTAGAGAGTTGAGTTTTTTATCATGAAAGAGTGTTGGATTTTGTCTGTTTTTTTTCTACATCAATCAAGATGAACATGTCATGTTTTGTTTTTATTGTTAATGTGATGTATTACATTATTTGACTTGCTTCATATGTTGAACCACCCAAGTATTCCTGTGATAAACCCCACTTTGTCCTGGTGTGTAGTTCACTTAACAAAGATTCAGTTTGCAGGTATTTTGTTGATGATTTTTGCATCTATATTCATAAGGGGTACTGGTCTGTAGCTTTTCTGTAATGCCTTTAGCTTTGGTATGAAGATAAATGCTGGCTTTATAGATTGACTTAAGTGTTTCCTCTTCTTCTATATTTTGGATCAGTTTGGAAAACATTGATGCCAGTTCCTAAATACTTGATAGAATTCATCAGTGAAGTCTTCTAGGCCTGGACTCACCTTCGTTTGGAGATTGTCGGTTTGTGAATTTTTCAGCATCCCTTCTTTCATTTTCTTGTTGGCCATGTTGAATTTCTTTTTCTTTTCTAAAGTGTGCGTTCAACTCCCTGATATCAAAGCCAGATAAGGACACTACAGTAAAGCTATAGGCCAATATTCCTGATGAGTATGGATATAAAATTTCTCAATAAAATACTAACAAACCAAATTCAACAGCACATTAAAAGGATCATACGTTATGATCAAGTAGGATTCATCCCTAGATGCAAGGATGGTTCAACATATGCAAATCAGTAAATGTGATACATCACATTAATAGAATGTGAAATAAAAATCAAAGTCATCTCAATAGAAAAAGCATTTAACAAAAAACATTCTTTCATGATAAAAATTCTCAACAAATTAGGTATAGAAGGAACGTGCTTCAACATAACAAAGGCCATCTATACATGCAAGCTGGCATACTCAATGGTGAAAGGTTGAAAGCTTTTCCTGTAAAATCAGGAAGAAGACGAATGTGCACTCTCACCACTCCTATTCAACACAGTACTAGAAATCCTAGTAGAGGAGTCAGGCAAGAAAAGCATAAAACATATCCAAATCCAAAAGAAATTAGTAAAATTGTCTGTTTGCAGGTGGCATAATCTTATATATTGAAAACCCTAAATATCCCACCAAAAAAACTGAATACCCAGCTGCCATGAAAGGGAATTTGGCTTACTTTATTGCATTAGTTAGTTATTGCTGTGTAACAAATCACCCCAAAACTTTGTGACTTGAAACAATATTATTTTTACCATTTCTTTGGGTCAAACATTTTTTTTCTTTTTTTTAAATATATTTTATTGATTTTTTACAGAGAGGAAGAGAGAGGGATAGAGAGTTAGAAACATCGATGAGAGAGAAACATCGATCAGCTGCCTCCTGCACACCCCCTAGTGGGTATGTGCCTGCAACCAAGGTACATGTCCTTGACCGGAATCAAACCTGGGACCCTTGAGTCCGCAGGCCGACGCTCTATCCACTGAGCCAAACCGGTTAGGGCTGGGTCAAAATTTTGAAAGCAGCTTAGCAGTGTAATTCTGGCTTAGGGTCTCCTAGGAAGTTGCTCCCAGACTGTCAGCCAGTGTGCAGTCCTATGAAGGCTTGACTGGGGCTGAATGATTCACTTTCAAAATGACTCCCTTATAAGGCTTTGAGTAAATGCCTCACTTCTTTGCCAAGTGGACCTCTTTAAAGAGCATCTTGAGAGTCCTTTATGACATGGCAACTACTGTAGCTTCCTCCAATGCTGGTGACCCATGATAGGAAAGTCACAATGCCTCTTATGACATAGTCACACATTGTCATTTCTGCCAGGCTTTTGGGTGGAAGTTGCTAAGCACAAGGAAAGAGAAATCAGGCTCCACCTGTTGAAGGGAGGAGAATCAACTGAATATCACTAACAGGCCAAGTTGGGGTAAGCAGTGGAAGACTCAATACCTCTAGACAGTTGGCTTTCTAGATTGCTTCGTTAAATTGTTAATAATGTTAAGTTGTTGTTAAGACTTGAGCTGTTATTGAGAGCCTCTGCCGGCCCTCGCAGCTCCTCGCAGCCTCTCACAGCCTCGGCTGGCCCTTGCAGCCCCCGCTTCGGCTTTGTCCGGAAGGTCGTCCAGACGGTCATTCTGGTGTTCGGTCTAATTAGTATATTAGGTCTTTTATTATATAGGATATACTTATATAACATTGTTTCTCCCCTGCTACTTAGGACATCTTAAAATTCATGTACTGGAAGGAAAACAAATGATAAAAATCCAACTAAAATGTGTGAATAATCCTTATTTTTTTTCTGAAGCTTTGTTTTGGAGATGGTTGTTTGAAATAAAGCAGTCATTAACCAGATGCTAGGGAATAGAAAGAAGGCTAATTGAATTGGTCAAAGTATGAGTTATATAATGCCTTTAGAACATCCAATTTGGGGTTAACTTTTATTTTTGATATAATTTTAAACAGAGAAAAGTTAAAATAATAGTATAAGGAACTTTATATATATTTTATCCAGATTCACTAGAGTGTTTTTTTTTTTTTTTATGACATTTGCTTACCTTTCTGTCGTAAATAAAACCACCAATGATGTGTGATAGTTAGGTTTGGCTTTTTTTTAATCATTGCAATGAAAGAGATTACAGACCAGAAGAACCACAGGGCTTCTCACCGAAGGGTATGTAAATGGTTGAGCACTGTACTAGAATTAGAATGTGACGGAGTAATATGCTTGCAGCTCTATATAGAATCCCTACAAATATAACAGCCACAAATATAGCTGGATAAAGGATTGTTTTTCAGGCTACTCAAATATGAATAGCATTGTTATTGCTGATGTGATTTTTTTCCTAAACAATAAACAAATCTTGGTAAAGTTATGAACAAAAATAACTTACAAATTTCCTTGACTTTACATAGGAGTAGTAGTTTGGAAATATTCATTTTGTCCTAAAATAGCAAGAAAAAATGATATTTATAAATGATATTTATAAATAAAAAAAGACTCATTTTGTCCTAAAGTAGCAGGGGGGAAAAAGTCTATATGTAAAATGGATCAGGTTCTGGGTTAATGTAATTATAGATAGGTTTGGGAGTTTTTTTGGTTTGTTTCTTTGTTTTGTTTTGTTTTAACCTACCTGAATCCTGAATATCCATCTGGAAATTCAAAAGTTTAGACCAGGATTTTTTTCAGTCAGTATGCCGTGGCACACTGGTATGCCGAAGAATTTTTAAAACATGCACTACCTGACTATTTAGTCAGGGGCACTGACCTCTTCTCCCTTAGATTGTCAAATAAAAAATGACAAGGGCCAAGACAACAATAGCTGTTGGTGTGAATGAATCAAAATTATATCTGTGTTTTGTCATATTGGCAATATTTTATTTTTTGGTGTGCTGCAGAATTTTAGTAAGAAAAAAACTTGAAAATCGTTGGTCTAGACTGTTCTTTGTTGTGTAGGACTGTTGGGTGCATTGCTGGATGTCTTGAAATCCTGGCCCCTATCCTCTAAATACAAGTAGTTATCTTAATCTTTTGATAACTAAAAAACATTCCCTCCAGTTTTAACAATGTCCACCACCTTTGTCCAGAACTATCGGTCTTAGTTGTATAAAAGGTGAGGAAGTCATGTATTAGAATATGAAATAATATGCGACTTACTTGTAATTATGCATTGATTAAATTCAAAATGAATAATTTGAAACTTAAAATTAAGATGGCTGTATTATATGTTCTTATTTTTCCTAGTAAAATGAATGAAAATAAACCAAGTGACTCACAGACTCTCGGTAAGTAACAATATTTAAAATATTTTCAAATATAACTTAAAATATTTTACTCATGCTTTTTTATAATAAATCTCTTCAAAATGCTACTCAAACAATAGAAATGAATTGCCCGTGAACAACATAAACTGATAAACAAAAGCAGATTCAGAGACAGGGAAGCATTGATCAGACTGTCAAACCTCAGAGGGAAGGAAGGGGAGGGTGGGTGTAAGGGGGAGAGATCAACCAAAGGACTTTATGCATGCATATAAGCCTAACCAGTGGACACAGACAACAGCGGGGTGAGGGCATGAGTGGGGGGCGGGGGTTGGAAGTTAATTGGGGGATGAGGACAAATATGTAATACCTCAATCAATAAAGAAATTAAAATGAAAAGAGAAAGAAATGAATTGCCCGATTCATGCTTGCTTCATATATTCATGTATTAAAGTATAACATTGTGTGTGTATTCAACAGAAATCTGCTATAAGAAGAAAATTTGCTATATTTTATTTGTATTTTTTATATGTATTTATCAGGTATTGTTTGTATCTTCATAAAATAGTATTATTTATTTAATAAATAAAATTTTTTCACATTTCCCTTACAAAAGGAAAAGTTAACTTTGAATGGTCACAACAGTCTTCTCAAATAGATACAGACCTTTGCTTTTAGTTGTTTTTTCTTCATTTATATATTGAATTTAAACAGTATTTATTGACTTGTTACCATGGAAAATGAGAAATTTAAACTGTTACTTTATACTTTTCTACTATCTCTCCTCCTCTCATCTACCCTTTTATAGATTTATTTTTTAAAATATATTTTTATTGATTTCAGAGAGGACGGGAAAGGGAGAGAGAGAGACAGAAACATCAGTGATGAGAGAATCATTGACTATCTGCCTCCTGCATGACCCCTACTGGGGATCAAGCCCACAACCCAGGCTTGTGCCTGACCTGGAATCAAACTCTGACCTCCTGGTTCATAGGTCGGCACTCAACCACTGAACCACACTGGCCAGGCTATAGATTTATTTTTTTAATTCCCTTTCAATTTAACATATTACACTTAGAACTCTATGGCTTGCCTATCCTTTATAGCGAGTATCTATTGACTCCACATCATATTGGATAAGGAAATTGTGTTCTTAAACCTCCCTCGGCTTTCCTGATTTTACCTACAGACTTCTATCAACTATGCTAATAGTTCTGAAACTTAGTATTCATAGAGTACCTTGATATATTTGCCAGATGTAAATACTACCTATTCTGTTATTAATCTTTTTGCTAAGATTGACTCAATTTTATATATGTATATATATGAATGTGTTTATTTCATTATTATGAAATAATATCCTTTGCTATAGTAGAAGATGATCTTACATATAATGAAGTCAGAACAATTTTACTGAATTTTAAACATTAAAATTAAAAAAACAACAAGTACAAATAAAAACAAAAGTAATCTTATAAAATGCATGCCTGAAACCTAGCCTGTCCTGTGTTCAGGGTCTTCATACTGGGGAGAGGGAGGAGGGGAACAAATGGAAAGCCGCAGGCTCACAGTATATAGCAGATGCAGCTCCATCCAAGCATACATCATAAGGATTCCTCTTTTGTAGTGTAAGCTAATTCCTTGTGTTTCTCTTTCTCTTGATAGCTGCATGCCCACTTACAGTAAAAGTGTAGGCACTAGGGATGAAGACGTTAAGGTGGGAGCTGCTGTTATAAAATGTCCAATAAACAAATGGCAATTTGCTGGAGTTAATATGATCAGTTACTTTATATGAGGGAAGGCAGGAAAGCTAGACTCTTAACCCTTTGCACTCGCTTGCTTTTTTCTTGATTCCTTTATTCTACTTGGGATTTAATTTTTTTAATACCCCAGATTTTACAAAGCGCGGCAGTAGAATAAAAAACTGGAGTTTCTTTTCATACAAACTTACTTATTTGGATTTTTTTATATTTCAAATTATTGATACATTCAAAGAGTAATTTTAATCTCGACATCCGAGTGCAAAAGGTTAAAAGATTGGAGAAAGGGGCTTTTAGGTATGGCTTATCTCATTAAACTGGAGTGAGGAAGGTAAATATAGTGGGGATATTTCACACTATTATATTGGAATCTATTTTGTGACTAGCCTAGATAACAAATATAGAGTACCTTTTTAACATATAACATTCATTGTTGATTAGTTAAGGCAGGGATAGGAAACGTCCAGCCCATAGTCCCTATAAGGCCTGCGAAATCATTTGGTCTGACCCTGCCAAGATATTAGGGATGAGTTAATTAAATCTTTAACCAAATATAGCAGGCTAATTTTGCATGGCCTGGGAATGATGTTATAAATATCCAAATCAACCTTGGCCGAAAAAAGGTTCCCCACCCCTGAGTTAAGGTAAATAATACTAGCTGCTACTGTTATAGGTAATCCCTAAAGTCTTAATAGTTTAACACAATAAAAATTTATTACGTGCTCATGTTACACTCCATTTTGCATATACACTAGCAGTACATGAGGGTTCCTGTTTCTTCACAGCCTTCCAGACATTTGTTATTATCTTTTAACTAGTGGCCCGGTGCACGAAATTCATGCACATTAAAGGGGAATTAATTAGAGGAAATATTTTAATATTGCTATTTGCCCTTTCTCTATAATAGAAGTATCAGAGATGAAAGAAAATTAGTAAAATGTTTATGAAAATCTCCCTCCTGTCAGAGTCCGGGGCAGGCCGCAGGACCTAGAGTCAAGTCCCCACCCACCACCTGCACGAGCTTTGAAAACACAGGAGACCCAGACCCAGCCGGCCCCACCCCTGTCAACCCCCTCCAGGCGGGGGGCGCAGCCTCAGGTTCCCCTGGTCTGGCTCCGGGTGGGGAGTGTAGTCTCAGGTCCTCCATCAAGCCTCGCCAGGAGGGGGCTTGGCCTGAGGTCCCCTGTCAAGCTCCGCCAGGTGGGGGCCATGGCCTGAGGTCCCCCGTCAAGCCCCACTGGGCAGGGGGCACAGCCTGAGGTTCCCCATCAAGCCCCGTGGGGTGGGGGGTGCGGCCCGAGGTCCCTCACCCTGGCCAAGCACCATGCAGCCTCAGGTCCCTGCTATTCGGTTGTGACGTTACAGCGTCCTGGCTAATTTGCATATTCCTCTTTTATATTAATGATTATATATATATGATTGTTACTGTAAGTGTTATTACTTTTGTTGTTGTTAATCCTCACCCAAGGATATTTTTCCATTGATTTTTTAGAGAGAGTGGGAGGGGGAGAGAGAGAGAGAAGGAAACATCCATGTGAAAGAGACACCTCACATCAACTTATTGCCTCTGGCATGCACCCTGACCAGGGCTGGGGATTGAATCTGCAACCAGAATCAAACTTGGGACCTTTTAGTGTGAAAGCCGATACTATCCACTGAGCCAAAACGGCTAGGGCAGTGGTCGGCAAACTCATTAGTCAACAGAGCAGCAAACCGCGGCTTGCAAGCCGCATGTGGCTCACGAGCCGCAGTTTGCTGACCACTGGGCTAGGGTGTTATTACATTTTTATTATAACCGTCCTATTGGGTGTGGAGTGGCATCTCATTGTGGTTTAGATTGTATTTCCTTAATGAATAATGATATCTCTTAATATGCTTACTGACCATATATCTTCCTTGGAGAAATGTCTATTCAGATCTTTTGCCCCGTTTTAAAATTGGGTTGTATTTTTCTTTCTTATACTTCTGGACACTAGCCCCTTAACAGGTATATGATTTCCAAATATATTCTCTTAATTCTGTACATTATCTTTTTACTCTCTTGTTATTGTCCTTTGATGAACAAATGTTTTAAACTTTGGTGAAGTTTAATTTTTCAATTTTTTCTTTGATTACTTTTGTTTTTAGTATCTTGTGATATTTAAGAAACTATTGCCAAATTCAAGGTTATGAAGATTTACCCCTATATTTTCTTCTAAGAGTTGTGTAGTTTTGACTCTTACAATTAGGTCTTAGACCTGCTTTGAGTTAATTTAATTGTTGTTAGGAAGGGGTATGATTATATTATCTTGCATGTGACTGTTCAGTTGTCCCGGCACTATTTAAAATATTTTTTGGATTGATTTAGAGAGAGAAAGACGTCATTCTGTTGCTCCATGCATTTATTGTTTCATTGGTTGCTTCTTGTATATATTCTGATCAAAGATCAAACCTGAAACCTTGGTGTATTGAGACAGCGCCCTAACCAAGTGAACTACCTGGCAAAGGCCTGCCATCACCATTTGTTGAAGAGACTTTTCTTTTCCCATGGAATGGTCTTAGCATCCTTGTTCAAAATTAATTGATCTTAAATGTATGGGTTTGTTTCTGGATTCTTCTTTTCCATTTACCTATATGTCTATATATCTTTCCATTTATCTTATGCCAATACCACACTGTTTTGATTTTTGTATCTTTGTCATAAGTTTTGAGTCTTCTTTCTTTTGTTTCTAGGTCAATCTAAAGGTTTCTCTCTTTTATTCTGAGTCAGTCTAAAGTTCTGTTGACCTTTTCAAAGAAGCAACTTTGCTTTTATTGATTCTATTGTTTTCTTTCTCTTTCATTTATCTCTGCTCTAATGTTTATTATTTCTTCCCTTCTGCTAGTTTTGGGCTTACTTTACTCTTTCTTCTTCTTCTTCTCCTTCTTCTTCTTCTTCTTCTTCTTCTTCTTCTTCTTCTTCTTCTTCTTCTTCTTCTTCCTCTTCCTCTTCCTCTTCCTCTTCCTCTTTGCCTCTTCCTCTTTGCCTCTTCCTCATCATCTCCTCCTCCTCCTCCTCCTCCTCCTCCTCCTCCTCCTCCTCCTCCTCCTCAAGGTTAAAATTAAATTTGATTTTATAGAGGCTTTTATGAGCCTCCTGACCAGGCAGAGGTGGAAGCTTAGTTTCTGGCTTTTTCCTGAGTATGCACCCAGCCCTGAGCATGTGTGTGTCCTAGATTCCCTCACTATATGTGGGAACTTTTCAAAGCCATTATTTCCCTACTAGAGGCCCGGTGCACGAAATTCGTGCACGGGGGGGGGTGGTGTCCCTAAGCCCAGCCTGCACCCTCTCCAATCTGGGATCCCTCTCACAATCCAGGACTGCTGGCTCCCAACTGCTCACTTGCCTGCCTTCCTGATTGCCCCTAACCACTTTTGCCTGCGAGCCTGATCACCCCCTAACCACTGCCCTGCCAGCCTGATTGATCTCTAACTGCTCCCCTGACAGCCTGTTTGCCCCTAACTTCCCTCCTCTGCTGACCTGGTCACCCCTAACTGCCCTCCCCTGCAGGCTTGATGGCCTCCAACTGCCCTCCCTTGCAGGCCTGGTCCCTCCCAAATGCCCTCCCCTGCTGGCCTTCTTGTGGTGGCCATCTTGTGTCCACATAGGGGCAGGATCTTTGACCACATGGGGGCAGCTATCTTGATCTTGTGTGTTGGAGTGATAGTCAATCTGCATATTACTCTTTTTTTAAAAATATATTTTATTGATTTTCCACAGAGAGGAAGGGAGAGGGATAGAGAGCTAGAAACATCGATGAGAGAGAAACATCGACCAGCTGCCTCCTGCACACCCCCACCAGGGATGTGCCCGCAACCAATGTACACGCCCTTGACCGGAATCGAACCTGGGACCTTTCAGTCCGCAGACCGACACTCTATCCACTGAGCCAAACCGGTTTCTGCTGCATATTACTCTTTTATTAGATAGGATAGAGGCCTGGTGCATGGGTGGGGGCCAGCTGGTTTGCCCTGAAGGGTGTCCCGGATCAGGGTGGGGATTCCCTTGGGGTGTGGGGTGGCCTGAGCGAGGGGCCTGTGGTGGTTTGCAGGCTGGCCATGCCCCCCGGCGACCCAAGCGGAGGCCCTGGTATCTGGGATATATTTATCTTCTACAATTGAAACTTTGTAGCCTGGAGCAAAGCCAAGCCTTCTGCTCGCTCCGTGGCTGCCACCATTTCTGTTTTGGATTTGTTTACCTTCTATAATTGAAACTTTGTAGCCTTAAGCGAAGGCCTGGGCCGGCCAGGGCAGGTTGAAGCTTGGCTTCTTTGGTCGCCAGGGGCAACCCTAGCCTGCTCTCTCCAGCTCCGTGGCTGCCGCCATTTTTCTTGGGATTTATCTTCTAAAATTGAAACTTTGTATTCTTGAGTGGAGGCCTGGGCCTGCCAGGGTGTGTGGAAAGCTTGGCTTCCTCTATTGCCTGGGAAACCCAAGCCTCCCTCCTGTTCTCTGTGGCGACAGCCATCTTGGTTGGGGTTAATTTGCATACTCACACTGATTGGCTGGTGGGCGTGGCTTGTGGGTGTAGCGGAGTGATGGTTAATTTGCGTATTACTCTTTTATTAGGTAGGATGAATCCCCCATTTCCAGCCTCTTCTTTCCTAGGCTTTTTAGTCTGTCACCTGCTTGTCCTGTCAGTTATCCTTTGTTTCAAGCTGCTGTAGCTATTATATTTGTCTAAATGCTTTTGATAATGGTCAGACTCCAGCCCTGAGAAAGTTCTGATGTAGGCAAAACAAAGGCAAGCATCTGAGCCCATTCCTTAGGGAGCCTCTACACAGGTCAAAACAAACAATAACATTTCTTTGAGAGCAAAGTCCATATTACCTCCTCTTGGACAATCCACACCAGATACATGGGCCATTGTACTTAAGGCCATTGCCCAGCTGGAAATTGGGAGGTGGGAGGTGGTGGGTGAGTTAAAATACCATAAAGTTCTCATCAAAATATAGCAACTTACTTCTTTATTAAGCAGTAGAGCCCCGGTGCATAAAATTCATGCGCAGGTACGGTCCCTAGGCCTAGCCTGCAATCAGGGCCATCTTCTCTGCTGCCGGCAACTGGTCCCGCCCCCCGCTGCCGCCCACCCTGGTTCCCCGTTTGTCATCGGGCGATTGGAGCCTGATGGCCAGGGGGAGGGGAGGGGACGGGAGGGGAGGGACCGAGAGGTGGGCCATTCCTGCCCACTCGCTGGCCCCACCCCTGCCGCGGGTCACCCTCTATGTATGGGGCAACTGGTGGGGCGGGGGCCTTGGCCTGGCGGCGCCCGCACCTTCCGCCACCCACCCCTGGGTCCCTGTTAGCCTTCATGCAATGGTAGCCTGCCGGCCAGGGAAGGGGACCAAGAGGCAGTCAGTGCACCTCATAGTGACTGGTCGAGCAGTTGTTCTGGTCGTTCTGCCATTATGGTCGCTGGGCTCTTATATAGGATCCTCCTAATTGTTGTAAGATTTCAAAGTTTCTGAAAAATTGATTTTGACAGTTTTTGGCAGCTTAATCATTGCTTTAATGGGGTTTTGAAGACTCCTAATCCATTGTTTTCAGTGATGTTACCTTGCAAGTTGCCATTTTAACTATACACTGGAATTCATCATTAAAGATTAGTGAATAAAATATAAAGTGGCATTATTTTAGAAGTAGGTGTTGAAATTTTAAGTTACTGACAACAATAAGATGTGATTTGCTCATGCAGAAAGAATTGAACACATGAATTTAAAAAAGCACTAATTCCATAGGGTGTTGTTTTTTTTGAAAATTTACAAAATATTTTTCCTATCTAATTTACTTTTTCACTGTTAGCTTGTGTTTTCTGTCGAAAAAATGATGATTGTCCTAATAAATATGGAGAAAAGAAAATTAATGAGAAATGGAATCTCACTGTACATTACTATTGTTTGGTGAGTATAATTTATAAGTAAATTTTAGAAATTTGATGTTCTTCTAAAGAAGAGAATTAGATCCTGATGATTGGTTTCTGAGAATTAGATAAGTCATTTAACTTTTCTGGCTCTCATTTTGCCTATATGTAAAAATAAGATTTTCATTTTTCAAATTCTAATATTCTGTAATTACTTGGCTTATTTTAAAGACCTGCCATCATTACCTATTTATTTTTGCCTAACCTTTTGACTAAAGGTAATAAATATTTGTAGAAAAGGAAATAAGTTAATTTATGGTGGGTCACTCAAAAGAGGAAAAAAAATAATTTCACACTGAAAATTAGTCTCATTTATTTCCTATTCCCTCCACCAATTTCTTGACTCACTGAATCTGTGTCTTAAATTCTTATTTTCTGGGTACCTCTTTAGGTTTGTTCACAGCATGGAATCTGGCTTCTTCCAGAGCAAGTGAAGAAAAAGAAAGAGGGGATAGATAGATACACCAACATGGAATCATGTGACCTAGTCTTCACAGTCACATATCACTGTCACTTTTGCTTTGTGCTCTTGGTTAGAAGCAAGCCATTAAGTGTTAACTCACACTCAAGGGGAAGGGAATTAGACTCCACTTCTTAAAGGAAAGAGTATCAACTAATTTGTGGACATATTTTTATACCTACCACAGTTATTCATGTTAAAATTCTTTAGATGTTTCCTTGAGAAAGCATAACATATTCCTTGGTGGTTCTGTAAGACTAGTTTTGTGTCTCAGTTACCCTGTGGGTTAAATGAACTTCTAGACTGGCCTAAGAACCTAATTCCTTTGTAGCAAGAGTAAAGAAAACATGACATTGGCATTCCAAATTTTTTTGTAAATTGGGATTTATTATATTTTACATAACACAAGGAAACTTTTTCATTTTTCTAAGAGTTTATTTTACTTTTTATATAGAATTAAGAGGGCTATTTTATTAGTCTAATTTTCTCCCATAACTAATTCCTAAGTAATGTATATCACTTGGTTTTCTTTAGCAGATATTATATTGATTAAGCCTATTTAAGCACTTTGATATTGTCAATACTTTGAAGTATTTTTGCAATATTTAAATATATTTAAGTTGATCACATTAAATTTTTTATATTCTCTTATTTTATTAGCGAGTATAATAATTCAAAAAGATACTGACCCTAGACCCAACATGTATAAGATTCTATTTCACTGTTAACAAGAAAGAGTAGTAATGTTACCAATGGCAATGGAATGTTAGAGTTGAAAGTGACTTATTGATAATCTAGTCCAGTGTTTTTATTTTTGTGTTTAAGGTCATTCATATTAAATTACTTGCTGAGGGGTCCAGAAAGTTGGATACAGAGCCTGGTTTGCAAGCCAGGAGTTGTTATTCACAGTCCCATGCTTTTTCTTGATTCATGCTCCTTTAACATGTTTCAACTAAAGTTAAAAATCAGATTTTTAAAAATTTAAACATTTATGTTAATTACAATTCAATAGGTTTCCCTGTAAATATGCCTTATATGATTTAGAATCCAGCTAGATTTACAGCTAGCCTGAAATATCACTAATAATCTGTATTATCTCCCTAGTATTTACTGTTAGTACATTTATACCTTTCAGTATTTACCACTTTTCCCCCATAAAGCTTAATTATAGGTATTTTTTGTTTTTCTTCCTTTCTTTCTTCATTTGTCTGTTATTTCCTGAAATATTTTAGAAACTAGTTTGGTTATATTAACTATTAATATACAGTGCCTTTCAAATAAGAAAATGTGAGAAGCCTCTTACTTTGATCATAAAAAATAACTATTATAGGTAAGAGGTACTTGAAATTCTAGCTGTTTTATTTATTAAAATATTATAGATATATAATTTTTATTCCAAACTAGTTTTTTAGAGTTTATTTTCTAATTGAAAACATATTCATAGTTGATGTCAAGTGGAATTTGGCAGAGAGGTAAAGAAGAAGAAGGAGTTTATGGTTTCCTAATAGAAGACATAAGAAAAGAAGTGAATAGAGCTTCTAAACTGGTAAGTAAATTATTTTACTCATTATAGTAAATACTATAAATATTGTCAATACTAGGGAAATCTTCTCTTTATCAGTTTCTCCACTAGAAATTTGTAAGACTTTGATTTTATGTTCCAGTGCTTACTTTTGTCAAATATGGTGAATTTAGAGCATTTGTATTTTTGCAAGTGAAAGGGAACTTAACCGCCCCTGGATAATATATGTGACAATATTGATTTTCACTTATCTTATTCCAACCAACCCATCATTTCACCCACATTTACCATCAGAATTATGAACACACTTCTACTCACTGTTCTTCAAACTTCAATCCTGAGTCATCCAGCCATTCACTTTTCATTCGTCTACCTCAGTTGTTGGGTTGAAATGATGGGTTGAGGTAAAAATTACTCAAGTATGAAGACCAGTAGTTTGTGATCTCCACAGCTCTGTGGCCCTTCTGTGACATTGTGTGCTGTGTTCAGTGCCTTCTCCTGTCCTCCAAGATAAGTATTCTAAACTTTTAACTCCTCACTCATTTCATTATAATATGAGACTCTACTCTGTGATAGCTACTAGATGATGTGCAAGGAAAGGACTGTGGGTCTCCAAGTGGTCTGCGTAGAAATAATGAAAGTGAGAGAATGAGAAGGTTAAATATGAAGATGTAGTAATGGCCTACAACCTGAAACAGATATTAAAATAATATTGTTTGTCCCCCTTCCTGTGCATGTCCATATCTCAGTTACACCCCTGGGCAAGTCTGGAATTTAAGGAGTATTTCCTAATTATGTGTTTTCACTTGAGATTTGAATGAGACTTTCGTGTATAGCCATTATGTTTATAAGCAAGCAGCTTTATTCAAGACATTTTGTAAGGGAAGCATGTAGAGACCTTTATTTTAGTTGAGGCAAAGAAATGGAGGCAACTATATTTTAAGATGTTGAGGATACAGAGGACTTGATGGTAAAATAGAGGTTCTAGAGCATAAGGAAAAAGATTGGGAGGAAGGGCATCAGTAGGGTATCTAAGAGTCACACGTGAGTAATTAGTATCAAAATTCCTCAACTTCCTGATAGTGAATATGTGGTGAGAGGTGGCCTCTAAAGGTCTCCTTACGGTTTGGAAATACCTGTTTTCTTAAAACATCTGAATTCTCTCTTGAGTATACTGTATTGTGAACCTTAGAGAATCTCTTGATCCTGAAGAGGTATTTCCATTTGTGACCTTCAATTAGAATTCTCTGTATCATTTTACTGAGAGAGCAACAGGTTGGCAAGGTATTCTCTTATGACCTGGTAGTGTTTGAGGGATCACCTTAACACTGTTTAATCCAGTGATGGGCAACCTTTTGAGCTTGGTGTGTCTTCGCCAAAAAACTGAGCATAACTCGGGTAGTGTGTCACTTTGAGGAAAAAACATTATTTCGCAAATGTTTCATCCTCAGGAGCAGCAAATGTTTCATCTTCGGCATGCAGCCGCCTCAGCAGCCGCGTGTCATCAGAAATGGCTACGTGTGTCAGTGCTGACACGCGTGTCATAGGTTCGCCATCACTGGTTTAATCTCTTCGTAAGTGACCATTATAATGGACATTTTAAGGATTCCAAGATGTTTTTAGGTACTGCTCTGTATTGTAGTAATGATTGATTCATCTAATAGTCTTTGTTTGTATACCACTGTTATGTTTCAGTTAGTGGCAATGCTATTGTGTTTGTTTCCTAGAGCTGTCATAATACATTACCATAACCTGGGTCACTTAAAATAGAAATGTCTCACAATTCTGGAGACCAGAAGTTCCAAATCAATCTGTCAGAATTGATTCCTTCTGGAAGCTCTGAGGGGGGATCCATTCCATGCTTCTCTCTGAGCTTCTGATGGCTGCTGACAAGCTTTGCATTTCTTATTTTGTGGCAGCATAACTTCAGCCTCTGCTTCCATCTTCATATGGTCTTCCCTTCTGTGTGTCTGTGTCTTAAATCTCCCCCTCCCAAAGACATCAGTCATTTGATTTAGGGACCCCTCTAAATCCAGAATAATCTCATCTTTAGATCCTTAACTTCTACAAAGACCCTATTTCCAAATAAGGTCACATTCATTCAGGTACCAGGAATTAAGACTTGAATATATCTTTTTAGGGGTCACTATTTAACCCATTATAATTATCTAACACTTTTTTTTTTTTTTTTGGTTAGGATAGAGTGATCCTAGCCATTTCTTATTACAGGTTGGCTTTTAGTATTGTTATACTATTTTCCTTGGTGAATATTTCCTAATTATGTGTTTTCATTTGAAATTTGAATGAAACTTCTTTTTCTCATTCACATGTTAGGTTACAGATGTTTCCTATATCAGAAATTATTGTAGGAGTGAATCTTTAATGTCTCTACATTGTTTCTGGGTAGAAAAAATTTTCAGGAAATTTCTTTAATGTACTGTCACCACAGCTATTTGCTATATGATGAAATTAATTTTCAGACTCCTCAAAAGGAATATTTATTTATACCTTGGTCATAGTATGGTGCTCAATTTTTCTATGTTATGCCCCTATTCTTTTTTGTTTTTTTCTAGAAATGTTGTATTTGCAAGAAAAGTGGTGCTTCAATTGGATGTGTTGCACCTCGATGTAAACGAAGTTATCATTTCCCGTGTGGACTTCAGAGAGAATGTATTTTCCAGTTCACTGGCAATTTTGCGTGAGTTAACTGTTGAATGTGTGAAAGATGATGGTTAAAGAAAAGTCAGTAATGAATATGGATATTCCAATTATATAATTTCTTTGTTAATTTTTTCTCAAAGCTGCACTGAGTTTCTACAGTGTGTGTGTGTGTGTGTGTGTGTGTGTGTGTGTGTGTGTGTGTGTGTAGAGAGAGAGAGAGAATATATATATGCAGTCATTCCTATCTGCAGAGTCTTGAGATTTGCCTCTTTTATGGAGTCATTTCTGTCTGCAAAGTCTTAAGAATAGCCATATCTGAAATGGGCTTATTTACCTTTAACTTGCAGCTCTAGAGTATAATCTAGAACTGTTAATGTATACTCATAGTCAGTGAAAATTTTTACCTTATATAATTCTAGATTTTTGTATCTTTAGATTTACCAGTAATAGTCCAGTTTTCTTTCATGGAGCCATATTTACTTCTCCTAGTGTAAACTGAAGGCATATAAATTTGGAGTGCAAAAAAATAAATATTGCTCCCCTGGGATGCTCCTGAAAGTACTGCTTCTTGAATCCAGCTTTAAACATAAAATTTTTATAAATTTTGATATTAAATATCATGAGTGTTCTATTTCTTTTAGTCCTTGTGATCTTGAGCAATTTAATGAATTTTTACTATGTAAAAAAACTGCAGTTTAGATAATACAAATGGAAATAAATTTAGTGGGTTAGGAATAAGTTATTATTTTCATTTTATCTGTTATATGATTAAATATTTAAATATTAAGTTCCTTTAATTTTGTGCAGTGTTGAATACAATGGTGTGTATATTCTGTTGCTAACAATCTTATATAGGATTCTCAACATAATATTAGTTGCTGAGATTCTGTGAGGGAAGGCTAACCACATTTTGAAAGTTCAGTTAAACATGGTCATAGATTGTGAAAAACTGACTTATAATGCCAAAGATACAGTCTGTTGTAGGTTAATTATGAGAGAGATAGAAATGAAGTTAATTATGAGAGAGGTAGAAATGAAATTAATTATGGTTAATTATGAGAGAGATAGAAATGAAGTTTCTCTTATAAATGTGAATTGTAATGCTATCCTAATTGTGCTTTGTAATTTATTAGATATTGATTTTAAATAATTTAGGTCATTTTGTTGGAACCATCGACCTGTTCAAATAATTACACCTAATAATTATAGAGACTCCTTACCATGCACCATTTGCTTGGAATTTATTGAGCCTATTCCAACTTATAGCATATTACGAAGTCCTTGTTGTAAGAATGCTTGGTTTCATAGAGACTGTTTACAGGTAAGATGTTTTAGAAGCTTTTTCTGATATAAAATTTGTTGCTTGCTGATTTAAATTTAAAATTGGAAAGAATTAATGTGTATTTTAGCTCATACTACTTGTAACTTTTTATTTTTATTATTTTCATTTCAATAAATCTTTATTGTTCAGATTATTACAATTGTTCCTCTTCCCCCCCCCCCCCCCCCCCATAGCTCCCCTCCACCCGGTTCCCACCCCACCCTCTGCTCTTAACCCTCCCCCCGCCCCGCCCCCCCGTCTCATCCATAGGTGTACAATTTCTGTCCAGTCTCTTCCCGCACCCCCACACCCCTTTCCCCCCAAGAATTATCAGTCCACTCCCTTTCTATGCCCCTGATTCTATTATATTCACCAGTTTATTCTGTTCATCAGATTTTTAATTCACTTGGTTTTTAGATTCACTTGTTGATAGATATGCATTTGTTGTTCATAATTTTTATCTTTACCTTTTTCTTCTTCTGCCTCTTCTTAAAGAATACCTTTCAGCCTTTCATATAATTCTGGTTTGGCAGTGATTAACTCTGTTAGCTTTTTCTTATCTGTGAAGCTCTTTATCTGACCTTCAATTCTGAATGATAGCTTTGCTGGGTAGAGTAATCTTGGTTATAGGTTCTTGCTATTCATCACTTTGAATATTTCTTGCCACTCCCATCTGGCCTGCATAGTGTCTGTTGAGAAATAAGCTGACAATCATATGGGTACTCCCTTATAGGTAACTAACTGCTTTTCTCTTGCTGCTTTTAATATTCTCTCTTTGTCTTTTGCTCTTGGCATATTAATTATGATGTATCTTGGTGTGGTCCTCTTTAGATTCCTTTTGTTTGGGGTTCTATGCGCTTCCTGGGCTTGTAAGTCTATTTCTTTCACCAGGTGGGGGAAGTTTTCTGTCATTATTTCTTCAAATAGGTTTTCAGTATCTGGCTCTCTCTTCTTCTGGCACCCCCATAATTCTGGTACGCTTGAAGTTGTCCCAGAGGCTTCTTACACTATCTTAATATTTTTGGATTCCTTTTTCTTTTTGCTTTTCTGGTTGGGTGTTTTTTGCTTCTTTGTATTTCAAATCTTTGACTTGATTCTTGCGATCCTCTAGTCTGCTGTTGGATCTCTATATATTATTTTTAATTTCAGTCAGTGTATGCATAATTTCTAGTTGGTCCTTTTTCATATCCTCGAGGGTCTCACTAAATTTATCAGCCTTTTCTAGAAAAATTCTTGAAAAACCTTATAACCGTGATTTTGAACTCTATATCCAGTCGTTTGCTTTCCTCCATTTCTTTCATTTGTGACCTGTTTCTTTGTCTCCGCATTTTGGCTGCTTCCCTGAGTTGATAGAGTGGCTTTGTGTGCTAGGTGTCCTATAGGGCCCAGTGGCTCAGCCTCCCAGTTACCTGAGGTGGACACTCTTGATGCACCCCTTTGTGGGCTGTGTGCACAGTCTTGTTGTAGTTAAGCCTTGGTTGTTGTTGGTATCCCTGGGAGGAATTGACCTCCAGGCCAATTGGCTGTGAGGATCAGCTGTGTCTACAATGGGAGAACTTCTGTGTTGGAGACACCCTTATGAGGCAAGACTTGCTTCATTGGGGCTTTGGTGCTCACTGAGTCTGCCCCCTGAGTGTGTCCCTTATGGATCTGAGGAGTTGTAATCTGGATGGTCCCACTCTGACCACTGGGTACACTGGCTCTTGGATCTCCAGGGTGGTGCTAATTTATCCTCTGCCTGAGGCCACCCAGTAGGAGCTACAGAGAGATCTGCAGATTCCTCTTCTTTGTTTGGGTTTTGGAGGTGCCCAGATGAGGCCCAGCTGTGAAGCAATGCAAGCTGCTGTGGGGCCTTGTGCCTTCTTTTGGATGTTCTGGGTCTCACTGACTCAGCTGCAGTTTGTTAGGTAAGTTTAGTTTTCAAAGGACCAGGCCATTCATATGCAAAAGCCTCTACGCACAGCTTGGATGGGGTGGAGTCTCAGGGCAGAGCAAACAGCAATGGCTTCCCATCAGCCCTGCCCTAAGAGGCCCCCGGCTCTTAGTGTCCTGCGGTAATCGCTGCAGGCACCTCTGAGAGAAAGCCGTCCTCAAGTTCCACCCGCTGCAGACAGTCCAGTTTCTCCCTGTATGAGTCTGGGTCCCCAGAGTCTTGCCCGGAACTGGAGTTCAGAGCAGTTGGGAGCTTTTGTCTTTCTCCCGCTTGAAAAAGACAGCCGCGTACTCAGTTGCCAGCCCTCTCCACGCGTGCGCTTCCATACCTCTGCCTTTACTTCCTCAGCTCCTCTGAGTCTCAGTGTGCTTTTCTCTTTCCTTCTAGTTGTAGAATTTCCACTCAGCCAGCCTTCCTGTGGTTCTGGATGATGTCCGTTTTGTCTTTTAGTTGTAGTTTTGAAGTTGTTGTGTGAGGCAGCAGTTACTATGCCGCCATCTTGTTTTCTCTATTGTAACTTTTTAAAACAGCTTTATTCAAATATCTTCTTGACAAAAATGCCAACTCCATCTTTAATATCAAGGAAATCTGATTGTCCATATGGTACCATAGATCTGTTAATATGTAACATGTTAGTAGGTAACCTGCTGTGTAAAATTGTTCATAAGCCATATTTTAAAGGTTAAAAAAAATACTTAATGTACTTCATTTGAAATATAACTTCTAATATAACTTGCAGTATAACTTTCTGCTATGTGGTAGGAATTTGTAAGAGATGATGAGAGGCAAAGGATATTAGAATAGCAAAAATGGACCAACCTGCATGGCTCCGTGGTAGAGTGTCTACTTATGAACCAGGAGGTCGCAGTTTGATTCCAGGTTGGGGCTTGGTCCCCAGTGGGGGACTTGTGGGAGGCAGCCAGTCAGTGATTCTCTCTCATCATTGATGTTTTTGTCTCTCTCTGAAATCAATAAAAAATATATATATATTTTAAAAAATAGCAACAATGTTTTTATGAATTAACCTTTAATAATGGCAACAAGATGTGAATAAAATTAAACTTTTGTTATCTAAAAAAATAAATAGAAACCGCTTTATTGATGCCTATTTTACAGTAGGGTAAATTCACCCTAATGAATTGTACAATAAATATTTTAATACTTTATATACGACTTTTTAATGTATATTTATCTAATGATTTTATTTGTTTCACAATAAATAAAACATATTTATTGTCACGTTATTTACATATTTAAGCTTAGAAAACCAAGATATGTGAAATGATCATGTAATTGCAAGCTAAGATATTTAAATGTTAGAGGCCTTTCCTCTTGTATGTCAAACCTGATGACAAGTTTTCAAGTAAATGAAATTTGACATTAAACAATTTAATATTATTTTACTCAGAAGATATTTGAAAGTCAAAAATATCTCAGGCCCTAACCAATTTGACTCAGTGGATAGAGCGTCGGCCTGCGGACTCAAGGGTCCCAGGTTCGATTCTGGTCAAGGGCATGTACCTTGGTTGTGGGCACATCCCCAGTGCGGCGTGTGCAGGTTGCGGCTGATCGATGTTTCTCTCATCGATGTTTCTAACTCTATCCCTCTCCCTTCCTCTCTGTAAAAAATCAATAAAATATATTTTTTAAAAATCTCAGTTATTAGTAACATCAAATATGTAGTATTCATTTAGAAAAGTGCCAACTGATAGTTACATTTAATAGAATGCCAAATAACAAAGGATTTACTAGCTTTTTAAACCTTGGGTTTTATTATTGTTTACTAAAATTAAAGGAGGTTACTACTGATTATAGATTATCCACTAAAGCGTTTGTTTGTTTTTAAGTTAGGAGATATTGCAAATCCTCCTTTGTATCAAACAGTAGCCCTGTGCACGAATCCATGCGCCAGTAGCTCTCTGCACGGCCTGGCCGCTCCGCGCCTGCTGCCCAGAGGCTCTCCATGGCTCAGAGGGCCATCTGCGGCCACGCGCAGAATGCTTGCCTTGTCGCCGGGTTGAACACTTGCCTCGTCGCCAAAGCAAGCATTCTGCCAGGCCACTCACGCTGCCCACTCTCAGCGGCCGCCCCCCAAGACTCGGGGTCTCCGGCGGGGCTGAGAGGAGTGGGCGCCGCCATCTTGTGGCTATTAGTGCTGCATTCTTTGTGACAGTTAATCTGCATATTACCCTTTTATTAGATAGGATAGGACTAGAGGCCCGGTTCATGAATTTGTACATGGATGGGGGTCTCTTGCCCTGGCTGGTGATTGGGGCTGATTGGGACTGATTGGGACCGGCCAGCTGTGGGTAGGGACTGTGGGAGGTTGACTGGGAGTGTGCTTGGGAGGTTGACTGGGAGTGTGCTGACCACCAGGGTGCAGCTCCTGTGTTGAGCACCTGCCCCCTGGTGGTCAGTGCAAGTCATAGCTATTGTCCGGTCATAATAGTCACGTAGGCTTTTGTATATATAGACTAGAGGCCCAGCACATGAAATCGTGCACGGGTAGGGTCTTTAGGCCTAGCCTGTGATCAGGGCCATCTTCTGCCCGCTCACCGGTCCCCAGTCCTGCCCTGCTGCCTCCACCACCCCGGTTACCTGTTGGCCAGTCGATTGATCTGAGCCTGCGGGCCTGGGGGAGGGACCAAAAGGTCGGCGTTCTGCCCATTCGCCAGTCCCCAGTTCTGCCCCGCCGCTTCCACCCACCCTGGTTCCCCATGGTTTCCTGTTGGCCATCCAGTCTTTGGAGCCTGCGGTCTGTGGGGAAGGACCAAGAGGTGGTCAATCACCTCATAGCGACTGTTCGATCAGTCGTTCGACCTTTACGGTCACTGGCCTTTTATTATGTAGGATATTCTTAAAAGTACTAACAGTAGTCAAAGCAGTAAAGTCTAAATGATTACTTTCAATTTTTTGTATGAGCCTTGAACATTTATATTTAGGGCTATTCAGTGAAAAGTGGCAAGATGGGACCTATTTTGTTGGGTAAATATTAGAAATTCTGTTAATTCTTACAAATAAGTGTTTGTAAAAGGATCCAGAGAGTGTAGTTCATAAACATCATGAAGTGTTATCTGTACCTATTGAAGAAGAAGTTCACATTATATGAGAATCTTTAAAAAGTAATTTATCTTAATTAAGGGTTTGCATTTGAATAAATGTAATTGCTGCCAAATGTATCTTGTTAATTTTGTAACAGTATGTTATTTTTCAAGACAAATAAGATTTGCCTCATTTATCTGTAGCCTATCTAATAAAAGAGTAATATGCAAATAGACCGTCACTCCAAGACACAAGATGGCTGCCCCCATGTGGTCAAAGATGGCTGCCACACGATGGCTGGCAGGGGAAGGCAGTGGTAGGCAGTTGGGGGTGACCAGGCTGGCAGAAAAGGGCAGTTGGGGGAGACCAGGCCAGCAAGGGAGGGCAGTTGGAAGGGACCCAGGCCTGTAGGGGAGGGCAGTTGGGGGGACCCAGGCCTGCAGGGGAGGGCAGTTGTGGGCGATCAGGCAAGCAGGGAGGGCAGTTAGGGGTGACCGGGCCGGCAGAGGAGGGCAGTTGGGGGAGACCAGTTCAGCAGGGGAGGGCAGTTGGGGGGAACAGGACTGCAGGGGAGCGCAGTTGGGTGGGGACCAGGCCTGCAGTGGAGGGCAGTCTGGGGGGGACCAGACCTGCCGTGGAAGGCAGTTGGGGCGGGGACCAGGCCTGCAGGGGAGGGCAGATGTGGGCGATGAGGGCAGTTGGGGGTGACTAGGCCTGCAGGGGAGGGCAGTTAGGGGCAATTGGGCCAGCCGGGGAGCATTTAGGCATCGATTAGGGTGGCTGGGGAGTGGTTAGGGGTTGGTTAGGCTGGCAGGCAGAAGTGGTTAGGGGCAATCAGGCAGAGGCAGGCGAGCGTTTGGGAGCCAGCAGTCCTGGATTGTGAGAGGAATGTCCAACTGCCCATTTAGGCCCGATGCAGGCATTCGGACATCCCTCAAGGGGTCCCAGATTGGAGAGGGTGCAAGCTGGGCTGAGGGACCACCTCACCTCCCCCGGGCACAAATTTTGTGCACTGGGCCTCTAATATATATATATAAAGCGTAATATGCAAATCGATGATGGCGGAACGACCGGTTGGCTATGATGTGCACTGACCACCAGGGGGCAGACGCTCAACGCAGTGGCTGCCCCCAGTCACAGGCCCTGATTTCCCAATCGAGGCCTGCCCGCCAACCTCTTGGTTCCTCACCCCTCCTGGCAAGCTTCGATCTTCTGATGGGGAACTGGGGGTGGGTGGTGGCAGATGCAGGCGGCACCAGGGCACTGCTCATCCTGCCGGTCGCTCCACACACACAGGGCGGCCACGGCGGGCGGGGCCAGCTGCCGGCAGCCGGGGAAGAATGGCCCTGATCTCAGGCCAGGCCTGGGGACCCCACCCATGCACAGATTTCGTGCGCCAGGCCTCTAGTGTGTTGTTAATGAATCAGAGAGAGGTTCTCAAACTTGACCTAGTATTCACTGGGCTTTTTGTGAACACTCTGAAGATACCAAGTTTCAAATTATGTCATTAAAAAGTAGAAGTAAGTCCTAGCTGGTTTGGCTCAGTAGATAGAGTGTCGGCCCAAGGATTGAAGGATCTGGGGTTTTATTCTGGTCAAAATCACTTACCTCGATCCTCATGCAGGAGGCAACTAAACGATATGTCTTCTCCATCAGTGTTTCTCACTCTCCCTTCTACTCTCTCTGAAAATCAATGGAAACATATCCTCAGGTGAGGATTAACAACAACCAAAAAAAATAGAAATAGTATGCTAACAAAATTGTAGGTCTACTTTATGCAAATATAAAAATACAGCCATGTTGCCCTGGCTGGTGTTGCTCAGTGGTTAGAGTGTCGGCTGTGCTCCAGAGGCTCTCAGGTTCAATTGCGGGTCAAGGGCATGTACTTGGGTTGATGGTTTGATCACCGGCCCTAGTTGAGGTTTTTGCTGGAGGCAACCAATTGCTGTGTTTCTCTCACATTGATGTTGCTCTCACGCTCCAACCCTCCCTTTCATTTCACTCTCTATTAAAAAAAAAAAAAATCAATGGGAAAAATATCCTTGGGTAAGGATTAAACAACAACAAAAATACAGCTACATGGATAACTGTCTATGTATTAATAAGCAATTGTTACTTGACTGGAGTTCATTCATATTCTCTATAGGAGCTCCAGTGGCTTTTCCACCCTAGTACTAGAGTCTTAACTGAAATAATAAATGGAATCTGCCCTATCTAGATAGCTACAATAATATCTGAATAATTATTTTAAATATCTGAACTTCATTAATATAAAAGAGTCAAAGGAAGTACAAACCTATGCAATAGAATGCAAAATTTTGAAAAAAAACGTATGCAAAAATTTCATTGTTTTTACCACTACAAATGCTATATATATTGGAATTTTGTGAAGAAGAGACTATAGGTTAATATAAAAGAAATTAATGGACCCCAGCCGGTGTGCGTAAGTTAGCATCGACCCACGCACCTAGAGGTTGTGGGTTCGATTCCCAGTCCCGGGTTGCAGGCTAGATCCCCAAAGGGGACTGTGCAGGAGGCAGCCAAGCCAATCGATGTTTCTGTCTTCCTCTCCCTCTCACTTCCTCTCTAAAAAAATAAAAATAAAAATGTTAATAAAAACATAATGAAATTAATGGAAACTTTTCACTCTGGCTATGTAGAGAATTGTCACTATTCTTGTTCATTTTGGATTTCTCCTTCATTGTTCTGGTCTTGGTATCTTTCATATGGCCTCTGGTGTTTTTTCCTCCATACTAGACACTTTTTGTATCACATCCTATATTTAATATGTGTTACAATTGCTTGCCGACCCTTTAGGTTTAGATTTCAGAAACTTGTTGCTTTCCTACACACGTGTGTGTGTGTGTGTGTGTGTGTGTGTGTGTGTGTGTGTGTGTGTGTGTGTGTTACTTGGTAGTAGTTTGAACCTGTGTTCCTGTTTGTTCACTTGTTCTTCACCATCGGAAAATTATTCCCCAATCCAAGTCTGTCAGGTCTACCTAATAATTTGTGTACACTTTTTTGTTGCTGTTCTCTCTATTTTAACTAGATTTTTGTAGGAGCCTACTGAACTGGTCTTTCTCCTGCATGCCTTATTTCCTGTAATTTCTTCACACTATCGGTTTTGGTTTACCTGTTTAGCCTCCTTATTTAGTTTACTATGGCCAACATGTCATCCCTCAGTATATTAATTAGTTTTCTAATTACATGTGGTTACTATTACCACTTGATTTTATATATGCTATTTTCTAGTTTTGTAATGTCTTTTGTCCCATTTTCCTGGCAGACTCTTGTGTCTTCTTCCAAAATTAGCTTTGACCTTACCATCCATGTGACATTTTTGTCAGGCTCTTATATAGACTGAGGTGCTTCTTCCTTTCTCTTCCATGTATATACTTAAACAAAACAAACTTGTACACTATATTAGAATTGTATACTTTATGCCTACTCACAAGTCATTTTATATTTCTTGGTGTTTGGTGCCTATATAGTAGGGATTACTGTTACATATTTGTTAATGAAGGTGTGCTGTTAGTTTTGTGGTATTTTTTACTGGGTATTGGCTATTCTTCCTAGTAGGGTTATAGTTTTCTGTTTCCTTTTGCATACCCTCTGCCTGCTGCTTTTGTATTTGTAGTAACTGAGAATGAGACTAGGCTTTATACTTCTTCCCTCTTAGGAAGAAAACTAACAGAGTGAGTTAAAAATAGGACCAAGGATACTTTTTATGTAGCACTTATTTAAATACATTTCCTAGATGAAGCAACTCAAGATTTTTACTATTTTATTCACAGACATGGCCAACACAATATTTGGGAACAGAAATGATATTAGACACCAAAGGTTAAGAGGGATATATGGGTGAATATATAGTAAAGCTAAGAACAGTCAATTCATTAGCTTAAGTTTTTTGGCCATTGGGAAAAAGATCTCCAAATTTTAGCAGTGGGATAACTTAGTTTATCTAAGTTTGAGAACCATTAGTGTACAAAATAAGATTTCATTATATATTGAGTGAAAAGTAGCACATGTTCTGTTAGTTATAAAGTTCATAATATATTGCTAAATTAATAGATTTTCTATTTTTTACTACAGGTTCAAGCAATAAATGCAGGAGTGTTTTTCTTTAGGTGCACAGTATGCAATAATAGTGACATATTTCAGAAAGAGATGTTGAGAATGGGGATTCATATTCCTGAAAAGTGAGTAATACTTTTGACAAAAGATATTTTATAAATAGGATTTAATAACAGTGAAAATAGTCATTTATGTCTGATTATGTAATAATGGAGAAGCAGCCACTTCAAATGGGGAAATGTAAAGCAGCCCCTGCCACCTCCTTTTTCTCCCCAGATTGCTAGTTCTTGAGAGCAGGGACTGCGACTTAAATTCTCATTAGTTGATTTATAGTCTCTTAATAAACACCTCAGTTGTATGTAATGTTAATTGATTTATATACAAGTATAGTAAGCTTCAAAATGGTATGTATAAATTAAGAGAATCAAGATGTGATTTTAAATGTCTGATAAGAATTTTGTTAGTACTTAAAGGTGAGGAATCCTAAAATAATGGTACTAAACTTGAAATAAATGGAAGTGAAATGTTAAGTTAGAAAATTTCTGCTTAAATTTTCAGTTAGCATTTGAAAATTCACTGTGAGACTAAATGTAGGCTAAAATGACACTAAAGGATTTGTATCTTGAAGAGAATGATTAATCTTAAAAAACAAATTTTAGCCTCATTACTGAGTACTGTTATATGAAAAGTTTTTATTTTTAGGTTCATTACCAATCCTTTTATGTAACATTTTAGGTCAAAGTATATTTTATGTCTTGCTTCATTTACAGAGATGCATCTTGGGAATTAGAGGAAAATGCTTATCAAGAGCTTCTGCAGCACTATGAGCATTGTGATGTACGAAGATGTCGTTGCAAGGAAGGGCGAGACTATAATGTGCCTAATAGGTATACCGGGAAGTTCACTTGTGCTTTATTCGTGTTCTTTTTTCTTTCTTTCTTTTTTTATTAAGGTATTATATGTGTACATATTATTCGTGTTCTTATTGCAACCTTCAGCTTAGAAAGCAGAGTTATAGTTAGTGAAATGTATTTGCTCTTAGGATGTTTGAAGTTTTAACTTTATTAAATATATATTTACATCTGTTTACAGAAAAATTATTACACTCAGCATAATTGCAACTTATTTTCTTGGTGCATTTTTGTGAGGCTCTATTTTTTAGTGCTGCACGGGTTCTATATTGTAGCCACTAGGCACATGTGGCTTTTGAACACTTGAAGTGTGGCTATTTCCAATTTAGAGGTGTTGGAAGTGTCAAATACACACTGAAGACATAGTATGTATCTTAGTTTGCTAGGGCTGCCATACAAAATACCACAAACTAGATGCCTTAAATAATAGAAATTTGTTTCTACTACTCACAATTCTAGAGGCTAGAAGTCCATGATAAAGGTATCCACAGATTTGACTTCTTCTGAAACTTCTTGACTTGCACATGACTCCTTTCTAGCTATATCTTCATATGATTGTCCCTCTTTCTATGTCTAGTCATAGTGGATTAGAGTCCTCACATATGACTTCATTTTATCTTAATTATCTCTTTAAAGGCCCTATCTCCAAACACAGTCACATTGTGAGGTACTGGGTGTTAAGACTCCAACATATGAATTTTGGGGAGACACAATCCAGCCTATAACAGTTAAGAAAAAATAAGTGAAAATATCTTAATTTCATATTGATTACTTATTTAACATAATGATATTTTGGAAATACTCAGATTCATTGCACCTATTTTATTTTTTAATTATTTTTAAAAATATAGTTTTATTGATTTCAGAAAGGAAGGGGGAGGGAGAGAGAGAGAAACATCAGTGATGAGAGAGAATCATTGATCAGCTGTCTCCTGCATGCCCCCTACTGGGAATCAAGCCCACATCTGGGCATGTGCCCTGACCAAGAATCGAACCATGACCACCTGGTTCACTGGTGGATGCCTACTACTGAGCCACACCGGCTGAGCCCACCTATTTATTTTACCTTTTAAATATGGTTACTAGAAAAGTTTAAATGACATATGTAATTTGCATTGTACTTCTATTAGATGGCCCTGTTTAGAGGTTAATTTAACTAGATTAAACTAGCAGTGTTTCTTTTAGATCATTATAAAAAGGGTTTGGTATTTGAAATTTATTGATTACACCTTTATAATGTCAGTAGATATTTTTAAAATGCAGAATAAAAAGTAACAAAACCAGTTTTGTCAAAATTTGTCTAGGAAATTTCATTAAATTTGTATCCCTGTTATACAATATTATTTGAACATGGCAAGGTGAAACTTAAAGTGCAGAGCAGAATATTGGGAGCCTTGTCCCTCATGGAAAATGAGCTACTTCTCATTTGGGAAGACTCCGCTGAGGTTTTGGCAGCTTTGGAACGTTTCCCCCAAGCAGCTGTTGGCACTCCTGATTTCCCATTCTGGGCTGGGTTTTCCCTTCACTATTCTTGTTACAATATGATCGACTATTTAAATTGTCATTGTCATTAGACTAAAAATTCTTTAAGGGTGGATATCTCTTTGAAGATGTCAAGTAAGGTGCGTTTACTTAATATGGTGACTCCGTATATTCAGAAATAGTACATTCTCAAGGGTTGTGTTGAAGCACAGATTAGATAATTGCAAACAATAAAGCACTTTAGAGTTCTAAGAAGCAATGCATTCATTAATATTGGTCTTTTCTAAATTCATTTTAGGCTGTTTTAAACCACTGGCCCATCAGTAGCTACCAAACTTCCTTTTTTTCCTGGCAACTACTTGAGATTGCTATCCCTTGCGTTTTCTCCTGGGATACGGTTACGTGCTATATAAATCTTTTCTTTTTAATCTCACTTCCTCTCATCCTAGTGACAGGAAGGCAATTTTGCTGAAAGGCAACATAGTATAATGGTTAGCAGCATGGGTCTGACAGCAGGTAAAGTGGGTTGGAAGCCTCCCTTTGAGACTTACTAGCAAAGTAAATTTGATTGGGCAAGTTATTTACTGCTCTATGCTTCGGTTTCCTCTTCTTTAAAAATGGATACAACAGTGGTTTTCTCTACCTTCTAAAATTGTGAGGATTAAACTTTTCATGTAAAGAATGAGAACTAGGCCCAGCCGGTGTGCCTCAGTTGTTGAGCATCCACCTATGAACCAGGAAGTCATGGTTAGATTCCTGCGGGCTTGATTCCCAGTAAGGGGCTCTCTCCTCATTGATATTTCTGTCTCTCCCTCTCCTTTCCTCGCTAAAATCAACTAATATATATATAAAGAATGAGAACTGGGCCTGGTGTATAATAAACATTTATGTTAGCTCTCATCTTTCTTTCTCCATTATTAGTTGGCAGAACTATCTGGGGAAGGGGAGCTGGGACACATACCTGCATACCCATATTCACACAAAGGGAGTTTTGCCAACACCTACCAGATGGGAGGATATATAGTTACCTCTCTCATCACCTACACATCTACACACTCAGGAAGTATACCCATCTTTATAGAGACAGAGTCTACTCAAAACCAAAGAAGGGGCCACACATGACAATCCCCACCTACACTCGTACAGAAAATGTAAATATGGACTTGCACACATGCAATACATGGGTGGGAAGTGGGAGGAAACAGATAAGAGAGAGAACAAATATGGGCCTGGTAGTGAGTCTGGGTCCCGAGGAGCTGCGCAATACCTGAATTGTCTGAGCAAGCTTTTTGTAGGAAATAATCCCTCATCTTGGATGAGAAAGATAATATTTTAGGTAAGGTAACATATTTACTGAATGCCTCTTCCATATCAGATACACTGGCATAGTAATTGCCAAATATAAAATAAAAATTCTTTCCCTTCTTTAATCCTATTCTTTCTGATGTTTATATTCTTTGTTGTATGTGCATGTTCATATACATGTTGATACTTAGAGAATATTTAAAGGAGAAGATTATAAACATAAATAATGAAATAGAAAAATGTGCTTTAAGAAAAAGTAATGCAGTAACAATGCAGATAATCTATTTTTCCTCCTTTGGGTTGGTTTTGTGTGTGAGGTGGACAGTGAGGCCTGTGGCAATGTGGGAATTTGACTAAGTTAATATCAAAATGTCAATACTTGCTTCTCTTTATCTCCTCAGCAAATGGGAAATAAAGCGTTGTCAGTCTTGTGGTTCTAGTGGAACACATTTAGCCTGTTCCTCACTACGATCGTGGGAACAAAATTGGGAGTGTTTGGACTGTAGAGGTATTACCTACAACTCAGGTAACATTTTGTAATTTTGAATAAAGATGTTCTTATTCAAATACATATTATTTAAAAGTTTCTACCTATATTCTGTTATGCTCACATTGGATTTTAAATCTGCAGGGGGTTTCCAAAAAGCCAAAAAACATACATTACCCAACACTAACAATGTTGGAATAAATGATTGCTTGTTGGAAGAATCATCACCTAAATTATCCAGACAGTCACCTGGAGCCCAGCACAAAGATCTGATGAGGTGTGTATTTTGAATTGGAGAAAAATACAAAACTCTATTCTGAGAAAATGAATAGGAAGTGGCTGTATATACTTAGAATACTAGCTGAGCTTTACAGTAGTCTGGAAGAATGTTTTTCAAACAGCAGGACCCAACATTTGATCATGAAATCATCCAACCAGCATTTAAAGAAGAAAATGAAACAGGATAGATTAGAATATAAAGTATCATTCTGCAGTCCTGGTCCCCCCAACTGCAAATAGAAAGAATGTATGTAAAATAATTTTAGTATTTAATTGTATATGGGCTCATGATGTAAAACACATTTTTATTATAGATAATTTTCAAAATACTTTAAAAACACAGATTTGGAAAGTGTGCTTAAACTGTTATTTGGTTATAGAGTAAGACAAAATTAAATAACATGAATATTATGTTACTTTGTTAAAAGAAGGAATTATATTTAATATAGAGTTAATTTTTTTTATTTTGTAATCATTTGCTTAATGTATTCACTGTAAATCTCATATAAAATGTCATTTGTGTAGGAAGCTTAAGGCATAAGTATTAATACTGACAAGTATTATTTTATTAATGCCTAACTTTCATAAGACAACAAAATGAGTAACTTTGAAAATCATTCTTAACCATTTAAATAGAACTAGAATTACATCTTCATTCTGTGTCAGGTATTTGTCCAACTGAACTTACGATTTTTAAGTATATGTATGGCTTAATAAAAAAAGTTCATAGAGCCTTGTTGTTGCCAATAGGGAAAAAATAGACAAATTAATATTAGTAGCTCTAAGCATGAGGAAGTACTTTCTTACTAAAAATAATATCAAGTTAAAATTTAGAAGGACAAGAGAATTTTTGTGAAAATATTTGATAACTAGATTTGAAGATAGGAGTGATACTATTTAAAAAGTGAAGAATTGCTGTTTTATTTTTTATTTTTTTAGAATTGCTGTTTTAAAATACCACTGTATTAACTGAAAATTTGTTACAAATATTTTTATATTTTTAGTATAAAAAAGATGTTCATGTTAGTTTTAAATAATTTTAATATTTAGGTTTCTAAAGATATTATGCCAGAGAAGTTTGAGTCCTTGCACCTGCTCTAATATTCCATCATGTTCTAGAAGAACAGCATAGTATTTCCATTCCAGAAAGAAGCAAGGAATCAACTTTCAACAAGACGGTTTATTTTTAAAAAGATTATTTTCCAAAAGATTTTGGTTCTGTTCAACTTGGATTAATGAATACGGTAGGGGGTTGTGTGAAGAAAGAAAAACAACAAAACCTGGCCCACATTGGGACATTATAATGTCTTAGGCTGGGAAAAATTTATACTTGATGTATAAAGATGATAATGACATTGCCCCAAACAAGATCATTTTGAGTACATCAATACCAAATACAGATGGAAAAACTGAGGCAGTGTTGCAAATTCTCTTTATAATATTCTACTATTAACTTTATGGTTAAAAATACATTATAATTTCTTAAAACTATAGTTCTCTTGTGTAGTAAGCAGAGACTATATTTACTTTATTTTTTAAAGGATCTAGTAAATATGAAATAAGGTACAGTTAAATAAGTGTGTGGTAGTCATTGGCCAGAAAGTTCAGAGTTTGAGATTCTGACTCATATCTAAATCTACTGAATTGATCAAATTTGAGATAATCATCTATCAATATTCTCATAAATCAACTATGACATTAGATTATTCTAATTTGGTAGGAGATTGGGGAAAGAGAATCAATAATTTTGAACTAAAGTTATTAAATAACTGTTTTGGGTTCCAGTGGCAGCATTATCTGCTTTTGGGTGAGAGATGGGAAGAACTTTCAATCTTTTTTTTGTTTCTTTTTAACTGTATATTGCCATGTCACTTAAAGCATTTTAGAGTGTTTACCTCTATGTTTAAATTCATGTTTTATAGGCAAGGCAACAAATTTAGGAGAGACATTTCAACAATAATTATAGAGTTAGGATTTCAAATTATTAAAAAAACAAAAAGATTATATATCAACAAAGCCGATATCTGGAATAGTGCCTTAAACGGATTCAGAAATCAAAAGTTTAATCCTTCGTACACAATTGAAGTTGCATATGTTAATGAAAGTGATAATTTTGGAACAGAGCATCCTGGATCAAAGCAAGAATTCCTAAGTCTTTTAATGCAACATCTTGAGAACTCACCATTGTTTGAAGGGTCCTTGTCAAAGAACTTGTCCCTAAATTCTCAAGGTAATTATTTATTATTATATATACTGCATATACCACGTGTAAAGGAAGAGATGGTTGGATAGAATTGATATGCAATACATGTGGTTAAAGTGTATAATTTACATTCTTAATAAAATACTGATAGAATCACAGAAAAATGGGGGTGGGACAGTAATCTTAAAAGCAAACTAGAGGCCCAGTGCACGAAATTCGTGCACGGGGGGGTGGGGTGGTGGGGTGGTGGCCCTCAGCCCAGCCTTCACCCGCTCCAATCTGGGACCCCTCAAGGGATGTCTGACTGCCCAACATCCCTCTCACAATCCAGGACTGCTGGCTCCCAACTGCTCACCTGCCTCTGTCTGATCGCCCCTAACCACTCCCCTGCCAGCCTGATCGACGCCTAACTGCTCCCCGGCCAGCCCAACTGCCCCTAACTGCCCTCCCCTGCTGGCCTGGTCACCCTTAACTGCCCTCCTCTGGCAGCCTGGTCCCCACCAACTGCCCTCCCCTGTAGGCCTGGTCACCGCCAACTACCCTCCCCTGCAGTCCTGCCCCCCCAACTGCCCTCCCTGCAGGCCTGATCCCCCCCAACTGCCCTTCCTACAGGCCTGGGTTCCCCCCGCCCCAACTGTGGAGGCCTGGGTCCCCCCAACTGTCCTCCCCTGCAAGCCTGGCCCCCCCCCAACTGCCCTCCCTTGCAGGCCTGGATCCCTCAAGTGCCCTCCCCTGCAGGCCTGGTCCCCCCCAACTGCCCTCACCTGCAGGCCTGGTTCCCCCCACAACTGTTCTCCACTGCAGGCCTGGTCCCCCCCAGTAGCCCCCCACTGCAGGCCTGATCCCCCCAACTGCTCTCCCCTACAGGCCTGCCCCCCCCAACTGCCCTCCCCTGCAGTCCTGGTCCCCCCAACTGCCCTCCCCTGTTTGCCTGATCGCCTCCAACTGCTCTCCCCTGCAGGCCTGGGTCCCCCGCAACTGCCCTCCCCTGCATGCATGGTCCCCCCCAACAGTCCTCCACTGCAGGCCTGGTTCCCCCCGAACTGCCCCCACTGCAGGTCTGGTCTCCCCAACTGCCCTCCTCTGCCAGCCCGGTCACCCCTAACTGCCCTCCCTGCTTGCCTGATTGCCCCCAACTGCCCTCCCTGCAGGCCTGGTCCCCCCAACTGCTCTCCCTTATAGGCCTGCCCCCCCAACTGCCCTCCCCTGCTGACCTGGTCTCCAACTGCCCTCCTCTGCCAGCCCGGTCACCCCTAACTGCCTTCCCTGCTTGCCTGATTGCCCCCCACTGCCCTCCCTGCAGGCCTGGTTCCCCCCAACTGCCCTCCCCAGCAGGCCTGGTCCCCCTCAGCTGCCCTCCCCTGCAGGCCTGGTCCCCCCATCTGCCCTCCCCTGCAGGCCTGGGTCCCCTGCAACTGCCCTCCCCTGCATGCCTGGTACCCCCGAACTGTCCTCCACTGCAGGCCTGGTTCCCCCCCACACACACACACACAACTGCTCCCACTGCAGGCCTGGTCCCCCCAACTGCCCTCCCTGCAGGCCTGGTCCCCTCAACTGCTCTCCCCTATAGGCCTGCCCCCCCAGCTGCCCTCCCCTGCAGTCCTGGTCCCCCCCCCCCCCAACTGCCCTCCCTGCTTGCCTGATCGCCCCCAACTGCCCTCCCTGCAGGCCATCTTGTGGCGGCCATCTTGTGTCCACATGGGGGCAGCCATCTTTGACCACATGGGCACGGCCATCTTGTGTCTTGGAGTTACGGTCAATTTGCATATTACTCTTTCATTAGATAGGATTTTGTAGTGAGACATTTTCTATAAAAATGTTCTTAATTTCTTTATAGCAATATCCTGCTTGAAATGATTCTATAATTAACTGCAACTTCTTAAAAATGTATTTTATATTCATTCTAATTTTATTTGAATAGAGTAGGCAAATGGGATGGATGATTATCAGAGCCCTTCCTGTTCAGACATTCAGAAATTGCAGCTAGCATGTTTCTTCACAACCTAGGAATTTTGTAACATAACTAGTGGCCCAGTGCAGGAAATTTGTACATGGGGCTTCCCTCAGCCTAGCCTGCACCCTCTCCAATTGGGGACCCCTTGGGGGATGTACGACTGCCGGTTTAGGCCCGATCCCACTGGCAGTCGGACATCCCTCTTGCAATCTGGGACCACTGTCTCTTAACCGCTCACCTGCCTGCCTGCCTGATCACTCTCCCCTGCCAGCCTGACCTCGCCCCCAACTGCCTTCCCCTGCCAGCCTGATCACCCCTAACTGGCTCTGCCTTTGCCCCCACCACCACAGCTTTGTCCGGAAGGAAGTCGGACTTCCAGAAGATGGCTGGTCGACCCAGTCTAATTAGCATATTACCCTCTTATTAGTATAGATAGATTATATAGGATAGGATTACTTAGATGCGGGTTGCGGGAGCCTTTTTCAGCAGGAGGAGATGCTCTTGGCAGACAAAAATAGATAATCCCTATATCTGGACTGATAGCCAGCCATATGCACTATACTGCCAAGCCGGTCATTAAAAAATTGAACCACTTTCTTACACCTTACACCAAACAGCTGTTGCCCTTAAAACCCCTCCTCAGTCCCCAACTTAGGTTCTGCCTTTGCAGTTCACCGAGATTAGGTTCTGATTGGCCGGTTTCTATGCCAGTCCGCGTCAAAAGCTCCGCCTTCTAGGCAGCTATTGGCTCCTCGCACTTCACTCAGATTTGGTTCTGATTGGTCAGTTTCTATGCCAGTCAGTGACAGAAGCTCCGCCTCCTAGGCAGCCATTGGCTCCTTGCAGTTCACCCAGATTTGGTTCTGATTGGTTGGTTTCTATGTCAGTCAGTGTCAAAGGCTCCACCTCCTAGGCAGTCATTGACTCTTCACAGTTCACCCAGATTTGGTTCTGATTATTCGGTTTCTATGCCAGTCATCGTCTCCGGGCCTATGCTGGCGAGGCCCAGAGAGAAAGAGAGTCAAGGGCTAATCAACAGCTGCCACAGAAGCTGTGGATCAGACCCTGCTTCTCTCTCTGGGCCTGATCTGCAGCCCCCTTGGCAGTCAGTGCTGGGCGCCGCACCTGCAGCAGCGGCAGTCAGTGCTGGGTCGCTGCAGGACTGCCTTCCTGTGTTTGGTCATCCATTCGGTCATTCTGTAACATTATGGACCCTGGCTCTTTAATATATATAGATTTTCTGGTTCACATGTAACAGATTTTTAAATGTACTTTTGCTTTCAAGAATTTTTCTTACACAATTATGTATATGATACTTTTATGTGTTTATTTCTAGTGAGGAGTTAACATGATTAAAACAGGCATCCCAAAACACTGGTTAATTCTAGCATTTTGTTAGGAACTTTTATACCATTTTTGTTATAATATAGGAAATTCAAAAGTGAGAAGACATTTCATTCCATTTGAATTTATTCATACATATTCCATAGAACTTCCTCACTGTTACCTGAAGCATCATTGAAATAATTGAGAAACTACCAAAAATTATTTGTACTATATATAGTACACAGAGTTTAATTCTAAACTCAAAAAAATATATAAGTGATCAGTAATGTTAACTCAAGGCATTTTGGGTACAGTGGAGAGTACATGAATATAAGTCACAAAATCTCAATTAATTTTGTACATATCACTTAAGTAGTTTTATATCCTAAGATTAATTACATAGTGTCTCTGGATCTCAATTTCTTAATCTGTAAAATGTGACTACTAATACATATACCTTATAAAGTTGTTGAGATTTTATTATTATTTCAAATATTGTTACTGTTTATTACTAATAAGTTGCTTTGAACAGTTTTTAGAAAAAATAAAGAAAATTTACATATTCTTTTGACTTAATCAGAGTAGCTAAAATCATTTTCACTGGCAATTTAAAAAATATTGGAAACTGTAATATGGTAAAATAGCATGAATTGTTGGGATTAAATTTGTGCCATTTTGTCACATAATTTAGCACTATATATCAACAACCTTAATAATGTTCATATCCCTTTTGTCCCTCACATCAATGTTTTTTTTTCTCTCTCTCTGTCTCTTCCCCCTCCCTTCCACTCTCTCTGAAAATCAATGGAAAAATATCCTCAGGTGAGGATTAACAACAAAAAAAATGTTCATATCCTTTGAACCACTAATACTAAATCCTAATCTATCCTAATAAAATCAAATATATATAAACAAGATTATGTAAATAGATACTGATTATATAATGTAACTTAGTGAAGGTACCAGTAATAAAAGGATGGCTTATATTGATGCACATCTGTAAGTTAGTCTTAATGCATTCCTTAACTGTAGATTTCAATAATTTTTGAATAATATAAAAAATTTACAATAAATTGGGAAAAAGCAGAAGTCATACTGTTTATGTATATATTTATACACACATAAGACACAAATATATCAAAGTGTGTATAATGGTTATGGTAGTGGGATTATAGGTGTGCTTTTTAAAAAATATTTTATTGATTTTTTAGAGAGAGGAAGAGAGAGGGAGAGAGAGAGAGTTAGAAACATCGATGAGAGAGAAACATCCATCAGCTGCCTCCTGCACACCCCCTACTTGGAATGTACCCGCAACCAAGGTCCATGCCCTTGTCCGGAATCGAACCTGGGACCCTTGAGTCCGGAGGCCGATGCGCTATCCACTGAGCCAAACTGGTTAGGGCTATAGGTGTGCTTTTTTAAAGAGTTTCTGACCCTAACCGGTTTGGCTCAGTGGATAGAGCGTCGGCCTGCAGACTGAGGGTCCCAGGTTAGATTCCAGTCAAGGGCATGTACCTTGGCTGCGGGCACATCCCCAACAGGAGGTGTGCAGGAGGCAGCTGATCAATGTTTCTCTCTCATCGATGTTTCTAACTCTCTATCCCTCTCCCTTCCTCTCTGTAAAAAACATCAATAAAAATATATTTAAAATAAATAAAGTTTCTGTATATTTTTTTCTACAATAAGTATTACTTTATATTCAGAAAAAAGAAATTTTGTGTTTTTTAGGTGAAATCTATAATTTATACATGTTATAGCTTCTATGAATTGTTATTTTCCATTTATCTAATGCTTAGGTTGTTTTTAATTTATTATAGATGTATTTATTGTATATGATGCATAATAATAATAATAGAAGTGTATTTAATTTATTTCCATCTATTTACAGCTCTGAAAGAGAATCTTTATTATGAAGCTGGCAAAATGCTTGCCATTTCTTTGGTTCATGGTGGTCCTTCACCTGGTTTTTTTTCTAAAACTTTGTTTAACTGCCTTGTTTTTGGACCAGAAGATACCTTTCCAACTTTAGACGATGTTTCAGACTTTGATGTGGCACAGATTTTAATCAGGGTAAGAAATGTGCATGTTTATTAAAATGTAGACTACATTGTAAATAGATTTGAATATAAATACTGGATCTACAATAGAAAAATAATACTCTGTGGAGTAGCTAAGGGGTGTCAATATTTCTGTTTACCTGCAGAGTACACAACCAGTTAAAAGATAGATATAGAATGTGTTTATTAAACAGGCTCCAGCGAACTCCCTTACCTCTTATGTCCCTACATAGAGACATAACTGAAATATGGCCATCTATGAACCAGGAAGTGGCTCTCACCATACACCAAGTCTGCCAGCACCTTTTATCTTGGACTTCGCAACCTCCACAACCCCGGGAAATAAATGTTTGTTCTTTAATTAAGAAAAGAAAAAAAAAGATGTAATGGTCAGACAGCTAGAGATCAAAGTACCAAGTTAGTTTAATATTGATAAAACCATTTCGATAATGTGACTTCAGTCTGTGCTCAAAATGGCTTGCTAACATTTCTCAAAACTAGATGGATTTATCTGTCCTGCCAGAGACAATATAAGGTAGGTTCCTTGTTTCATGGTAGAAAGCAGATAAAAGTATGTTTTCCTGCAAGGCAGTGGATCTGAAGAGAGCAAGGATGTAGTTTACCAGTCAGAAAACTCATAATTCCTCCCATAGGGAGTTATGAGTGCTAGGTTGAATTTTTTCCATGTGTAGATAAGTGGGGAGATTCAATGTTCCCACCTAAAAAGAGTTAACATTTATTGAGCCATATACTGCACATGTTACATGTACAAACTCAATTTAGTTATCGTATGCTGGCTGCATAAGGATCATTGCTTACATCAAGCACATCAAAATCAAAGGCTAACACAGGCCAAATAAACAATGTTTAAGATTATGTAGGCCGCAAAAAAACAAAAGCTTCAATTTTCATAGAAACTTAGGTTTATTTTGATAGAGACATGCTGGATATAAAGGGCTGAAATAAAAGTAATAATTAACTTAAAATAATAGAACATTTTAAATTAGTATTTTTTCTTGAACATTAACTTACCTGACACTGATTAACTGCACAGATTAATAAACGTAATGTAATGTTGCCAAAACCGGTTTGGCTCAATGGATAGAGCGTCGGTCTGGACTGAAAGGTCCCAGGTTCGATTCCGGTCAAGGGCATGTACCTTGGTTGCGGGCACATCCCCAGTAGGGGGGTGTGCAGGAGGCAGCTGGTTGATGTTTCTCTCTCATCGATGTTTCTAGCTCTCTATCCCTCTCCCTTCCTCTCTGTAAAAAATCAATAAAATATATTTAAAAAAATAAATAAATAAAATAAACGTAATGTAAATAAACCTATTTTAGTTGTTCTCCGAAAGCGAAATATTTTCTGTTGCCCACACCAAACAAGTCAGTCCAAGACTAATGACGTAGCAATCGGCTGCTAAAATATTCGCTGCTAGTATTGGAAAGAAATGGTGCGCCTGCGTGTAAGGCGAGTAAGGGAAATGAATGCAACACGATTATAGTAATCAGTCATTAGCAAACGTTGTAGTTTGTTATTGATAATTATGTATAACAGGATATTGTAAAAATTTATGAAATTTTTATTAAAATGTTTCTTACATACCGTTATATTGACTGGGCTGCAAAAATATTCATTGGTGGCCTGTGGCTGAGAGTTTGACAAGCTTGGCTTACGTGTTACTGATTTGGAGATAATGAAAGCCATTCAACTTTTCTTCCCTTAACCTCTTCTATCTAGTCATTGTTTCATTTAATTAGCAGTATAGTTAATGGTTAAGAGCATACAAGTCAGATTTTAGATCGAAATAACTATAAACTATAAGCTGTGTAACTTGGGCAATGAAGTCAGGCTTAGTTTTGTTAAGCCTAACTTTATTGTCTCACTTCCTCTTTTCTATGGATTTCTTAACTTTTTATTAAAAAAATATACACTGAGTGGCCAGAGTATTATGATCTCTGAATGCGTAATAATCTGATCACTCAGTGTATATCCTATATAATAAAAGGCTAATATGCAAATTGTCCCCTCGACCAGGAGTTTGACCAGCAGGCAGGCTGGCCGGCCAACCGCCCCTGTCCCCTCCCCCTGGCCAGGCTGGCCAGACCCCACCCTTGCACAAATTACACACACACACATACATACACACACACACACACACACTCTGAGTGGCCAGATTATTATGTGTTCAGAGATTGTAATAATCTGGCCACTCAGTTATTTTTTCCATTGATTTCAGAGAGGAAGGGAAGGGAGAAAAATATCAATGATGAGAGAATCATCCATCAGCTGCCTCCTGCATGCTCCACACTGGGGATCAAGCCCAGAACCCAGGCATGTGCCCTTGACCGGAAATGAACCCAGGACCCTTCAGTCCGCAGGCCAACACTGTATCCACCGAGCCAAACAGGCTAGGGCCGATTTCTTTTCTTTTTCTTTTTTTTAATATATGTATTTTATTGATTTTTTACAGAGAGGAAGAGAGAGGGGTAGAGAGTTAGAAACATCGATGAGAGAGAAACATTTATCAGCTGCCTCCTGCACACCTCCTGTTGGGGATGTGCCCGCAACCAAGGTACATGCCCTTGACCGGAATCGAACCTGGGACCTTTCAATCCGCAGGCCGATGCTCTATCCACTGAGCCAAACCGGTTAGGGCTAGGGCCGATTTCTTAACTTTTTAGAGAGAGGCTTTTGTTTCCCACCGCCTGTCTCCCAAGTTAGGTAGTTCAAAGCTGATATCCAGAGATTTGAATCTTCACATTCAAATGCCTTTTTTTGTGTATTGTTTTGTTTTTAATTATAATTCCTTATCTCTTTTGACTTCTGCAATCAATCATTGCTGTCTTCAAATCCCTCTCTACTGTTTTATTTTTATTATTTTAAATATATTTTTATTGATTTCAGAGAGGAATGAAGAGAGAGAGAGAGAGAGAAACATCAATGATGAGAATCATTGTTTGACTGTTTCCTGTATGCCTCACACTGGGGATTGAGCCTGCAACTAGGCATGTGTTGCCCCTACTATGAACCAAACTGTGACCTCTGGTTCAGAGGTCAATGCTCAATCACTGAGCCACACCAGCTGGGCTCTCTCTATTACTTTAATATTGTACTCCCTTCTATTTTTGACTACTTGTCTTTTTTAATGCTTCCTCTTCCTACCCTTTAAAGAGGTATTTTTCAGTGTTGTTTTAACAGTCCTAATCCTATATAATAAAGAAGTAATATGCAAATTGACCATCACTCCCAACACACAAGATGGCCACCCCCATGTGGACACATGATGGCTGCCACAGGATGGCCAGCAGGGGAGAGTAGTTGGGGGCAACCAGGCCTGCAGGGGTGGGCAGTTGGGGGCAACCAGGCTGGCAGGGGAGGACAGTTAGGGGTGACCAGACTAGCAGGGGAGGGCAGTTAGGGGCAATCGGGCCAGCAGGGGAGCAGTTAGGCATTGATCAGGCTGGCAGGGGAGTGGTTATAGGGTGATCAGGCTGGCAGGCAGAAGTGGTTAGGGGCAATCAGGCAGGCAGGCAGGCAGGCAAGCGGTTCGGAGTCAGCAGTCTTGGATTGTGAGAGGGATGTCTGACTGTCCGGTGTGATCAGGCCTAAATAGGCAGTCAGACATCCCTCGAGGGGTCCCAGACTGGAGAGGGTGCAGGCTGGGCTGAGGGACCACCCCCCAACCCCCTTAATTGAACCCAGGACCCTTCAGTCCGCAGGCCAACGCTGTATCCACCGAGCCAAACCGGCTAGGGCCGATTTCTTTTCTTTTTTTTTAATATATGTATTTTATTGATTTTTTACAGAGAGGAAGAGAGAGGGATAGAGAGTTAGAAACATCGATGAGAGAGAAACATTGATCATCTGCCTCCTGCACACCTCCTGTTGGGGATGTGCCCGCAACCAAGGTACATGCCCTTGACCGGAATCGAACCTGGGACCTTTCAATCCGCAGGCCGATGCTCTATCCACTGAGCCAAACCGGTTAGGGCTAGGGCCGATTTCTTAACTTTTTCTTAATTTCATGCACTGGGCCTCTAGTTCTATAATATTTGGAAAGCTTCTCACCTATAACCTTTCTGAATGATTCCCAGACCTGTATTTTTGAGCCCCTAGATTTTATGTGAAGATCTGGTTCTTGTTCACACATTGAGGCCAACAGAACTATTTTTTTTCTCCAGAATTTTTCAGCTCGATTTTCCTTTACTTTTCAAGAGATACCTTGTGTCTAAGACATTATGGAGAAGGGGTTGTTTTCATTCTTCCACATTCCATTTATCAGTGTGTGTCAAGTCATCTGCCTTTCCTTATTTTCGGTGTGCTTACTATACCAAACTAAATTATGTCTATTTGTAAGCAATTAGGACATTATTCTAATATTCTTATTCAGGGTGATTCAGAAGTACAATTTTGACCACATTGCTTTCTTTCTCAGGAATGCTCAATGGCTTCTCATTGCCTATTGAACAAAGTTCATGTTATTCATTAGGTTATTTAAGACTTCCAACTCTCTGCCGAAACCGGTTTGGCTCAGTGGATAGAGCGTCGGCCTGCGGACTCAAGGGTCCCAGGTTCGATTCCGGTCAAGGGCATGTACCTTGGTTGCGGGCACATCCCCAGTAGGGGGTGTGCAGGAGGCAGCTGATCGATGTTTCTCTCTCATCGATGTTTCTAACTCTCTATCCCTCTCTCTTCCTCTCTGTAAAAAATCAATAAAATATTTAAAAAAAAAAAAAAAGACTTCCAACTCTCCTCATGGCTTTACCTATTTCTAGTTTGTATTCCTAAGCAATGTTTGTTATTTAGTAAGTACTATGTACCCAGTACTGTTTTATCACTGAAGACAGAGTAGTGAGCCAAAATCCCTATCTCCTTGAAATTACCTTTTAGAGCAGCGGTCACTAACTAGTGGTCTGTGGACCAGTGGTCATCCGTGAGGTCCAAAAGGTTGGCAACCGCTGTTTCAGAGTGAAGACAGGAGATAAATAAATATATAATATACTAGTGTCCCGGTGCATGGATTCATGCACATTAAAAGGAAATTAATTAGAAGAAATATTTTAATATTGCTATTTCCATCTTGCTAACAAAAAGAAAGTAGGATTCTACCAAGTCTATCTACCTACTCCAGGACTTCTGTGAGGATCAAATGAGATGAGGCATGGGGAAACGCTTCACAAACATTTGGTTAAACTGTAAAATGTTTATACCTGGCTATAAAGCAAGTGAGGTTCCTGGGCTGAAGAAACTCCAAAGAGGCTAGTTGCTAGAGAAAGGAAGCTGGGTGTTGGTATGTGATGTCATTACCTGGTGCCCATAGCCACAGTTTTCAGACTGGGCTGTGGGCTGCATTTTGTGCCATGGGATGTTGGCTGCTATTTGGTGGGGTGTCGCCTCCAGGATGGTGGCGCGGCCTGTGTCCCACTTGGGGGAAGCCGAATGTTTGTTTGTTGGCACCAGGTCCCTGGTGCTGTTTATTTTTAAATGGCCAGTGTGCATCATGGCAGCTCCTGCAATGGGCAGTATAATTGATCTTGCAAAACGTGGGGGTCTATGGGCACCTAACCCCACTCAGTAAAAAATCCACATATAATATTTTGTTCGCCCAAACTTAACCATAGTTGCCCCTCAGTATCTGTGGGGGACTGGTTCTCAGATCCCTACCCCTGCAGATACCAAAAACTGTAGATGTTCAAATCTCTTATATAAATTGGTATATAACAATGTATACAAGTAGACCTCCTCATTTGCTGATGCAAAACCCATGGGTAGTTACAAAGAGCTGATTGAGAAAAAAAAAAATCTACATGTAAGAGGACCCACAAAGTTCAAACCCCTGTTGTTCAAGGGTCAACTGTACCATCATGTAGTAAAATATATTATAAAAATAAAACAGTATATGAGAAAGGAGATAGATAATGCTTGGGGTATAATAGGTAAGAGCTGAGGCTAAGCTGCTATAATATAGACACCCAAAAGACAGTGTCTCAAAAAAATAAAATAAAAATGACAGTTATTTATTTCTCTCTAAAATCTGTTGTTTAGATTTTAGGGGTTAGGGTTGGCAAACTATGGCTGTAGGTCAAGTCTGGCCTGCTTCCTCTTTTTTGTAAATTAAGTTTTATTGAAACCACACTCATTTGTTTTCTGTCTATGACTATTTTTATACTATAATGGTGGAGTTGAGTAGTTCTGACAGACATCTACTCACAAAACAAAATGCTATCTGCTTTTTACAGAAATGACTCATTTTAGAGTTACAGTAGTGATACATCTGGTCATCCAGAGAATTGGATTCCATCCTCTCATTGTTATGTAATCACTTAGTATAGTATTTACATCTCCATGGATGAAGCTTGCACTTAAGGGAGAAAGAGTGGAAGTAGAGTGGGAGGGAGTTTGACACGTTTTCACTTGTCCCATTGGATAGCCTTGGTCACATAGTTGGAAGGAAAATTTGGCCATGTGCCCAGCTGAAACTCAGGATGGTGGATTTGGCACGATAAGGCAACATATATTCAACTATTTTGAACCAGGTAGTCAGGAAAAACTTGGGAGAAATGCAGAGATCTAGTATGAATGAGAGAATCATGTAAATCTCTGGGAGAAGAGATTTTTGGAAAGAAGAAATAGCAAGGAAATTTTCCATTGACTCCTTGTATTTTTATCTTTCTCCTTCTGTAAGTGTTCAAAGAGCTAACATATATGAAAGTGTCGACCATAAATGGTCAAGAATTTTTCTGTTTATGCTGTTCCCTGAAATACTCTTTGGTTGTATTCATCTAAGTCTCAGCTGATATTCTTTCTCTTTCATGAAATCTCAGGTTATCTCTCTTCCCTCTCCAGTGCTATGTAACTGTTCTATGTCAATTATTGCCTTTTATGTAAGCAATTTCCCATATTAAAGTGGCATTATACTCAAGGTTTCTTGAAAGAAGAAATATACTATGTTTATTAAACTGGATTGTCAGGTATTTATTCTAGAAAAATAATTTTTGGTATACTTTCATTCCATTCTGGTGTACTCAAGAATTGTGTTAAAATAATGTGTCATTTGAAATGTAAATATCATTTACAAGTGAAAGTGGGAACTGAGTATATTTTCTTCATTACAGATAAATAGTGCAACAAATGTAGCTGACTTAAACTCAATTGTGAATGATTGCTATAACTACCTAGAGCTTATTGGATGTCTAAGAATTATCACATCATTAAGTGACAAATATTTATTGGCAAAAGACATACTTGCTTACCATGTAATTAAAAGAGTCCAAGCACCTTTTGAAAGGTAGGTTATTTATATGTGGAAGATTTATTCAAATTACATGTTAATTATCTTATAATGTGAGATATATTTGATAAAAATTTTAAATTATGCTTTAAAACGAACCTGTTAAGGAAGACTACTGTTCTGACCATATATATAGAATTGCATAAATATATGATGCTTATGTAGAAAGAATAATCATCATCTCAATTTATAATTATTTTTCTAAATAAAAATTATTTTAAAAATTCTTACCACTTAAGCCAACTATTTTATCTCTACTCATTCATTTAATACCTATATATTGAGCACCTGTTGTCTGTTGGGTAATAGGTACTGAGCATTCTTTGATTAACACGGTAGATGTGATTTTTAAAAAATTCTTTATTGTTTAAAGTATTACATGAGTTTCCTTTTTCCCCCATTGACCTCTCCCTGGCCACTCCCCCTTCCCCCAGCACATGCCCTCACCCCCCTGGTATCTGTGTCTATTGGTTATGCTCATATGCATGCATACAAGTCCTTTGGTTGATCTCTTACCCCCTTATCCCCTGCCTTCTCTCATAGGTTGGAAGCCTGTTCTGTGCTTCTATGTCTCTGGTTCTATTTGTAGATGTGATTCTTGCTCTTTAGCTTTAGAACACTGGTCTGCAAACTTTTTGTTCCAATAATACTTTGAATGAATTTTGAAAACTTATATATGTCCTCATACTCTAATTTTTAATAATGAAAAACAAAATATATTTGAAAGTAGGGAGAATGGTATGGCATGTAATCATCACCCATATCTAACAATTATCAATCAACCTTTGGCCAGTCTTGTTCATCTATCCTACCCTTGTTATTGACGCAAGTATTATTTTCAAGCTATTATCAGACATCATGTTATCTCAAAAGTAATCATGTTTTTCTTTAAATTTTAGTATCATTAATCCATAGATTTAAATACACTGAGTGGCCAGATTATTATTATGATCTCTGAACGCATAATAATCTGGTCACTCAGTGTATAGCCTATATAATAAAAGGCTAATATGCAAATTGTCCCCTCGAACAGGAGTTCGACCAGCAGGCAGGCCAGCCAACCACCCATATCCCCTCCCACTGGCCAGGCTGGCCGGACCCCACCCATGCATGAATTTATGCACCTGGCCTCTAATATATATACACACTGATTGGCCAGATTATTATGCATTCAGAGATCATAATAATCTGGCCACTCAGTGTATACTTGTGTTGAAATTGTTACAGTTGTTATCTTTACTGAAGTTCAAATTATCTCATCTTTTGCCAGTATAAACCTTATTATGTTGTTTTGAGTTTTTTTACTGTTGACCATTAATGGTCTTTGAGAGCCACCTTGCTGTATAGTACAGTAATATGTTTCAGTCTCATTTTGTTATTCTGTGCTGAGGGACTTTTGTTTCTTTGAATGGGAAATGATATTTCAAAACCAGAGTCTGGATGCTATGGATGCTCATTTTTGCCAGGTTGGTCATTGTTTCTAGGCCTTTTCAGTGGACAAAAACTAGGAAATACAGGTTTTTTGTTTTGTTGTTTTTAAGAAAGAATACATTATGAGGTTATACTGATATTTCAAAATCACTACTGTAAGATGTTTAACTTCCCTTTGTCTCATGTTGAGAATCCTAGTTCTTAAAGTCACTGTAGAATTAAAATCTATAATAATCGGTAATAATAAAGGCGTAATATGCTAATTAGATCGGACAGCCAAACAACCTTCCTGACATCCTTCCAGACAAAGCCACCATGGCAGGGGCCAAGGCAGAGGCAGTTAGGAGCGATCAGGCAGGCAGGCGAGCGGCTAGGGGTGATCAGGCAGGCAGGTGAGTGGTAAGGGTCGATCGATCAGACAGGCAGGCAGAGTGGTTAGGGGCGATCAGGCAGGCAGGCAGAGGGGCTAGGGGTGATCAGGCAGGCAGGGGAGTGAGTAGGGGCAATCAGACAGGTAGGCAGGTGAGCAGTTAGGAGCCAGTGGTCCCGGATTGCGAGAGGGATGTCCAACTGCTGGTTTAGGCCCGATCCCACTGAGGGATCATCCTCTGAGGGGTCCTGGATTGCGAGAGGGTGCAGGGATTCCCCCACCCCCGTGCATGAATTTCGTGCACCGAGCCTCTAGTCTATATATATAAATGCCTAAATGACCATTAGTACCAAACGACCGAAATGACTGGAACGACCGGTCGACCAGTCGCTATGATGCACACTGACCACCAGGGGGCAGACACTCAATTCAGGAGCTGCCCACTGGTGGTCAGTGTGTTCCCCCGGCCAACCTCCCGCGGCCCCTCCACCCGGCTGGCCAACCTCCCACGGCACCACCCCCGGTCGGCCGCCGCCCTCCCCCCTCCGACTGGCAGGCCAACCTCTCGTGGTCTCTTTCCCCGGCAAGCTGACCCCCCAATAGGCCTTGATCGCCAACCAGGCCAAGGGACCCCACCTGTGCAGAATTTGTGCACCCGGCCTCTAGTATGAAATAATTACTCACTTGACTTATTCCATATTTTATAAACATTAGTCTCAGAATAACAATACCACCTTAGTCGGTTTGACTTAGTGGATAAGAGCATTGGCCTGTGGACTGCAGGGTCCCAGGTTTGATTCTGGTCAAGGGTACATGCTTAGGTTACGGGCTCAGTCGCCAATGGGGGGCATGCAGGAAGCAGCAGATCAATGATTCTCTCTCATCATTGATGTTTCTATTTCTCCCTCTCCCTTCCTCTCTGAAATCAATAAATATATATATATATATATATATATATATATATATATATATATATATGTATATATATATATATATATACACACATATATATACATATATATATATATATTTTCGCAGTACTCTTTTTTTAAAATATATATATATTTTATTGATTTTTTACAGAGAGGAAGGGAGAGGGATAGAGAGTTAGAAACATCGATCAGCTGCCTCCTGCACACTCCCCACTGGGGATGTGCCCGCAACCAAGGTACATGCCCTTGATTGGCATCAAACCTGGGACTCTTCAGTCCGCAGGCCGACGCTCTATCCACTGAGCCAAACCGGTTTAGGGCAGTACTCTTAAATTAAAGGGGGAAATAAGGCCCCAGTCGTGTGCAAAATCAAATTTGAATGAAATGTCAATTTTAAGTATAGATTCTGGTCCTCAAGAATCTGGACAATCTTGCTGATTAATACATAAAAGTGTGAACTTAGTATCTGTGAGTCTGCACACGACTGAAATTTTGATCGGCTAAGGGGGCGGAAACGGTCTGAAATTTGGGGGAAAGAGATCTACGTTTCCCGTTAGCTCCCCTCTAGTCCAGAAATTGACAGGGGCCCGCAGCCCGCGCCCCCCGGAGACCTGGGCCCAATCCCGAGCCCGGGCTCCGCGCACTCACGTGAGGAAGCTCTCCGGCCGGCTGGTGTTTTTACCGAGCTCGTCCAGACACCGCTTCAGGGTCCGCTCACCAAAAATATATATTTTTTTAAAAAGAATAACAATACCAACTTTATCACCAATAACAAATACTATTGAAAACAGACTAAAATTATTTTTCTATTTTTCTTGTTCTAGGACTCTAGTGTCAAATTACGGTGTTTTAAAGTAATTTGTAATAGTTATATTTCGTGTTGTTATACTACTAACTGGGTATACTTTTTTCATTTTTTATTTTTAGTGCTTCTTAATTAAAATTTTATTTTTAAAAAAGTTATGTAAAATGCTTGCATGGTTTCAAAGTCAAATCTATAATGAAACTAGAGTACATTGAAAGAATTCAGCTCTATGATACAAATTGTATTCAAAGATGTATAGTTTTTATCTTTATCACATCTAACTTCCATGCCTTGTGAAGTAATCATTTTGGTGGCTTTAATTGTTTATTTTTTCATTATTTGTTTTTTTAAATAATAGCAGATAACTATATAAGTGTATGCATATTCATTTCTTTTAGATACGATACCATTCACCTTTTTTTCCCCTCATTTTTTACTGGGCAATATATTCTGGAGATCACTCCATGGTAGTAAATAGACTTAGTTCTCATTCTGTTTTAGAGTTCTATAGAGCTCTGTTGTTTGGATATATCATTATGTGTGTTTTTTTCAACAGTTTCCTATTTTTTTTCCAACCAGTTTTCTATAGATGGACATTTAGGTTGTTCCCCAGCACTCTCACAAATGAAAATATAACATCATAAACTTGAATATAACTTCCAATATATTTTTAATATTGCAATTTAAAAATAACAGTTACATAGCTCTTTTAAATGTATCCAGATGTCCTGACTATAGGACTCTTAAATAGTAAAATTTTATATGAATAGAATCATCATTTATAATTATGGTTAATACACAGAATAACCCCATATAGTATAAATTTTGATGTGGTTATTTTAAAATTTGAAGTGGATCTCTCTCTTTTTTTCAATATATTTTATTGATTTTTTTACAGAGAGGAAGGGAGAGGGATAGAAAGTTAAAAACATCGATGTGAGAGAAACATCGATCAGCTGCCTCCTGCACACCCCCTACTGGGGATGTGCCCGCAACCAAGGTACATGCCCTTGACCAGAATCGAACCTGGGACCCTTCAGTCCACAGGCCGACGCTCTATCCACTGAGCCAAACCGGTTAGGGCTGAAGTGCATCTCTTAATGAAAGAGATGTTTATTTCTCCAAGTAGTTCGTGTATCTACAGATGGATTTTTCTGATTGCTAACTCAGAGAATTTATCATTGTTTATTTCTTCTGTTTTGTTTTGTTTTTATAGATATGACTAATCTAGATGTCAGGAAATGCTTCCCTATCTGTTTAATTGGTGTTTAAATTAAAACTGAATGATAAATAGGAGTTAGGCAGATCAAGATGAAGAAGGCAAGATAAAAGCTGAAGAGTAATCCCTCCTATGTAAAAGATAAAGTATCATATAACAAAAAAATCTTGAAAATATATATCTGAACTCTTAAGAGTCTTATAGATGTCAGAAATAACAAGGAAACCAAAAGCCACATTCCCTAGCTGTCATATGAAATCAGAATCCTCAGTTTGCACAAACTTGGGTTTGGCATCCTGCATGCACCCTCATCTGAAGCAAAGAAATTAACAATGTAATTGATTTTAGGATTCATAAAACTTGTAGAGTGCTAGGCAAAAGCAAATACATAGCAACTGTGTTGGGAAATTGCTGCAGTCTGGGCCTAATGGGAGCGCTAATGATACCTTGCTAAAGAAGAGGCATTTCCAGTAGAAGGCAAAATACACAACGAAAAAAGCAAATATTGGGAATAGCACTCAAGAATTTAAATAACAAAAACAAACTGAATGAGATAAAATATTAGTACAGTAAAACTGCGATATGATGGACTAATATGGGTGAGGGAGTGTTGGTTAAATTTGAAAGTCTGTTACATAATAAACTAGGTTTTCCGATTGTGTATGTTAAAAAATTGACAAAGTAGTTGTTTACCTGTTTTTACTTACGTAGACATGTTTGTGTAATTAAAATTAAGTATGTATAAAAAGTTTAATTTCACAGAAAAGTTTTCTATATGTATTATAGTAATTTTAAATTCACCTGTCACCCCGAGTAAACAAATGCAGATGCGTGGCATGATGTGGTGTGATCATATGCTAATCATTCACCAAACACTGTTTATGAGTGGTGACTCTTGGATTTAAATATGTAAACTATAGTTGTAGATGTGTAATATTTATTTATCTTGACAAAATTATTAGTGTTTTTTCAAACATATGGGCTATTCACTAAAATTTGTTAAAAGTAACAGTGAATTAATACCAAAAAATAACCTGCTAATTTAATTGTAAGCAAATCTTGGTTAAAAGCATTTTAGAATTAACAGGGTGTTAATTTTCACATATGACATATGGACCAGAAACTTTGTTTGTTAAATCTAGGTCTGCAAAATCGAGGGTTTAGTGTAGTGATTTAAAAGAGAAAATAAACAATTGGGGGGAAAAATACACGCACAAAATGAATCTAATAGCACTTCCATGTTGAAAAATGACCACATCAGTTCTGGATAACATGGAATAGACATAGTTCTCTTTATTCCTTCTGCTAAGTACAGTTAAAAACCCTGAACATTACATGTAAAACAAACATAAGACTGAAAGGTAAGGAGATGAAAGCAGACCAGCTGGGAATCTCAGAACCCAGGAACGACACAGCAGAATGAAGAAGAAATCTAGACCTTCTTTTATGAAGTAAAAGTAAGAGAATTTCTCACCAGTAGACCTACTCTAAAATGAAGTCTATAGGCAATATTTGAAACAGAAAGCAAATTACTAACGGTACTAGATGCCCAGTGCACAAATTCATGCATGGGTGGCGTCCCTCGGCCTGGCTGTCAATTGGGGCCCATCAGGGTCTTCTCACCCAGTCCTGATTGGTGCCATGGGGGCTGGCCAGCTGGGAAGGGACCGTGGGAGGGCTCCAGGGCATGTCCAGCCCTCTTGCCCAGTCCTGATCAGCCGAACCCCAGCAGCAAGCTAACCTACCAGTCGGAGTGGTCAGTGTGTGTCATAACAACTGGTCAGCGGTTGATCAAATGGTCAACTGATTGGTTGGACACTTAGCATATTACGCTTTTATTATATATGATAATTGTGAAACATCAGGAAGAAAGAAAAAAATGAAAAGAATAAAGGCATGTTTCCTTCTCTTGTGTTTTCTAACTCATGTTTCATAGTTGAGTTAAAAAATTACAGTAACATTTTATAATGTGGTTCTAGTGTATGTGGAAGAAATATTTAGGAAATTACATTAAGTACAGGGAAAGGCAAAAGGACTTACAGAGAGGTAAGGCTTATAAAATGTTGATACCAGTAGACTTATATTTTAAAAAAAAACATACAAAAAATACACTCAACAGCACTATAGATAAAAAAGGAATTTAAAAATTTAACCCACAGGAGGACAAGAAAAAGGGCACAAAAATGATCATGGAAATGAAAATGTTAAATGGTAGGCAGTTGAAGAAAAAACTAGTGATCAGGAAGAGGAATATGAGGATTTGTTCATAACAGAGAGAGATTGAAAACGAGGTTTTGTGAAAATTAGAATAAGAGAACCCAAACATATATTTAACTAAATAAACAAGATGGAGGCAGGACAGTATTATAGAAAACACAGCTTAAGCCCTGGCCGAGAGGCTAAGTTAATTCGAGTGTCATCCTATACACCAAAAAGTTGAGGATATAATTCCTGATCAGGACGCGTCCGGAAGGCAACCAGTCAATGTTTCTCTCACATCAGTGTTTCTCTCCCTTCTTCTCTCTTCACCAAAATCAATAAAAATTTATTCTCGGGAGAGGATTATGAAATAAAATAGAAAATGCTGCAGAAAAAGTTCTTGAGGATCATACGGCTTAATGAGCCAAAGTAGTGTAGTTTGTGGCGAAACTGCATTCTGAGCCAAAAGACTTGTAAAAATGAGTTATACTGAAAGCATTTTTTTCTTTTCAGTAATGTCAACAATGAAAACAGATAGCTCTGGTAATAACTTGACAAACTAGTTACATTATCATTCAAAAGTGAGAGAAATAGACTTTTTGGGACAGTTTACTTTTTTCCTAAAGAGATTAATAAAGTATATATTTAAGGAAGAAAAATTGAACCTAGAAAGAAAAAGATACAAGAAGCAGCAGTGAGCACAGGTATGGGGAAAATATGAATAAATAAAAGTGAGCATTGGCCATTAAAAAACAACTAAATTTTGGTAAAATGGTTAAAATAATTAAAACATTAGTGAAAAATTAATCTGTAAGAAGAATGGATATTGTTGGGTTTATTGTTTTAAGGGACTTGTGTTGAGGTAGTAATGAGGAAGCATCAATTAGCTTTAGATTATTAAATCAAGTGTGTATCTTTTAAGTTATGTTCTAAAATAACAGGAAGAGCATATGTAACTTCCAAACCAGGTTGGTGAGGTCTGGGGGCAAAATAAAGAAGATAATGGACAGAAAATAGGGTAAAAACAAGCAAAGAAAACACATGTTCAGAGAAAGCACACTATAAAGTAGGAAAATCTAAATTTAGATTGGTAAGTATGACACATATAAATAGCTTAGACTTTTGTATTAAAAAGATCTTAAATTGCATTTTAAATAAATTACTTTTAACACAAAATAAAAAGTTAATGAGTTTCTAATTTTTAAAAAGAAATATTGTCCTTAAATGACCCTAATAATAGTGTAAAAAAGAACAAATTCTTTAGGAACATTGAAAAGTTGAATCTATTTGTACCTAAAAACATGGCCTCAAAATAGGTAAAGCAAAAACTGACAACAGCCCTAACGGGTTTGGCTCAGTGGATAGGGCGTCGGCCTGCGGACTGAAGGGTCCCAGGTTCAATTCTGGTCAGGGGCATGTACCTTGGTTGCCGGCACATCCCCAGTGGGGGGCGTGCAGGAGGCAGCTGATTGATGTTTCTCTCTCATCGATGTTTCTGACTCACTATCCCTCTCCCTTCCTCTCTGTAAAAAAAATCAATAAAATATATATTTTTTAAAAACTGACAACACAGAAATTGTTTAAATAGTTGGATATTTTAAACAGGTCTCAAAGGAGTTAAGTTTAAGCATGCAAATAATTAGGGTCTAAAATAGCAGTGATTGTATTTTGAAAAGGGTTTATAAAAGGAAGAACATTAAAAAAACTTCACAGCGTGTACCCCACTAATAGATTAAAGGAACAGAAACATCCAATCACAATTTTAGATGCAGAAAAAGCATTTCATACATTTAAACATCTTCTACACTAATAAAAGAGTAACATGCAAATTAACCATCACTCCGCTACACCCACAAGCCACACCCACAAGCCAATCAGGAGCGAGAATGCAAATTAACCCAACCAAGGTGGTGGCCGGCCACGGAGCCAGCAGGAGGCTTGGGTTTCCCCGGCGATGGAGGAAGCCAAGCTTCCTGCACGCCCTGGCCTCTGCTCAAGGCTACAAAGTTTCAATTATAGAAGATAAATAAATCCCATATCCCAGGGCCTCTGCTTGGGTAGCCAAGGGGCGTGGCCGGCCTGCAAACCACCACAGGCCCCTCGCCCAGGCCACCCCACGCCCCCAAGGGAACCCCCACCCTGATCTGGGACACCCTTCAGGGAAAACCAGCCAGCCCCCACCTGTGGACCAGGCCTCTATCCTATCTAATAAAAGAGTAATATGAAAATTGACCATCACTCCAAGACACAAGATGGCCATCAGGGAAGGGCAGTTGGGAGGGACCAGGTCTCAAGGGAGGGCAGTTGTAGGCGATCAGGCCAGCAGGGGAGGGCAGTTCGGAGGGACCAGGTCTGCAAGGGAGGGCATTTGGGCGAGATCAAGCCTGCAGGGGAGGGCAGTTAGGGGTGACCAGGCCAGCAGAGGAGGGAAGTTGGGGGCAACTGGGCCTGCAGGGAAGGGTAGTTGGGGGGGACCCATGCCTGCAGGGGAGAGCAGTTGGAGTGGGGGACCAGGCCTGCAGGGGAGGGCAGTTAGGGGCAATCAGGCTGGCAGGGGAGCAGTTAGGCATCAATCAGGCTGTTAGGGGAGTGGGTAGGGGGTGATTAGGCTGGCAGGCAGAAGTGGTTAGAGGCAATCAGGAAGGCAGGCAGGTGAGCAGTTGGGAACTAGCAGTCCTGGGTTGTGAGAGGGATATCCGACTGCCCATTTAGGCCTGATCCTAAAAAGGCAGTTGGATATCACTCGAGGTGTACCAGATTGGAAAAGGTGCAGGCTGGGCTGAGGGACACACACCCCCATGCATGAATTTCGTGCACCAGGCCTCTAGTTTATACATAATTTTAAAATAACACTTTGAAATACCATTATAACGAGTATTTTCTAAACATTCAGCAAACATCTCTAAAGGTGAACTGTTACCAGCATTCCCCTTAAGGCCAGATAAGCCTAGAATATACATAATTACTTCCTTGGTTTCCACAATATGCTGAAGACTCTAGCAGAGCAACAAGACCAAATGAATAAGTGAATGTTATTAAGGATTAGAAGAACTAAAATTATCATTTGTAGCCTGCATGATTATCTAACCTAAAATAATCTAAGAAATTCTTCTGTAGAGTTTTTAGCAAGGTTACTGGATACAATAAGTAAAAAGATTCTAGCAGGGAGGTTTGTGAGTGAGAAGGAATGGTAAAGAAATTGGCAAACAGAGCAACTTATTGTACAAAAATGTTTACTTTGAGAGTTTATGAAACTAAGAAGAATTTTTAACTAGCATAACAAGAGTAAGAGCAATTAGTTTTAAGTGTTCTAAGGCCTTTGCATTGTTTAGGAAGAGGGTAAACACTAGTCCCTCCCAAACCCCATCCATGGTTTCACTTCTCTCAGTTTCAGTTACTTGTGATCAATCATGGTTCAGAAATATTAAGTGAAAAATTTTATAGAGAATTAATTTTAAATTGTACATTGTTCTGAGAAGCATGGAGAAATCTTGCACTCCCTGAGATGTAAATCATTCTTTTATCCACCTTATCCATGCCCCTTAGTAGCCATCTTGGTTTTCAGATGGACTGTCACAGTATTAAGTGCTTGGATTCAAGTAAACCTTATTTACTTAGTAATAGCCCTAACGTACAAGAGTAATAATACTGGAAATTCAGATTGCCAAAGAGAAGCCATAATGTGCTTCCTTTAAGTGAAAATCAAACATTCTCAACCTAAATAAGGAAATAAAAAGTCATATAGAGTTGCTATGATTTATAGTAAGAACAAATCTGTAAAACTGTGAAGTAGGTTCATCCTAGTTTTGCTGTGTTGCACCTCAAATTGCAAAAGTTACAGCCACAGTGCGTGAAAAACGCTTAGTTAAGATGGAAAAGGCATTAAATTATGGGTGGAAGACATGAACAGAAAACTTGGTATGAATGATGGCAACATGTTGCACCGGAAAGCATTGCGCTATGAAGACTTCAGTAAGGGATTCCTGAACCAAATGACACCAAACCATTTACTGCAAGTAAGGGATAATTACACAGACTCAGGAATAGGCTTGGATTGAAAAATATAAAAATTACTGAAGAGGCTATCTGCCCATGAAGAAAGTACTGTCACATTTCCAGCAGAGTTAAAGAAGTTGATTACAAAGAAGAAAGGTATGTATATACAGAGAAAAAATATAGTATATTAGGGTTCAGTACTACCCACAGTTTCGGGCAGCTATTAATGGGTCTTGGAACATATCTCCCAAATACGGGGAGACTACTTCATGTACTTTGATTCACTTTAGATTATAAATATACCAATTAAAATCTTAAAAAAGAAGTAGTATGACTTTTTAAATAGAAGGTAAGTTGGAATTTAAAAATAAAGCTAGAAATGTTAACTCCCTATTGTAATATCAAACACATGTATGAATGTTCTCTCAGTACTTTTCTTCTCTTAAGTTTTAAGCAGGGTCTGAAAACTCTTGGAGTTTTGGAGAAAATTCAGACTTATCCAGAAGCATTTTATAGCATCTTCTGTCATAAACCTGAGAATCTTTCTGCAAAAATCCTTAGAGATCTTTTTACAGTACACACATGTGACGCACAGTCTTTGGGGTTTTGGAACAGTTACTTACAAGCTGTTGAGGGTATGTGGATGTTTTATTTTTATCTAACTGTCTTTGAATGTTTCAGTATATTAGTTTATTTCTTTGAGTTTTGCATTTTGATAATAAGAATTTTCATTGGCTACATATTTACAAAATATTTAAAAATAAGTTTGTGTGATTGAGTTGATATTGATGAGGAAAGGTTACAGAATAAAATTATATTTTACAATGTTTCTTTATATAATTTGAGGTCAGAGGCATTCTTCCTAGGAATTTTAATTATATGGGTGATAGCCACAGTATAGAATAGTATAAAGGCTAATTGTCTGTTTCACCTTTCTCAAACTTGTTACATTTATTATTCATCCTTTGGTTAGGACTATGATATTGATGTTTATCATGGAGCATTAGCAATGTGAAATCTTTTTAATAGTGTGAAAGATATTTTGACTTTCAGTTGAATCTTCTTTCAGACAAGTTATTATTGTTGTTGTTTTACACAGTTTAGTTTTTCTCTGCATTTATTGAACTAATTGATTTTCAACCAGTGTGCCACAAGAACTTTAAAACATGCAATCCCTGACTATTTAGTCAGGGGCACTGACCTCTTTTCCCTTAGATTGTCAAATGAAAAAATGACAACAGTCAATACAACAATAGCCGTCCAGTGTGAGTGAGTCAAAATTATACCTTTTTTTTGTGTGTGTCAGATTGGCACAAAATACATTTTTTGGTGTGATACAGAATTTTAGTAATTAGTTTATGTGTGCCATGAGATGAAAAAGGTTGGAAGTCACTGAACTAGTTTATCAAATAATGATAACCTAGAAGTAGTTTATGATATACTAATTGTTTTTAGTATAATATATCCCCAAAAGATGAAATTTCATAATCCACTGAACCTCTTGGACTCTATGATAACTTTAAATTAGAGAAGGCATTCAAATATACAATGAGTAGGTCAACTAAGTGATTTTGTGAGTCCTACTTTGAGATTCAAACATTTATTGAATGTACTGTTTTCCTATTACTACATTTGACTTAGTTATTTAATTTGCCCAAGATAGATGTGGGAGTCTCTGCCTTTCAACATTCCCAGTCAAGATGGGGAAGAGTCTATGATGGTAGCAATATATAATGAACTTATTTTTCTTCTTTTTGGTAAACTTTTCAGATGGTAAATCTGCAACAACATTGGAAGATATTCTTATTTTTGCAACTGGTTGCAATTCCATTCCACTTGCTGGATTTAAACCCACTCCTTCAGTTGAGTGCCTTCATATGGATTTTCCTGTTGGAAACAAGTGTAATAACTGTTTAGCTCTTCCAATCACCAATACATATAAAGAATTTCAAGAAAAAATGGACTTTTCCATAAGAAACACTTTAAGACTAGAAAAAGAAGAAAGCTCTCACTACATTGGACATTAAGGTGTTTTGAATAAAGAGATGCTTCTTTAAAAGCTGCTATTGATACTTTTGTTTCAGATATTTGTCCATTATCACTTTTGAACGAATTTGTCAGCTTCTTGGTCCAATAAAATTTATGATGTGAACATAAAGGGATGTTTTGGCCATTTAAGCTAAAAAAATTTGTTAAGGTATACCATTTAAAGTTGATGATGTTTTTCTATTTTGTTAGTATACATGATTTGTAATCTTCAATATAAATATTTTTAGAATGGCTGTTAGACTTTCTTCAAGCATAGTAGCATGGTATATATAAGAGAAAAACTTGTACTCACTATTTTTGTAAATTTGGATTAGCTATAGGATGCCACAATTTTTTTCCAGTTTTATGCAATTTTCAAATTATTATTTTATTTTAAAGCATTAAAAAAAAAAGAAAAGCTAATTGATAAATTCTGTTATATAAATCAAAGGCACATATTCTGGGGTATGTGTTACATGTATCCTTTTCTAGGATGGCACTAAATTGGTTGTTAAAAATGTGTTTGTTTTTTTAGATTACTGATTTATATTAAAATAAACCCACACTGCAATTAGATTATGCCTAAGGAAGTACGTATTACATAAACAGCAGAATTGCACAAATATTCTATAATCTGTGGACATTCCATAGTCTTAAAAATACTTCTGAGGTGGATAAAAATATATAAAAAAGTGTATTCTTTAAAGCCATGGCTTTAATCATAGGAGTTTTCCCCCCTGTTAGATCCATAATAATTTCAGGTATCTGAATGATATCTGTGGGTTGTCATGTGGTAGGTTGGCTATTTGACAGGTTATTTATTTTTGAGATGGTTGTATGATAGGTAAGCTCACACCATTGCATTACTGCTATCTTTTTTGCTCTTGAAAGGTATCTATTTTATAGGTAATGTAGAAATATGTAAGAAAGAAATACAAACAGAATAAAAAACACACTCTAATCTCATCATGCAGAATTAACTGATGTGTTTCTGAGTATCCTTCTATAAACTCTTGTTTCATTTTGTAACTTTATTAATATTACTAAAAGTAACAAGAAACTAATAACAATTTGAAGTTTATGTCTCCATCCATAGTCGTGTTACCATAATTATATACATTTTCACAAAAGAAAAAATTGGAAAAGTCTAATTTCTATAATGTTATAAAATATAAATGGGTTTTCCACCAAAGTAAATTGTATGAGAGGTAAATTGCTTGGTTGCAACCACATTTTTCTTTTTTTAAAAAAAATAAATAAATATTGATTTCAGAGAGGAATGGAGAGGGAGAGAAGAGATAGAAACATCAGTGATGACAGAGAATCATTGATCAGCTGCCTCCTGCATGCCCCCTACTGGGGATTGAGCCTGCAACCTGGGCATGTGCCCTTGACCAGAATTGAACCCGGGACCCTTCAGTCCGCAGTCTGATGCTCTATCTGCTGAGCCAAACTGGCTAGGGCCACATTTTTCTTGATACACAAAACAGGTATCAGTTATCATATTCTCATTTTCCCTGAGGAACATCCCTCAGTTACTGATTTTTTGTTGTTGTTAATCCTCACTTGAATGCAGTCACTGATATCTAAGGATATTTTTTACATTGATTTTTTTAGAGAGAGTGCAGGGAGGGAGGGAGAAGAGAGAGAGAAAAAGAAACATTGATGTGTGAGAGAGAGACATTGATTGGTTGCTACCTGCACACGCCTCGACCAGCCAGGGATCAAAACTGAGACCCTTCCATGCTTGCGCTAGTGTTCTAACCACTGAGCGTCCAGCCAGGGCAGTTAAAGAAAAATAACGGGATTGACTTGATATTGGTAATATATCTCTTAATACCAAAGGAAAATTAAAGCATAGTCTAGTGTACTATTCTTTGTTATACTTACTAAAAGACCCAGCAAATTAGAGTTTCACTTTCATTTAAAATGTTTAAGAACATTAAGGCATTTCTTTGTCTTGTGTTTAATTTAGATTATTGAAAGTAATTAAAAGGACCTATTATCAAAAAGGGTTTGAATATCTAATATAAACCTCAAACTTGCCATATAGCTTTTATTTCAAATGTTTTGATAGATTGGCTACTTCATTCCTTAATCTACCTAGTTTTATGAAATTTAAAAAGCCACTAAAACAGTACAAACAAAATCTAAACAAATTTCTGGTTATTTGTAGTTTTATTTAGTTTCCCCTGCAGCAGTAATTTAGCTGATGATTACTGTCACTTTTTAGGTGGGGAGGGATGGGAGAGAAGAAGGGCACTTGGTTTGGCCACAATTAAAAACAGTATGGTATTTCAATTCCTCCTTTCATTTAATGTGTAGACAGGGCCTTAGGGATAAGGTGGTATAAATAATCATTTAGGATAGGCACAGTTTAAACTGAAGCATAAGTATTCATATTGAAAAATGTTTTCTGATTTTAAGGATGTTACATTAGTATGATTTTTTTAAAGATTAATCTGTTTAATCAGGGCATATCAGAGAAACTTGTAGGTTGTTTTCTGCAGTGTTACAATGTCAAATGGTATTATGATTTTTTCTATTGTTATAGCCAGTGCACAATTCTTACTAATGTTGATTTTATAAAGGAATAATGCTATAATCCTTTGTAAATGTGTGTATGTCTTAAATATTTTAAACTAAATGCCATATATTTCAAGCTTGTTTCCTATTGTTCTCAATGTCAAGGAAAATAAAAAATTTGCCTATTATGCATCTATTATTAATGGTCTTTGGTTAGTTTTATATTCATTGTTTTAAAACAGTTTTATACTTTTTGATGTGAGAACTTCATTTGAAAGTCTTTTATATAATTATCTACTATTATACTTGGTTGTTTTAATACTTAAGGTAAATATTCTTTAAAATATCAGAAACTAGCTTATGATTTTATATTTTGTCATATTTAATTCCTATTTTATGAATAAGCCATTCTCTGTTTGGGTCAAGTAAAAAAACCTTCATTTGATTACTAACTTGAGAAGACTTTTCCTATGACCCAACATATGGTCTATCTTTGAAAATGACGCATGTGCACTTGAGAGGAATGTGTATTCTGTGGCTTTGGGATTAAATGTTCTGAAGATGTCAATTAATTCCATCTGGTCTAATGAGTCATTTAGGATTGATGTTTCTTTGCTGATATTTTGTTCAGAGGATTTGTCCAATGGTGATAATGGGGTATTAAAGTCTCCTACTTTGATTGTATTGCTGTCAATCTCTCCCTTGATATCCTTCAGGAGTTTTTTTATGTATTTGGGAGCTCCTGTATTGGGTGCGTATATGTTTACCAGAGTTATTTTTTCTTGTTGGATTGTTCCCTTTAGTATTATGAAGTGGCCTTCCATTTCCATTCGCCTGAAAAACCTTTTTCCATCCCTTCACCCTCAGTCTGTGTGCGTCTTTTTTTCTAAGGTGGGTTTCTTGTAGACAGCAGATATATGGGTCTTGTTTTCTTATCCAATCCATTACCCTATGTCTTTTGATTGGGGCATTTAATCCATTTACATTTAAAGTTATTATTGATAGGTACTTATTTGTCGCCATTTTTATTCTTTACCCCTGTGTTCCTTCTTCACTTCCTATTTCTTTTTTCTTTTTTTCTTTTTTTTACAGCAGACCCTTTAGCATTTCTTGCATTGCTGGTTTGGTGGTAATAAATTCCCTTAGTCCTTTTTTGTCAGTGAAGCTCCTGATTTCACCTTCAATTTTGATTGATAGACTTGCTGGGTACAGTATTCTTAGATTCAGACCCTTCCTTTGCATGACTTTGTATATTTCATTCCATTCCCTTCTGGCCTGATGAGTTTCTGTTGAGAAATCAGTTGATGGGGGTTCCTTTGTAGATAACTTTCTGTCTCTCTCTTGCCGCTTTTAAGATTCTTACTTTGTTGGTGGTGTTTGCCAATTTAATTATAATGTGTCTTGTCGTCGGTCTTTTGGGGTTCATTTTGCTTGGGACTCTGTGAGCTTCTTGGATTTGTGTGGGTTTTTTCTTCCCTATATCAGGGAAGTTTTCTGTTATTATTTCTTCAAACAGATTTTCTATTCTTTGTTCAGTTTCCTCTCCTTCTGGAACCCCTATTATGCGAATGTTGTTTTGTTTCATGTTGTCTCAAAGTTCCCTTAGGCTCTCCTCCTCCTTTTTAATTTTTTGTCTAGAAGCTGCTCTACTTGGGTATTTTTTCCCACCTTGTCTTCTAGCTCACTGATGTGGTCCTCTTCTTCTTCTAGTCTACTCTTGATGCTTTCTATTGAGTTCTTTACAGCAGTGATGTCATTTTTCATTTCTTCTTGGTTCTTCATTTCCTCTTGGTTCTTACTCATATTGTCGAATTTGTCTTCCATTCTTTTCAGCCACCTTATGACCATTTCTCTGAATTCTTTCTCTAACAGGTTGCTTGCCTCCATTTTGTTTACTTCCTTTTCTGGTGATGCCTGCTTTTCTTTCATATGCGGGCTGTTTCTTTGTCTCGCCATGGTCTCTTTTCTCCGGATGTCTGGTTATGTAGTTCTCTCCTTTTTGTGGTGGAGTGTAGAGCTCCTCTGAATCCATGTGTTTGCGCCAATTGGGGACCAGTCTTCTGGGGTTCGCAGCTGTTCGGTGGGTGCTGCAGTTGTAGATTTTCAGGCTTCCGATAACCTCCACTTTCCCCTTCAAGATGACGCGATCTCTGCGTCCAAGTCAGTCACTCAGCTCTGGGATGGATCCCAGCAGCAGTGGGGGCTGCCCGGTCCGGGGAACCCCGTCCAGCAGTCCCCCACCTTCTCCTGGAGTATATCTATCCCTTAACTCGCCAACAAACACTCCCCGTGCGACCCTCAGTTTTTCTTTCTTTATCCTCCGGGACAAGGCTCGGGACATGTCTGTATATTTCGCCAGCATTTTTTCTCCTGTGGGGCATTTTTTTTTTAAAAAAAATTTCATTATGTGCACTCTGTTCAGGACAGGTTTTTATCACTTTTATGTAGGTACTATATAAAAATGTCAAGCAGTTTCTTTGCTTTTTTGTTTTGTTAATTCTCACCTGAGGATCTTTTTCCATTGATTTTTTTTAATTATATATTTTTATTTATTTCAGAGAGGAAGGGAAAGGGAGAGAGAGAAATTTCAATGATGAGAATCACTGATTGGCTGCCGATTTAGCCCGTAACCTGGGCATGTGCCCTTGACCAGAATTGAAACAGAGACCCTTCAGTCCGCAGGCCGACACTCTATCCACTTAACCACACTGGCCAGGGCTTTCCATTGATTTTTAGAGTGAATGGAAGGGAGGGGGAGAGACAGAGAAGGAAACACATATGTGAGAGAGACACCAATTTGTTGCCCCCACATGTGTCCCAACCAGGGCTAGGGATCCAGCCTGTAACTGAGGTCCATGCAGTATTGAACCCAGGATCCTTCAGTCTGCAGGCCGACACTTTATTGAGCCATACCAGCTAGGGCTTTCTTAGCATTTTAATGTGACATATGGTCTTAGGGAGAAGTCTGATGGAGCTGAAATGGTTAAATGATAGATTTGCATTTGAGAGTAGAAGTACCCAAATGAACAAGATCGGGCTCTCAGATGTTGGAAGATCGGCAAGCCTGTATATTTTCTATTCCATGTACACAAAAACTGAAGTACAACTTTCCTATAGGGCAGGAACTGTCATTTCTGTTTAATTAAAACACATCTAGATCACTGGTGATTACTTCAAAATATTACGATAGCACTGGCCAGGTGACTCAGGTAGTTGGAGCTCTTCTCTGACATCAAAAGGCTGAGGGGTTTGCTTCCCAGTCAGGGCACATATTTAGGTTGGGTGTTCCATCCCTGGTCAGCCGCATACAGAAGGCAAGTGATAGATGTGTCTCACGTCAATATTTCTCTGTCTCTTCCCTCCCTCCATCCCTCTAGTCCAGTGGTCGGCAAACTCATTAGTCAACAGAGCCAAATATCAACAGTACAACAATTGAAATTTCTTTTGAGAGCCAAATGTTTTAAACTTCTTCTAACACCACTTCAAAATAGACTCACCCAGGCCATGGTATTTTGTGGAAGAGCCACACTCAAAGGGCCAAAGAGCTGCATGTGGCTCGCGAGCCGCAGGTTGCCGACCACTGCTCTAGTCAATAAAATCATATCCTCCAATGATGATAAAAATATTAGTGATAGCACTAAATAAAGCAGTAAATGTTCCAGTTAATTTCTTAGTGACTATGCCAATTAGCTATAAGAAATGAGAGATAATGCAATTCTTAAAGTTTCATAACTTTTACCAACCTCTCCCTATGACCTCCAGTTCCCAGCCCCTGGTATATATAAGATACACGATTCTGTAATGAACTTTCACCTTCAAGATGAATAAGAAAGGAGGACCTAATATATAACGTAACTGTAGTTATAACTGCATTATATAATTGAAATTTACTTAGAGTAGAACTTAAATGTTCTCATATATATGGTGATGATGTGATAATTAACGAAAGGGGGAATCCTTTACTATATATTTATCACAATGTACACTTCAAATATCTTACAAATTTTGTCAATTATTCCTTCATAAAGCTGAAAAAATAATAGGTGACACCAGGACATTTACTTCAAGACAGAGATGGTTACACAGATTCAGGAATGGGTTTGGACTGAAAAATTACACAAGGAAAAAGAATGTAGGCTCACTTCTAAGGTGTTTCCTAGTGGTGTTTAAAATAAGATCACCTGTCTTAAGTTTCATAAAAATAAACAACTTTTATTTGTGAAATAAGAAGTTAATGTTTTTTTTATAGAAATGTGCTTTTTGTGTAATTGTTAGGATAATAACATTTCTCATATAAATTTGAAAGTTGTTTTCAAAGCATATTTTGAGGCACAGGGTCTATGATTTCATTTCAGAATGAACATGCTCAATAGCTCTTGCTATGCCAATGAACTCTATTGAACATATGGGAGATGAGCTGTCATATTGTATCCATTTTTACATCCAATAAAATATGGATTAAATTAGGAACCATCAATACTGGATACATTTGATCATCACATGGCTTCAAGTGGACATTAAAACACCAGCCTTACCCACTTAGCCGCTCTCCCCCAAAGTAATGTTTTGTGATTTTGCAGTTCCCTAAGGGATGGGAGGAAATACCACTTTGCCATTTTGCACCCTTCTGGCTCCTGCGTCCACGTTAGCAAAACACCACCATAAAACTGGACCGTTGAGGAAAACATTGCTCTGAAGCTGCCAGTAAAGGGGAGCCAGGAGGATACAGAAGAGGGAGCTAGCATTGAAGTGCCTACTTGGTTCCAGGAGCTTCGCTTCCCGCTAGTTCTGTGGTCCTTAAACCCGTAGGCACTCTCACCAGTGAGCAATCTGTACAGGACCACACAGTTCAATGCTTACGTTCTTCGCCCCACACCACGCTCCCACCGTCAGGGTTCAACTTCCAGCAGCTGCCACTTGGGAGGCGTGGCTTGACTACACAGAATAAAAACGCCTGCTATTCCGCAGCAGAAAACCTCTACAGGGCGCAGGCTTTAACTAACCCGCACTGGGGCTCAAAGTCCCGCCGGGGTGCCGCCGTGGGAGGGTCGCCCCCCGGAACTTCCCTCGGCCCCGCCCCTCCGGGCTTTGCTTCCGGGGCGGCTGCGGCGGCCACGTCACCCCGGGCTCCACTCGCCGGCCGGGCAGTGGATGGTGGGAGCCAAGATGGCGGCAGCTAGTATTCGAGAGAGACAAACAGGTACCGAGCCCTTCCTTCCCTTCTCCCTGCGGTTCTGTGGCTGCGGTGCGACGCCCTCTTCCCCCGCTGGTCGCCGGCCTCGGTCGCAGCGCACGGAGCTGGGAGACGGGCCGCCCGGAGGGTGATCCCGTTCCCGCAGCACCGAGAGCCCCTCCCCTTTGAGTTTGAGGGAAGAGACGCCGTGGACTCGGGAACGCGGCCCCCCCTGCGGGTGCAGGCGGAGGGCCTGTGCGGGGGCCGGCTGGTGTGGTCCTGCTCCGTCTCCTTCCTCCTGCGCGCCACGGCCGTCGTGACAAGCCCCGGCGGGTGGCAGTTTCCCCTGTGTTGCCTCTCTGGGCTTGTTTCTGTGCACGGTTCGGTTCTCTCCGTGTTAATGTCGTTTTCTGGCATTCCCACCACAGGTGAAAAACACGTATTCTTCTCAGGGAACTTACGTTCGGCCATTGCACCTCTGGACTCAATCATTGGGGGCACTTGAGAAATGCCTGGTGATTTCACCAGCTTGCAGGAATGGGATTGAAGAATGGCAATGGGGAAAAGAAGAAAAAGAATAGCCTTACCATTTTAACTGTTTCACTAATGAGTGTTTTCAAACTACACAGACAGTATATACAGCGAAACGTAGTGAAAAAAGTATACATTTCTTCCCTTGAGCTTTGATGTTTTTTTTCTATCTTAGATATTCTTAGTTTTGCCTTAATTTTTTAGACAACTTGCATTTTACCTGTTAGCTACAAACTGGTGGTTTATACCTGTTAGCCAGTTGTCTTAAAAGTTACCAAGCTGTTCATTCTGAGGAGCTAATAGAAATGAGCCATCAAAAATGTGCATACTTGTAAATTCTGTCCCTTGTAATTATTTTATGTTGCATATAAATTTGGATAGGAAAATAATTGGTTATGATTAATGTGTCCTATAGCAGGGATTTGTCTGTGCTTGATTCCTTCCTTTGGATTTCAAAGAAAAAATGAATGGCAGACTTCAGACTGATAATGACACACAGTGCATACTGAGTTGTGTTCTGCTTTCCCCAATAGATAATTTATTATAAGCTAGCAGATGAAGGCAGGCATAACTTAAATATATGAAAGTTCTAATAAGATTTGGGGAATACTTGCCATTCATTTTATCTATGGAAGCAAATAGAAGTATGGTTCTGACAGCTTAATGAAGCTCAGTGAATTAGGTTATACTACATATTAAAATAAAAATAAGATGTGAAGGAGCACTCTTTACCAATACAAAGGAACTTTTTGAAAAATGAAAAATTGTATGGTAGTAATTTTTATATGCAGAAAATGTAGAATTTTAAATCTAACAGCATAATTTAAATTTCTGCAGAAATAAAGTTAATTATAGCAAGACTGCACATCATTACTAGATAGGTTATGCCAGATTAATCATTTATTATCTTAGTACCCACAAATTCTGTTTTATTTTCAGAGAAAGATAAACCCCTATTATACATGTTATAGTTGCAGAATTAAACATCTCCCTGATATATATCGAGAATATTTTGGGAAATAACTCACAGTCAATTCTCAGATATTCCAAGTACCAGACAGTGTGATACAGAGGAGTTTGCGATCTATTTGGGTAGATAATGGTTGATATATATTGAGCATTTAGTATTGCCGGGCACTGGTTTTAGTGATTTTTAAAAATATATATATTTTTATTGATTTCAGAGAGGAAGGGAGAGGGAGAGAGAAACATCAATGATGGGAGAGAATCATTTATCGGCTGCCTCCTGCATGCCCCACACTGGGGATCAAGCCCGCAACCTGGTCATGTGCCCTTGACTGGAATCAAACCTGGGACCCTTCAGTCCACAGGCTGACGCTCTGTCGGCTGAGCCAAACCAGCTAGGGCATGGTATTTGTGATTTTTATATGTATTATAATCTCCATTTTGCAGATGCCTGTTTTTTTGCTTTGCCTCTCTGAAGAATCTTTATTCATCTTAAAGGCACCTCAAAAGCCATCTTGTTTGTGCATGTGTCCTGGACCACTGCCCTCTCTATTTCTGCCTTTAACTCAACAGGCAGAATCCTGTGTTACCATGGTCCTTCTTGCATGCCTCTGTGTTGCGGTTCTTGCTCAGCTCCCTCACTTCTGAGCATTGGAGAACCACAGATCAACTACTTTCTCTATTGTGATCTCTTGAGCCTCTTGGATAAATAGGTATTATCTACATACTGACAATCCCCAAGTTTATCTCTCTAGTCTGTCCTCTGAACTTAGTATACCCCATATCAATTAATGCCAACTCCATTCGTGTAGTTGCTCAGGTCAAAAACCTTGGGAGTTTTCTTGACTTCTCTCATATCCCACATCAGGTCTGTCAGTAAATCTTGTCAGCTCCGTTCTGGATTTTTTTTTTTTTAATATGTTTTATTGACTTCAGGGAGAGGAAGGGAGAGAGATAGAAACATCAGTGATGAGAATCCTGCATGCCCCCTACTGGGAATTGAGCCCAAAACACCGGCATGTGCCCTTGACCAGAATCGAACCCGGGACCTTTCAGTCTGCAAGCTGACGCTTTATCTACCGAGCCAAACCAGCCGGGGTGTCAGCCCTATTCTGAAGATATTTCCAGGATCTGACCGTTGTCGTTGCTATCACCCATGTCCAAGCCACCATTAATTTCTGTAATAACTGCCTATTTGGTCTCCTTGCTTTTACATCCCTGTCCCCCTTCATTTTTCTTCGCACAGTACTCAAATGTTACATATTTGCTCAAAACCCTCCAGCTGCTTCCTATTTCAATCATAATAAAAGCCAAAGTGATTTTACAGTGGTCTAATACAGCAGTCGCCAACCGGTGGTCTGCGGACCACTGGTGGTCCGTGAGGTCCGAAAGGTTGGCAACCGCTGTTCTACAAGGTTCCATATGATCTGATTCGCACTTAACTTTTTGACCTCATTCCCTATTATTATTACTTTTTCTAAACACACGAGACTTCCTACTTCAGAGCCTTAATATATGTTTTTTTCTATTTAGAATATTCTTTTAGAGGTATCTGTGGCTCACCCCCTCACTTCCTTTAGGCCTTTATTCAAATGTTACCTACTCAGGAGACCTTTCCTGACTACTTAAAATTACACCACTACTCCTTCTTCCCCCTTCCCTTCCTTGTTTTTCTCCATAGCACTTACCATGATCTCACATACCACATGTTTTATTTATTTTGTTGTCTTTTCTCCCCAACTAAAATGAAACTACTTGAGGAATAGGTAATTTTTATTGTCTATTTTGTTTAGTGCCAACAACTAAAGCTGTGTCCAGCAGATGGTACACACTACTAACATTTGTTGAATGAGTATATAGTGAATGAATGAACAAAAACAAAAAACATTTCAGGCAAGGGTGAAACTACATTAACCAAATCTAAAACTGGATAATATGTTTAGGGCCAATAAAGAAAATTAGTTTGTCATTTGAGTTAAAAGCAATGATTTACGCCTTTAGGGTGTTACTCTGATGAAAGTAAAATTACATTCTTATATATTATTTGGACACAGACCTTTTGCTTTATTAACAAATCCACTGTGTCAAAATCCCCGTTAACAAGTTAGCCCAGGCTCAGAGTTGGGGATATTCATCTAGATGGGGCTGAGAAGGCAAATACCTGCTGTTACTGGCCTCTCCTTTAGCCGAGGCCTACCTCTGGAGAACTCTCTACACCTGGGGCTCACATGCAGCTCAGGCTGTGGTTCTTCCCAGTTGTCCTGTGTCAAGAGTGTGAACAGCTGTTCCTAGAAACAAGATTTTCTCTGTCGGGCCATGAGTGCCAGGATGGTGGCATCTCTATTGTCTGGAGGTGGGAGGAAGAGCTCTTTTAAAGCACAGTGGGAGATTTCATCCTGCTATGCCTCATGTGTTAATCATCTTTATGCAAAGTGGTTTTTGTTTGTTTATTTTTTGTACTAGAGACCCGGTGCACAAAATTCGTGCATGGGAGGGGGGGTGTCCCTCAGCCCAGCCTGCACCCTCTCCAATCTGGGACCCCTCGAGGGATGTCCGACTGCCCGTTTAGGCCCGATCCCGCTGGGACATCCTTCTCACAATCCAGGACTGCTGGCTCCCAACGGCTTGCCTGCCTGCCTTCCTGATTGCGCCTGCCTTCCTGATTGCCCCTGATCACCCCCTAACCACTCCCCTGCCAGCCTGATTGATGTCTAACTGCTCCCCTGCCAGCCTGTCTGCCCCCAACTTCCCTCCTCTGCCGGCCTGGTCACCTCTAACTGCCCTCCCCTGCTGGCCTGATTGCCCACAACTGCCCTCCCTTGCAGGCCTGATCCCTCCCAACTGCCCTCCCCTGCTGGCCATCTTGTGGTGGCCATCTTGTATTCACATGGGGGCAGGATCTTTGACCACATGTAGGGGGCGTGCAGGGGGCAGCCATCTTGTGTGTTGGAGTGATGGTCAGTCTGCATATTACTCTTTTATTAGATAGGATAGAGGCCTGGTGCACGGGTGGGGGCCAGCTGGTTTGCCCTGAAGGGTGTCCCGGATCAGGGTGGGGGTTCCCTTGGGGCATGGGGCAGCTTGGGTGAGGGGCCTCTGGTGGTTTGCAGGCTGGCCAAGCCCCCCGGCGACCCAAGCGGAGGCCCTGGTATCTGGGGTTTATTTACCTTCTACAATTGAAACTTTGTAGCCTTGAGCGTAGCCAAGCCTTCTGCTTGCTCCGTGGTGGCAGCCATTTCTGTTGAAATTTATTTATCTTCTATAATTGAAACTTTGTAGCCTTAAGCGGAGGCCTGGGCCAGCCAGGGTGTGCGGAAAGCTTGGCTTCCTCCATCGCCTGGTAAACCCAAGCCTCCCTCCTACTCTCTGTGGCCGTAGCCATCTTGGTTGGGTTTTATTTGCATATTCACTCCTGATTGGCTTGTGGGTGTAGCGGAGTGATGGTTAATTTGCATATTACTCTTTTATTAGATGGGATAATACCATAACACTCATGAGCTACTGAAGTAGGTATAAATTAGTATTGGCAATGTGAATTATTGGCTGGGCATTAGGTACTAATATTTTACCAAAATGTTATGTCTGTATGTACACACAAAAATATGCAAATATATATCTGAAATGCAATTTCTTATTTTACCTGCCTCAAGAAACAAGCATTTAATAGAAGGTTTTCTAGTGAGTGAGTGAATATGCTGTAAATTAATATTCAGGTAATTGGAGCATTATGTAATTATCTAGTAGGAGTTGGGCTTGTCGATTATTCTGTATTAATAATAAAACCTATTCAAAATGCTTTTTAAAATCAACTAAGTAGATTTTAGTGTTGCCAATCTTTTAAAAATTAAATCACCTAAAGAGTACCTACCCTATTTGGCCATCTCGTCTTCACATAGAAGTACATCGAAATTTTTATTTTCCTTAAAATTAATTACATCTGAGTCTGTTATTTGTAACACATGAACAGATAAGCAATAAAAAACACAAAATAGCCCAATGGGTGTGACTCAGTGGTTGAGCATTGACCTATGAGGCAGGTCACGGTTCCATTCCTAGTCAGGGCACATGCCTGAGTTTCAGACTCAATACCCAGTCATTTGATTAATCAGTTTTACTTGAATAATTGTGTATTTTGTTTTGAGGTAGTAATAAATGTGGGGGAAAAGTGAAATCCTAAAAAGAAAATGTTATATTTAATGAGACTCTTTTTATTTCCAGTGGCTTTGAAACGTATGTTGAATTTCAATGTGCCTCATGTTAAAAACAGCACTGGAGAACCAGTATGGAAGGTAGGAGAGTTTATTTTAATGGGGACTATTTCCTTTTTCTCAGCACTTATTGGTGGTGATTGGATGGAATTTCTTGTTAATACTGAACAGTAGCACATTTTAGTGGTAATGAATGAATATTTTATTTTTATTTAACATGACTTCTTAATATGAATCTTTTTGATAAATATTATATGGAGTAAGACAGGCAATGATAGTAGTATTTCATCTAGTTAATCCTGATCTCCTGGGCAGCACTCCTCTCTTAGGCCTTTACTCTGGTTTATGTTTTATTCTTTAGCTCTGCTAATCCAGAGTTTGGATCTTGCAAGCTTGCTCAGGGTTAGTGAGACTCTGGGGATTGGTCTATTTTAATAAACTCTTGAGAGAGTGATCTGTAAACGAAAATACCACTAGCCGGTTTGGCTCAGCGGATAGAGCATTGGCCTGCAGACTAAAGGATCCCAGATTTGATTCCAGCCAAGGGCACATGACCAGGTTGCGGGCTCGATACCCGCCGCCCCCCCCCCCCCTCCAGTAGTGGGCATGCAGGAGACGGCCAATCAATGATTCCCTCTCATCATTGATGTTTCTATCTCTCTCTCTTCCTCTCTGAAATCAATGAAAAAACAAACAAAAAAAAAGCCACTTCATTAATTTGTGATATATAAAACTATCAGTAAAACTGGTAATTGGATCAGAAAGCAATCCATAATCTTTCTCCCTGAGAAATGCTGGAGAAACCTTTAAACTTCCTATTCGAGCTATTTCATTTTAAACTTCATGCTCCCTCTAGCTCTTTCTTCAAAAAGATAATGCAATCCATTAGTTTCAAACTTATCAGTTTATAATCACTTTAAATTTCTCTCTTGCTAGGAATTAAGAACAAGTCACCTTGGTTACAGTTTTGGGCATTTTGAAAATTCTCCATGAGTCCTCAGAAGTACTTTGGTTAAAGCTATCTATATTGAATTATTCATAGTTTAAGTTTGAGCATATCCCCTAATTTCCCCCTTCCTTCCTCGTTATTTATGGTCATTTCCTTATTGTCCCTTGCATAAACTATACTTGTTTATTGTTTTTTCTTAATGTTTTTATTGATTTTTTTAGAGAGAGTGGAAGAGAGAGGGATAGAGAGATAGAAACATCTGAGAGAGAAACATAGATGAGAGGCTACCTCCTGCAGGGCTCCTACTGGTGATCAAGCCTGAAACCCGGGCAACATAAATTTGTTTTCTATATCTATGAGTTTGTTTCTGTTTTTATTGCTCATTTGTTTTGTTTTTTAGACTTCACATGTAAGTGAAATCTTTCTCTGACTTATTTCAATTAGCATAATGCTCTCTAGGTCCATCAGTGTTGTTGCAAATGGAAAGATTTCATTATTTTTCATGTCTGAGAAATATTCCATTGATTATATATACCGTATCTTCTTTATCCAGTTGTCTATTGATGGACACTTAGGTTGCTTCCATACCTAAACTATTGTATATGAAATGTTCTTTCTCTCTCTCTCTCTTTTTAAATCCTCCCCAGAGGATATTTTTTCCATTGATTTTCAGACCGAGTGGAAGGGGAGGCGGCGGGGGGAGGAGGGGAGAGACATCAATGTGAGAGAGACACATTGATTGGTTGCCTGCTACATGGGCCCCAACTGGGGTCGGGGATCCAATGGCAATGGAGGCACATGCCCTTGACCAGCAATCAAACCCGTGACCCCTCGGGTTGACGCTCTACCACTGAGCCAAGCCAGCCAAGGCTTCTCTGTCTCTTGATGGCCTTTTTTTTGAAAGTCTATTTTATCTGATAAAGGTATTGCTAGCCCAGCTTTTTTTTTTTTTCTTTTTCATTTCCATTTTCAGGAAATATTCTTCTCCATTCCTTTACTTTCAGTCTGTGTGTGTCCTTCTATCTGAAGTGGGTCTCTTTTAGGCAGCATATGTATAGGTCTTGTTTTCTTTTTTAAAAAAATATTTTTATTAATTTCAGAGAGGAAGGGAGAGGGAGAGAAAGATAAAAACATCCATGATGAATGAAAATGATGGATCGGCTGCCTCCTGCACACCCCACACTGGGAATTGAGCCTGAAACTCAGGCACGTGCCCTGACCAGGAATCGAACCATGACCTCCTGGTTCATAGGTCGACACTCAACCATTGAACCATGCCAGCTGGGCTTGTTTTCTTTTTCATTCAGCCACTCTTTTTCCTTTGATTGGAGCATTTAATCCATTTACATTTAAAGTGATTATTGATGGGTAAGTCATTATTGCCATTTTATTATTCATATTTTTTATCTTTTTTCTTCTTAAAGAAGTTCCTTTAGCATTTCTTGTAATACTGGTTTAGTGGTGATGAACTCCTTTAGCTTTTTCTTGTCTAGAAAGCTCTTTGTGTCTCCTTTGATTTTTTTTTTAAATCGATTTCAGAGAGGAAGGAAGAGGGAGAGAGAGGTAGAAACATCAGTGATGAGAGAGAATCATCGGTTGGCTGCCTCCTGCACGCCCCCCTTGGGGATTGAGCCCACAACCAAGGGCATGTGCCCTTGACCAGAATTGAACCTGGGACCCTTCAGTCCGCAGGCTGACACTATCCACTGAGCCAGACTGGCTAGGGCTCTCCTTCGATTTTATTTTATTTTATTTATTTAATTTTTTAAAAATATATTTTATTGATTTTTTACAGAGAGGAAGGGAGAGGGATAGAGAGTTAGAAACATCGATGAGAAAGAAACATCAATCAGCTGCCTCCTGCACACCTCCTACTGGGGATGTGCCCGCAACCAAGGTACATGCCCTTGACCGGAATTGAACCTGGAACCCTTGAGTCCGCAGGCTGATGCTCTATCCACTGAGCCAAACCGGTTAGGGCTCTCCTTCGATTTTAAATGACAGCCTTACTGGGTAATTTTGTTCATAGTTCCTTGCTTTTCATCACTTTGATTAGTTCATGCCAGTCCCTTTGGCCTGAAATGTTGAGAAATCATCTGACAGTCTTATGGGAGTTCCCTTGTAGGTAATTAACTGCTTTACTCTTGCTCCTTTTAAAAGGAGCAAGAGTAAAGCAGTTACTCTTTAACCTTTGGCATTTTAATTACGACGTGTCTTGGTGTGGGCCTCTTTGGATTCATCTTGTTTTTGCCTCCCTGCTCTTTCTGGACTTGTATGTCTATTTTCTTCTCCAGGTAGGGGAAGTTTTCTGTCATTATTTCTTCAAATAGGTTTTCTTTCCCTTGCTCTCACTCTTCTTCTGGTGGTATCAAATGTTGTTACACTTAAAGATGTCCTTTAAACCGTGTGTGTGTGTGTGTGTGTGTGTGTGTGTGTGTGTGTGTGTGTGTTTATTTATTTATTATTTTTTATTTATTTTTTTCTTCTGGTTCTAGGGTGTTTTCAGCTATCTTGTGTTCCAGATCACTGATTCCATTCTCTGCTTCATCTGATCTGCTGTTGGTTCCATCTTAATTTCAGTTATTGTGTTCTTCCTTATGGTTTCTTTATCTTTGTGTAAGTTCTCCCTGATTTCATCTCTTCTTCTCCTATGTTCATTGAATATTCTTACAACCAGTGTTTTGAACTCTATCTGGTAGACTGCTCGCCTCCATTTTTTTTAGTTCTTCTTCTGGAGTTTTGTCCTATTTTTTCATTTGGGACATGTTTCTTTCCTCCTCATTTTGACTGACTCCCTGTATTTATTTCTAGGTACTAGATAGACCTGCAGTGTCTCCCAGTCTTGGCAGAGTGGCCTTATGTAGTAGGTGTCCTGTGTTAGATGTCAGAGTGGGGCCCAGTGGTGCAGACTCCCTGGTCACCTGAGCTGGGTGATTGCTATTGGCATGCCAGTGGATGGGATTGACCCCCAGGCTACTGGACGTGAGGATTGGCCATAATTACAGTGGATGAGCTGTAGTGCGGGGGTTGACCCCATTGAGTGGGAATCACTGTAGTGGGGCTCTGGTGCTTGCCAAGTCCACCCTTTGCGTGTGTCATTTGTGGAGCTAATTCGGTGGTGCTCTGTTATGGCCTGAAGATGGCTACTGGGTGTATTGGTTCTAGGGCCTCTTGGGAGGGGCTCTGGTGCATGTCCAAATCAGCCAATGCCTGCCTGGCAGGGACCACCTGGTAGGACTTATAGTGATCTGTGGTTGTTTGCAGCCTATACTGGACTTGGAGGTGCCTGGGAGAGGCTATACTGCAAACCAAGGCCAACTGCCACTCATGCCAGGGAACACTTAGCAAGGGGTACAGGGCATGCTGAAGACAGCCACTGCTTGTTTGGAGTTTGTGGACTTTGAGAGATTAAAGTAAAGTCCAAAGTGTGAGGCAAGGCCGACAGCTTGTAAGGAGCAACCACTAATTGAGGTTTGGGCTGGTGCATGGGTTGCATAGGGAAAGTTTTCAGGGAATCAGTTTGAATCCAGTTTGATGGAGACTCAAGATTTGGTGCCCACTTGCACCTGCAGGCTGGGTGGGGGTGGGCTCAGCAAAGGAACAATGGCGCCTGCCAACAGTTTGGTCCCAGAGAGAGCTGCCCCTCCAGCCCTCACCCTGAATCTAGAGAATTCAGTTCCTCCCCCTATGTCCCTAGTGCTTTTCAAGCTGCTGCTCTGTGCTGGAGCCCAGAGTGAGTTTGTGAGTGAATAAGTCTGTTTCAGGCCCTTTAAGACTTCAGCACCTAGGTCTACAGCAGCAGCCCCTCCTCCGAGCCCCCTCACTCGGACACAATCCCTCTGGTTTTCACAGCCAGATGTTTGGGGGACTCTTCGTCCCGTTGTCACTGGTGCTGAGGGCTGGGATCCCTCATTCTTCAGGGAGGACCTCCACAGCCATGATATTCATCCCAATTCTTAAACTGCCACACATGGGAGTGGGACCGGCCCTTCTGCATCTCTGCCCCTCCTACCAGTCTCAGTATGGCTTCCATTTATCCTTAGTTGTAGGAGTCCTGTTCAGCTAGTCATCAGGTAATTCTCAAGGATGGTTGTTCTGTCATTTAGTTGTAATTTTGATGTAGTTGTGGGAGGAAACAAGCACAGCATTTACCTACTCTGCCATCTTGACCAAAAGTCCTCTAGTATATTTTTTAACATAGAAAAAGTAGTCTGTAAGAAGAAATTTATATAATTATTATTTTATTTTAGTCTAAGTAGTAATGTTTTTAAGAATGGATTGCTGCATGAATGGACATTTTAGTGAAAATGCTAGCAAATATTAAATTGGTATATGTATAAGAATTCAATATACTTGATTGATTAAAATAAAATGTATGCCAACATTGTCTTAGTATGGTCTCTCTATTGACTGTTCACTGATAATGATGTTTAAAAACCACAATTTTTTATTAGGTGCTCATTTATGACAGATTTGGCCAGGATATCATCTCTCCTCTTCTATCTGTGAAGGAGCTAAGAGACATGGGAATCACTCTGCATCTGTGAGTTTTAACATATTTCTAATAATGGCATTTGTTTTCAGATAGTTGTTAAAGACTTCTTTGGGTACCTTAAAATCATTAGGGGACATTTATAGAGAATATATTGTTAAGTTACGGTATTTTATAGAATAACATTTTTTAATCTTCTTTTATTCAACCCTGTATTTCTTTTTTTAAAAAATATATTTTTATTGATTTCAGAGACGAAGGGAGAGTGAGAGAGAGAGAGAGAATAATCAATGATGAGAGAGAATCATTCATTGGCTGCTTTCTGCACGCCCCCCACTGGGGATCAAGCTCCAACCCCGGGCATATGCCCTTGACTGGAATAGAACCCAGGACCCATCAGTCCACAGGCCAACACTCTTATTTACTGAACCAAACCAGCGAGGGCAACCCTTTACTTCTTATGTTAAAAATAAATACTCAGTCTAAGAGTTTCTAATTTCAGAATTTAAATTTTCTCTCATATTTTTTTCTACAGATTGATTTACCCTCTTATGTGAAGGAAAAGAACTGGTTGTCTTAAGATCTTTTCCCGCTCTGAACATTTTTTTATTTAATTTACATATACTTTTTAAATTAGTTTACCATTAATATGAAAAATTTAAGTAACTATGAAGTAATGACTTAATCACTATAGGAGGCTATCTATGCTATCTTCTTAACTACTGAATTTATTTGATTATGTTGCTTCTTATATGTTTGATAAATTGCATGTACCTCTTCACTCTCTTCTTTATAGAAGGATGACTACAATATTGTATATAGAAGGACACACAAAAGATTGTACGTAGGATATTGCTTATAGAAGGATGACTATAGAATATTGTAGAAATCAAATTTTAGTTCTATTTCCTGATACAAGCCCGGTAAAATCTTACAATGAAGAATAAAGACTTTTTGTGATTTGATATTGGATATTTGAATGAATATACTGGGCCTGTATTGTAAAAAGGAAAATTATCAAGTGATAAAAATCTTTGAGTGCTTAGATGATCTCTTATGCATTCTGTTATGTAGCAACAACAAAAAATTCTCGTAAAGGAAGCATTTATATATCTTTCATTTAAAAAATATATTTGACGTTATGGTTAAAATTTTTTACTGCTTCCAAAGACTTTCAGCTTTCTGTTTTTTTCTCTCTTGGAGAACTTCACTTTCCTTCCACTCACCTCCCCAAGCCTTTTTCTATGAAAAATGGGAATAAAATTCATTTTGAATGTGCTTTTAGTTCTCTTTCAAGAAGAACATTGTTAGAAGAGGTATTAAAAGTAAGGCAACTGGAGTATACTACGTGTACCAGTTAATACGGATTTTTTTCAATAGATGGAGTTACACATATGTTGATATATATGCAATTTGATATGTATGCTATTTTGTTGTATTGAAAACAAGCTTCAAAACTTCATATGTCAAATTTTCTGAAGGTGTTAACATCAGATTTTTTACGCTTAAAAATGTCGAATTTTGTGCCAAAAAAGCATTTGGGGGAAGTTTTAATTCATTATTTTGAAGAAAAGTGCTGCTGAAGCTTATGGTGAGCATTGCTCCATCTCAAGATACTTGTGAACACTGGTTTAAACGCTTTCAAAGTGATGATTTCGATGTGAAAGACAAAGAACGTCCAGGTCAACCGAAAAAATCTGAAGACCAACAATTACAAGCATTATTGGATGAAGATGCGTGTCAAACTCAAAAACAACTTGCAGAAAGATTAAACGTTGCTCAGCAAACAATTTCCGATCGTTTACAAGCAATGGGAAAGATTTTAAAGGAAGGAAAATGGGTGCCACTTAACCGAATGAAAGACAAATGGAAAACTGAAAGTCATCAGTAAAATGTTGCTTCAACGGCACAAAAAAGTCTTTTTTGCATCGAATTGTGACTGGTGGTGAAAAGTGGAATTATTTTGAGAATCCCAAATGCACAAAATCATGGGTTGATCCAGGTCAACCATCAACATCGACTGCAAGGCCAAATGGCTTCAGAAAGAAGACAATGCTCTGCATTTGGTGGGATCAGGAAGGTGTGATGAATTATGAGCTTTTAAAACCAGGTGAAACTGTTAATACTGATCGCAGCCGACAACAAATCATCAAATTGAACCACACTTTGATCATGAAGCAACCGGAATGTTCCAGAAGACACGGCAAAGTAATTTTCCTTCATGATGACGCACCATCACACACTTCAAAACCAGTTAAAGACACTTTAAAAGATCTTGCCTGGGAAGTATTAACCCACCCGCTGTATTCACCAGACCTTGCTCCTTCAGATCACCACTTGTTCTAATCGATGGCACATGCACTTTCTGAGCAGCACTTCAAAACGTATGATGAAGTGGGAAATTGGGTCTCTGAATGGTTTGCCTCAAAACAAGGAAAGTTATATTGGGATGGTATCCACAAATTACCTGAAAGATGGGGGAAATGTGTAGCTAAGCGATGGACGTTACTTTGAAATAAAGCACTTTTGATGTTTCTCTTAAAATTATCGTGTTTCCTTTGATTACAAAATCCGCCATTATTAACCGGTACACCTAGTAAGAAATGAAGACTAAGAGATTAGGATCTTGCTACATAAATAGTAACACTGGTACAAGGAGAATGCTGGGTTAAATAAATAATTACAGCAAGAGCTTTTAGAATACTGGTTACTGTTCTTGAACTAATGAACTCCTAGTTTGGTGAATAATGATTTAAACTGTCTTTTTAGATAAGTGACTAAGAAAAAAGTGAGTTTTATGTTCTTTCTGTCTTCTAGGCTTTTGCACTCGGATCGAGATCCTATTCCAGATGTTCCTGCAGTGTATTTTGTAATGCCAACTGAAGAAAACATTGACAGAATGTGCCAGGTAACATGAGTTCTTATTTTCCTGACTCTTGAATGTGAAAACAGATTTTTTAAAAATCTAAAGATATCCAGTGTGAAAAATCAGAAATTCCCTTACCCATTTCTCCACTTTGATTTTTTAAGACTATGTTTGAATTTTAAATACCAGTCTGACAGATTAAAATTATTTTTTTGGCAGAAGAAAATTTTATTGATTTAAGACTGAGTCTAGCTTAAAAAAACACACAAAAAACCAGAAAACCTAACACTATAGCTTAAAAGTAGGATTTTATTTTTCTAAGATAATAATAAGCCTGGAAGTAGGATGTCCAAGGTAGTATAGCCGCTCTATGAGGTAATCAAAGACTCAGGCTCCCTCTATGTTTCTGATCTATTATCTTTAGTTTGTAGCTTTTCATTGGCTTGCTTATTGCTTCATGGATGCAAGGTAGCAGCTGCAGCTGTAAACATCACATTTTTTATCAAGGCAGGAGGAAGGGGAGAATGCATATGCCACCCCTGGCTGTTCGTTTAGATCAGGAAAGCTAAACTTTCCCCGAAACTCCCAGAAGGCTTTAATTTATGCCTCACATGGTAGAATTAGCTTCAAAGGAGGCTGTGGAAGTTAATATTTAGATAAGTGTATTGCTACCCCAAACAAAATCTGGATTCTTTTAGCAAGGTAGAGGGGGAAAGGGGATGTTGGATAGATAGCTAACAAATCACAAGCATCTTCATTATTTACTGTTGAATGAATTTACTAATTAAATTATTGAAAATCACATATTTTGTGTCTTATTTAGTTAATGATGCCTGGCTTTCTATTTTACCCTGCATAAACTCAACTATGCCGTTTTTAAAAGAGGCACAATTTATCAGTCCCTTCCTATTTCCTTTCGTTACAACAGTTTTATTGAAATATAGTTCACCTACCATAAAATTCACCTATTTACAATGTACAAAGTGTACAGTTCATTGGTTTTCATTATATTCAGAGTTGTGCAACCATCATTATAATTAATTTCTAGAACATTTTCATCTCCTTAACTGTTATATCTTCCACCTCCACTTCCTATCCTGAGCTACTCTTTGTTTCTTAACATATGAATGGAATTATATACATGGTCTGTTGTATCTGACTTCTTTCTTTTAGCATAGTATTTTCAAAGTTCATATCATAACATGTATCAGTACTTCATTCCTCTTTATTATTTAATAACTAGAGGCCCGGTGCACGAAAATTTGTGCACTTAGGGGGTCCCTCAGCCTGGACTGCTCCCTCTTGCAGTCTAGGACCCCTTGGGGGATGTCCGACTGACAGCTTAGGCCTGCTCTCCTAAGCACTGCTGTGGAGGCGGGAAAGGCTCCCGCCACTGCCGCTGTGGTGGCCAGCCATGAGCTAGCTTCTGGCTGAGCAGCACTCCCCCTGTGGAAGCGCACTGACCACCAGGGGGCAGCTCCTGCATTAAGCGTGTGTCCCCTGGTGGTCAGTGCACGTCATAGCAACTGGTCATTCCCAGCCATTAGGGTCAATTTGCATATTACCCTCTTATTATATAAGATAGTCTATTGAATGAGTATACCAAATTTTGTTTATCCATTAGTTGATGGGCATTTGGGCTGCTTCCACCTTTTGGCTGTTATAAACATTTGTGTATATGTCTGTATAGACATGTGTTTTCATTTCTGTTATGTCCATAAACACCTTGGAGCGGAATTGCTTGGTAAAACAATAACTCTAAGGTTAACCTTTTGAGGAATTGTGAAACCAATTTCTCCATATCCTTGTTAGTACTTTTTATTATCTTTAGCCTTCCTAATGTGTATCTCATTGTGGTTTTGATTTGCATTTCTCTGATGACTAATGATATTAAGCATCGTTTAATATGCTTATTAGCCATTTGTATATCTTTGGAGAAATGTCCATTCAGATCTCTTATCTAATTTTTAATTGAGTTGTCTTTTTTTATTATACTTTTAAAAAATATATGTTTTTGTTGATGTCAGAGAGAAGAAGGGAGAGGAAGAGAGAGATAGAAACATCAATGAGAGAGAAGCATCAATGGGCTGCCTCCTGCATAACCCCTACTGGGGATCAAGCCTGTAACCCGGGCCTGTGTCCTGACAGGGGATTGAACTTGTGACTTCCTGGTGCATGGGATGTTGCTCAGCCAACTGAGTTGTCTTTTTATTGTTTTGTTGTTAAAGTACTTTACATATTTGGGATACTAGACCCTTATCGAGTATATTATTTGCAAATATTTTCTCCCATTTTGTGGTTTTTTTCACTTTCTTTATAGTATCCTTTGGAACACACAAAAATTTTTTTAATATATTTTATTGCTTTTTTACAGAGAGGGAGGGAGAGGGATAGAGAGTTAGAAACATCAATAGGAGAGAAACATTGATCAGCTGCCTCCTGCACACCTCCCACTGGGGATGTGCTGCAACCAAGGTACATGCCCTTGATCGGAATCGAACCCGGGACCCTTCAGCCCGCAGGCCGACGCTCTATCCACTGAGCCAAACCAGTTGGAGTAGAACACAAAATTTTTAAATTTTGATTTTAAACTTAATTTAAATTTATTTTTTCTTTAGTTGCTTATACTTTTGATGTCATATTTAAGAAACCAGTGCCAGCCCCGGCCTGGTGACTCAGTTGGTTGGAGCATTGTTCTGTACACCAAAAAGGTTGTAGGTTCAATTCCTGGTTAGAGCACATATCCATGTTGCGGCTTCAATCCCCAGTCAGGGTTCGTATGGGAGGCATCAATCAATATTTTTCTCTCATCGAATGTTTCTCTCTCTCTCTGAAGTCAATAGTCAGTAAGCATATCTTCAGGTGAGGATTTAAAAAAAAAGGAAAGAAAGGAACCATTGCCAAATCTGGGTTTTCTTCAGATTTTTATGTATGGTATGAGGTAAGGTGTCCAACTTCATTTTTTTTCATGTGACCATCCAATTGTCCCAACATCATTTGTTGAAGAGATTATTCTTTCCCCAATGAAAGGTCAATTAACAGTGGTTACCTTGGTTTATTTCTAGACTCTCAGTTCCATTGACCTTTGTCTGTTCTTATGCCAGTATCACACTGTCTTGATTACTCTTGCTTTGTAACAAGTTTTGAAATTTGGAAATTGAGTTCTTCAACTTTGAACTTTGTTTTCAACGTTATTTTGTCTTTTTGGGTCCTTGAATTTCCATATTAATTTTAGGATTAGCTTACCAATTTCTATAAAGAAGCCACCTGAGGATCTGTTAGGGATTGCCTTGAATCTATAGATCAATTTTTAGAGAATTGCCATCTTAACAATATTAAATTTTCTGATTTATGAACATGCAGTATCTTTCCATTCCTTTTGATCTTTCAGTAATGTTATATAATGTATAGAATATAAGTCTTGCAATTCTTTTGCTAAATTTATTCTTTATATTTTTAGTGCCATTGTGAATGGAATTGTTTTTTTTAGTTTATTTCATTTTGGGGATTGCAAGTGTGTAGACACCCAGTTGACTTTTACATATTGAGCTTGTATATTGCAGCCAGTCTCATCTTGTATTCTCTCTGTCGCAGCCCAGGATTCAAGCATTTGTCTAAGGAGCCCTGGTTGCTTTTTGTAGAGAACAGTATTTAGAAATTAGCGTCTGGTCATTGCTACTAGGGTGTCCCAGTCCTTAGGCCCTCTCAATGAACAGAGCTAAGAAATATATGTATGTACCTATACACACACTTTTATATTTATACTAGAGGCCCGTGAACGACATTCATGCATGCGTAGTGTCCCTAGGCTTGGCCGGCGATCAGGGCCAATTGGAACCTTCCAGCTGCCGGCCGGGGCCTCCCTTCCCCAGCTGCTGGCCGGGCTTTCCTTCATTCTGTGCTGCCTCCTGATGGTCACCACATGTCATACTGAGCGATCGAACTCCCAGTCTCCTGGTCAAACTCCTGAGCAGACAATTTGCATATTAGGCTTTTAAATATATAGATTTAATTTTATAAATCTTCCTACTTATCTTTCTTGATAGATAGATAGTTAGATAGATAGATAGATAGATAGATAGATAGATAGATAGATAGATAGATAACCTCCAAAACTATTTCAATTTAAAAATACAGGATGCATTCCAGCTTTTTCTTTTTCAAGTTTATAGCTTCTTTCTCTGACAATAAGAAACATGGCTCTCAATATCCTCAACAGATTTACTTATTTTCTCAGTCCTCTCAATTCTCAGTCCTTTAATGATTCTCCGAACCTTTGTAGAACTACTGCCATGCTCAGCCACCTTCTTCACACAGGCTCCAACTCCTCAGTTTTTCACATTCCAACATCTCTGAAATCAGATGCATCTTAAAACTTACTGTGTGTTATAGCATTTTATTGCAGCATTAATTCTTTCTTAATGTTACATAAAATAATGATGCCTGTTATGGTTGACAATATCTTAGCTTTGAAAAATGTGGTTATTTTGCCTGGAATTTAAGAGGATAAGTAAATTTGCCCTGGCTACTATGACTCAGTGGTTGGAGCATGGGCCCTGCACACTGAAGGGTCTTGGTTTCGATTTCTGGTTTGTGTCTGGGTTCCAGGTTCTATCCCGGCCCCACTCTGGGCTTGTGTAGGAGGCAGCTAATCAATGTCTCTCTCCCACATCAATATTCCTCTTCCTCTTCCCTCTCCAATTAGTTTTTGAGGCTTGTGTCTTAATGTTCTTGCTTTTCCAAAATTTATTAGTTTTGTTAAATAGTGTAATTAACATGTTAAGCGCCATGTCAGTCACCGGTGACTGACACTATACTTTCCGTCTGGACCGGTCAGTCACTGGTGCCACCAGCGTATCGGTGAAATCGGATATCTCGGGCTAAACAGAAAGCAAGACAAAACAGGCTTGGTGCTTAACGTGTTAATAGGATTTCATTGATAATATAACTAAAATATAACTAATTATTAATATATCTACTTAGTTATGTCTTGTAACCAAGCAACCAATACTTTTTAACTTTGTTCTCTTAGGATACTTATTTTGATTGTCATCCTACCTAATAATAGACAAATATGCAAATTGACCATACCTCTGACATACCCACAAGCCACGCCATCCAATCAGAGCGAGCATGCAAATTAACCCAAACCAAGATGGCTACAGCCACAGAGAGCAAGGTTTCCTAGGTAACAGAGGAAGCCAAGCTTTCCGCCTGCCCTTGCCAGGCCTAAGCCTCCACTCAAGCTACAAAGTTTCAATTACAGAAGGTAAACAAATTCAAACAAATGGCGGCAGAATGGAGCTTGAGAGAGCAGGCTAGGGTTGCCACCGGCAACAGGGGAAGCAAAGCTTTCCACACACCCTGGCCGGGCCCAGGCCTCCGCTTAAGGCTACAAAGTTTCAATTATAACCCCAACAGAAATGGCTGCCAGCCGTGAAGGGAGCCCCAGGCTTGGCTCCGCTCCAGGCTACAAAGTTTCAATTGTAGAAGGAAAATAAATTCCAGATACCAGGGACTCCACTTGGGTTGCCAGGGGGCGTGGCCAGCCTGCAAACCACCACAGGCCCCTAGCTCAGGCCGCCCCAGGCCCCAAGGGAACCCCACCCTGATCAGGGACACCCTTCAGAGCAAACCAGCTGGCCCCCACCCCTGTACCAGGCCTCTATTCTATCTAATAAAAGAGTAATATGCAGATTGATCATCACTGCAACACACAATATAGCTGCCCCCATGTGGACACAAGATGGTCACCACAAGATGGCCAGCAGGGGAGGGCAGTTGGGAGGCACCCAGCCTGCAAGGGAGGGCAGTTGAGAAGGACCAGGCCTGCAAGGGAGGGCAGTTGAGAGGGACCAGGCTTGCAAGGGAGGGCAGTTGGAGGCGATCAACCCTGCAGGGGAGGGCAGTTAGAGGTGACCAGGCCGGCAGAGGAGGGAAGTTGGGGGCAAACAGGCTGGCAGGGGAGTAGTTAGGCATCAATCAGGCTGGCAGCGGAGTGGTTAGGGGGTGATCATGCTGGCAGGCAGAAGCGGTTAGGGGCAATCAGGAAGGCAGGCAGGCAAGCAGTTGGGAGCCAGCAGTCCTGGATTGTGAGAGGGATGTCCGACTGCCCGTTTAGGCCCGATCCCAGGATCGGGCCTAAACGGGCAGTCGGACATCCCTTGAGGGGTCCCATATTGGAGAGGGTACAGGCTAGGCTAAGGGACAACCCCGCTCCATGCACGAATTTCGTGCACCGGGCCTCTAGTTTTAATATAATTTGTCTCTTAAATGATATATTATCCTTCAAACCTTGCCCTTATGGTATCTAAAAGATTTTTATTTGTGATCATTCTTTATACTAGCCTGTAAGAAGAAGTATTCATTGTATTTATAGGATCTTCGGAATCAACTCTATGAATCATATTATTTAAATTTCATTTCTGCTATTTCAAGAAGTAAACTGGAAGATATTGCAAATGCAGCATTAGCAGCTAATGCAGTACCACAAGTAGCCAAGGTAAGAGATTTTGGTTGGCTGATGAAATTTTGTTAATATAAAATATAGTAATATTCTGAAACCTGTTAGTCGAAATAGGTGTCTAATTTACAAAGGACCAGAACTACCTAAGAATATTCAGACTCATTACTTTTAGAAAGAGTTCTGATAATGTAAATTATCTTCAACTTGACCTGGACAAAATAAATCAAACCAAAGAAACATACTTAATGAATTTGAAAGATAAAAAGAAGAAGCTGAATCAATGTTTATTTTAGGCTGGGATTAGTATAATCTTTTTGCTCAACTTAGAAATAGCTTGCCAGTTGTGTTATCATAAATTATACTCAAAATGTATTGACATTGTTTTATCTATAATCTCTTATTTACCATAATATCTCTAGATCTTTTCTTACTTAGGAGAGAGGGTCTAAAAAAGGTATACTGCATATTATAAGAAAAATGAAATTCACAATAAGCCAGCAATTCTATATCATAGTGACAGGTTCAGCTTTGTTATAAATAAAGTCTATAGAATATATTCTTGGTTATAGCCCTGTTCTTCTTGACTTTAGATGAGACATAAATGAAATTCTGGAGAATAATATAGAGCAAATAAAAACTAAACAGCCATGCATTTACTTCTTATTTTTCTCACTGATTTTAGATAGTCTTCATTCATAGATTTAGATAATACTCTATTATTTCTGATTAGTTTTTGAGGCTTATGTCTTAATGTTCTTGCTTTTCCAAAATTTATTAGTTTTATATAAAACTAGGGGCCCAATGCACCAATTTGTGCCCCTTGAAAGGAACTGTGGGCCTCGAGGCTGCGGTGGACACAGGGGCGGGTCTTGGCCCATCCTCTGCGTCCCCACCTAGCTCCTCCCGCCACGGCCTCCCAGTCCCCTGTCTGCCGGCAGCCCCGCTCCCGCCACCACTCCCACACGCTGATGGCGCTGGCCCCGCTTGCACCCGCTGATGGCGCGGAGCAATTGGAGCCGGAGCCAGCAGCAGGTGCAATCAGAGCCGGCGCCGTCAGTGGGTGTGAGCAGCGGCTGCTGCCCCAATCACCCCTCAGGAGCAAGGATGATGGAGAAGCCCTGAGGGGTGATCAGGGCCGGCAGCTACCACTCACACCCACTGATGGCACCGAGCGATCGGGGCTGGCACTGGGCACCAGCAGCAGGTGCATGCAGCGGTTCTGGTGCCATCAGCCACTGGCTGCTGGCCCCGATCACTCCTCAGGAGCAGGGGGAGGTGGAGAAACCCTGAGAGGTGATTGGGGCCAGCCCCTACTGCTCGTTCCCGATGACGGTGCCAAGTGATCAAGGCCAGCAGCAGGTGTGAGTGGCAGCTCTGGTGCCGGCAGTGGGTGCAAGTGGGCCAGCACTGGCAGCAGGTGTGAGCGCCAGGCGGGACTGCAGCGCATGGGAGCAAAGAATGTTCAGTAACCACCAGAGGCTTGCCCCGATGACAGCAACCGAAGCCCCGCCTTGGCCTGGCGCCCCTGCTCACCTGCTCCACCATTCTGCCGCAGCCGACGCCCACCATGTTCCGCGCTCTGCCACCTGCTGCCGACCTCCGTCATGTTCCATGTGCACCCCCTGACAGTCAGCACATGTCATAGCGACCGGTTGTTCTGTTGTTCCACCGTTTGGTCTATTTGCATATTAGGGTTTTATATATATAGATTACAATTTTAGTTTTCTTAATTTGTCTCTTAATTTTACTTCTGAAGAATTAGTATAATTTTCCCCTACTTATAAACATTCATGGTAGAAAAACATGACTTTATTAGGGAAGCATGGTTAAACTGACTATAAAAATTTTAATTGTGCTTTTTCTTCAAAATTGATATCCATTTCCATCCCAACCATAATTTTTAAAAAAAATTTGTCTTCATAAATTTTGTTTTCTGAAAATATTACTCTCCTCCTTGATAATTTATTGCTTAAAGGCTTTTATTTTGTTTTTTTGTTTATTGGTTTGAGAGGGGGGGGGGGGAGAGAAACACATCATTTGTTTTTCCACTTATTTGTTTTTCCACTTATTTATTCATTGTTTGATTCTTGTATGTTCCCTAACCGAGAATCAAACCTGCAACCTTGGTATATCAGGACCATGCTTTAAAATAAGCCAGAGCTAAAGGGTTTATTTTTGGTTTTGTGGGTTTTTTTTTATATATTAAGTTTATTCTTGCCCAGTTAGGCAATCTGTTACATAGTATGATTTTTAGCTATTGAATAAAATTGTAATTTTTGCCATTGGAATATTAAATGAAACTAAATGTGCTTTATTGTAAAATTGACTTGTAAACCTTTTTTTTGTTTGTTTCTAGGTTTTTGATCAGTATCTCAATTTTATTACTTTGGAAGATGATATGTTTGTTTTATGTAATCAAAATAAGGAGCTTGTTTCATATCGTGGTATGTAAAAATAGGAATATTGAATTCATTGTTAACAAAATGAATGGTGTACTGTAAAAAAAAATGAACTTGTTTAGTGCAGTCCAAAACCAGCTTTGTTTACAGCTATAGAGCTCAATAAGATTTTTAAAAGCATGCAAAGAACACAGGTGTCATACTGAATTTGGTCACATATAAACAAAATTTATTTAATAAACCTGTTTTGTAAGCTCAGTGAAGTATCAGTTTTTTTACCTTTTAGGTGCTGCATAGCAACTTGCATGAAAGGTTTACTCATGGCAAGTAAGACAGTATTTTCAGTAGTAAGATTCAATTAATTCTTTAGTATTTTAACCTTGGACAAGAACAAGTTACTTCTCTGTGCTCCAGTTCCTTATCTGTAAATAAGGGGGGGTAATACTACTACCTACCTCAGAGAGTGTTTGTGGGCATTAAATAGATCAGTGTAAAATGCCCAGAAAAGGTTCTGCGCAAGGTATGCACTCGGAAAAAGTTGAATATTGCTGTTTGTCAAGATCAGACAACAACCACAAGGAGTCAGCAGCTTCTAGAGTACTGTTACGGAATGAAGTGCCTTCTCAAATATAGGTTGTTAGACTCCACAGTAGTGAGATTGAGTATTGGTTTCAAAGCAAACGCTGTCTAACCACCTCTAGAGTTTGCTTTCCAATTTTGGTAAACTGACCATTCCTGGGATGTAGATTAAAATTAACAGACATTCATCACACACACACACTACATTATATTGTCTGTGTTTCTTTGTTGATTTTTTTTGTAAGAACACTTAACATGAGATCTACTTTCTTAACATTTTAAAGTGTACAGTATTGTTGACTATAGGTACAACGTTGTATAGCATATTTCTATAACCCGTGTTGTTTAACTGAAATTTAATGTCCATTGATTAGTTATATCAAATATTTTTAAGAAAATTGCAGACTGTAAAAGATGTCATTAGCCAATTCAGTGAAATAATCATTAATTTGCTACTTAAGCATTGAGATGTTTGATGATGACTAGAATTTCAGTGGCTCTTAAGTGGAAAACATGTTCCCACTTAAGGGAGCACTTGGAAATGTGTAAGTGCCAGTTGTCACAACTGGGTGGGCTGCTGCTAGCAGGGTTAGATGTTCTGCATTGTGTAAACCATGCTCACACAGAAAATGGTTCTGCCCAAAATGTCAGTGGTGCCCTATTATGAAACACTGGACCAAATGATAAGCTACCTAAAAGAAGAGAATATGAATATTTTGGTTTCATTGAGCTCCTTGATATACTTTTAAAAAGAAATTAAACAGCATTCCTACGCTTGATCTTAGCCAAAAGCTCAAAAGCGATAAACAACACTCCTAAAAGGATATACTTGTTGAATTGCCCATGTAAGAGATTTTTGATAGTAGTTGTTATTTACAGAAATTTATTCACAGTTAATTGAGTTATAAATTAATTACTTAAGTTACATGATTAATGCCTAGTTTCCCTTAAGTCTTTAAACTAAACTTATAAACTTTAACACGTTATTTGTAAATCTGGTTACATAAACAAGCACCTTTACTTTTATCAATTAACTTAAACTGAACAACTAAATTCTAATCCTATTTAACAACTTATTTAGCTTAGTTTGTTAAATTTCCTTAAACAGTTTAAATTGCCTTTATAAATTCACTATATTAAATTTTATTTTTAAGTACTTCAGATACGAGACTAGGCAAATTTATAAATCTAACAAGCACAATCTTCCCAAATATTTAAATAATTAAAAAAAATAATTAAATTCATAATGAGTCTAAGTTCATTATACATTCAAGTACTTGTAAATTTAATTTTCTTACACTGCCTCTCAATTTTAAAAAGCACAAGTCTGAAATTATTAATAAATTTAAAATATAAATTTATTTAAGTACAATCACATCTTAAACTGCTCATATTCTAAATAGTATAGTTATTATAATAATTCTAGGTTGCTTCATAAAGCACTTTACAGTATAAGCTCATTTGCTCCTTAGAATAACTTTGTGAAGTAGGTATTACTATTTTCATTTTCAAATGAAGAAACTGAGTCTCAGATGTTAAGGAAGTTAATAAGGAAATAGCAGAACCAGGTTACTAAGCCCAGGCACTTACTCCAAGGACAGCACTCTTAACCATTATGTAATTACTAGAGGCCCAGTGCACAGAATTTATGCACGGGTAGGGTCCCTAGGCCTGGCCAGTGATCAGGGCTGATGAGGACCTTCTGGCTGCTCCCTGGGACCTTCCTTCGTTCCGCACCACCCCCTGGTGGTCAGTGTACATCATAGCGAGCGATCAAACTCCTAAGGGGACACTTTGCATATTAGCCTTTTATATATATAGATGTGCCAAATCCTCTCACACAATACAAGTGCTTTAACTGATCTTAAGCATATTATTCCAAACATAAATCAAATATACTAATGCCATGGATTTGATTATCTGCTTTCTGTGGGTTGAGAATTTATCTTGTAAAGGAGGCAGATTTATATATCAGACTCAGGCTACTATCTCAGACAAACCAGATTTTTATCACAAGTGAGTTGATGCTATATAGATGGAAAGGTTTTTGACTATTCAGGTCAGTTCTTAGAGTGTGGGATTAGGGTATAGGACCAAAGGACCAGAAGCTTCCATGTAGATTTTTACCTGTATAAGTTATTAACAGAATGAACTGAGTGTTTTCCTAGATTGGTGTCCCTTGGTTTACATAATTCACAATTTACCCTTATGCCATTTCTATCATCAATTTAGATAGATGGCGGTCTGCACCAAGTAGTAACATATTTTTTCATACAGATTCTGTATTACCTGGCTCAGTTCTTTATTATTTTTATGTTCTTTGCATGGACAAAGTATTTCTTTACATATTTTGATATATCCACTTCAATTTTGTTTTCCTTTCATGTTAATCACAAGTAATATTAAATTTAATAATTTTTTCACATTCAGGATGTTTAGAAATTAAAAATAGTATATAGACCATATTTTAGTGTAATCTTTTAACAAATAGTTACTTGTCAGACACTGGGCCTAGTTATTGTGTGAAATAGGAAGATGAATAAGGTCAAATTTTTGACTGTCAAGGACAGATTTCACAACAATGTTTCTGAAAATATAGCCCCAAGAATTATCTAAGGTGCTTGTCAAAGTTGCATATTTCTTAGAATTATTTCAAATCTATTGAATTGAATCTCTAGGGGAAAGGACCAAGAATCTCTAGTTTTTAATAGCTTTCATAGAAATTTCTTTCTCTTCCATATTCCTAGAGTGATTCTTATACTCACTAAAGTTTGGGAACCACTTATGTACCATCTAGTAGATCAGAAAAGAATTTAATATAACTCAACATAATAAAAAGAAAATGATACGTGAAGTTGGTCTTGTCATAATTGATTTGCATTATCCTTTTCTGGCAGTAGTTGAAGATCAAGAGTTTTTTTTAGGCCATCTAGTGCTTGTGAATAAAACTATGGAATACAATATTTATTTTTCTATTACTCTGGCAAAAACTTTGTGTATTTTATATGGTGGCTTTTTTCTTATTACTGCTCTGATATTGATACTACTTACTATTAATACCGAGGTGGAATTTTTTTAAGGTAGTATTATTTTTAATGGATACTTGTAAAGTTTAAGCATAAAAAATTTTACTTATTTGAGTATTACATATGTTATTAAACCGAGTATTGATTAGGAGTTTAATAATAATTTTAAGAGTTTAATAAAATAAGGCATATAATTTGGTCTCTTTATTTCTCCTTTACTTGTGTCATTTTAGCTATTAACAGGCCAGATATCACAGACACTGAAATGGAAACTGTTATGGATACTATTGTTGACAGCCTCTTCTGCTTTTTTGTTACACTGGGTAAGTTTTCAAGTCTTTCTGGTTATTTCTTCAAAGTAAATTATTTAACAACTCATTTGAATCTGTTACACTATAATATTCTGTTTTTGTTTTTTATACACTCCACTTATGCACTTATTTAAACTATTTGTAGAAAATAACCTGAAAGAATCCATATCTAATTCTTAGTGGGGATTATTTTAATGTATTGGAATCAAGAGAGTTAACATTATACATGGCTAAAATTTGAATGTTCTTTATTATGTGTGTGAATAACTTGCCATCATACCAAAACAAAGTTTAAAAATTTGCTAATAGTCCAATTTTTACTTCTGCAGTTGACTGAGCACGCTTTGTATAGAATCTAAAATGCAACAATTTCAGCATATACAAAATACAGTGTTCTAAGTTTGTTTTATGAACTTCTCAGTGCAATTGTTTTTTATTTTAGAATTTTTTGCCTTTGAAAAATGTGGAGTAATAAAGAAATTAAGAAGTCTTAATAAGTTGATAATTTTTAGGAGCATTTAAAGTTATGTGAAGAGGTGTTTTCTATTATCTTTTAAATTAGTATTTCAAAAAGATTGTAATCCTTTATGGTTAATTTGTAATATAAGTAAAAAGTAACAATACCAAACTGTTAAATTATCTTCATTCTTTTACTTTAAGTGAAATTAAAGTGAATCTTGTGAGTAGAGAGTAAACGTACTTTTTGAAACTGCCTGTAGGGTGTTAAAATGCTGATTTAGGGAATTTATTGAAAAAAATCTGGTCACATTGATTGCCCAACACTATATAAAAATAGTCTTTCTGACTCCCTAATGTTTTCTTTGTAATTGGGAAGGTTCATTTTGCTTTTACTTTTCAAGATTATAAATCCTTTTATGTTTGTAGCCTAAAATTATATACATGTATTGTATGTTATTTTTTAATGCTGATAAATTTTGTAAGCATCCATTTTAATTATTAAGAGTGGAAATCATTGCTAACATCTGTTGTTAAAATAGGTGCTGTTCCTATAATCAGATGTTCAAGAGGAACAGCAGCAGAAATGGTAGCAGTGGTGAGTTTATGCAAATATCCATTGGGGATAAATAATACTGCATCACCTATTTTCCATAAATACCTCAAATGTTTTTGTTAATTTTAAGAATATGATTGCTATGAGTTACATATTTAGTACCTAAAGCAAATATTTTTACAACATTGGAATTCCACCAAAAATAAAAAGTAATCATTGTGTACTTCTATGTAATGGAGTAAGATGATTTACTTCAATGTGCTATTCTAGCCCTATTATTTGAAAAACTAAAGGCCCGGTGCACAAAAAATCATGCACTCTCGGGGGGTGCGGGGGGGTGGGGAGGTCCCTCAGCCCAGCCTGCGCCTTCTTGCAGTCTGGGACTGCCTCGGGGGATGTCCATCTGCTGGCTTAGGCACGCTCCCCAGGGAATCGGGCCTAAACTGGTAGTCAGACATCCTCTGGCAGCCCGGGAGCCCATGGGGGATGTCCAACTAACGGCTTAGGCCTGCTCCCACGCTTCCCATGGGGATCAGGCCTAAGCCGTTAGTAAGACATCCTTAGCATCACTGTGAGCCTGGCTTCTGGCTGAGTGGCTCTCCTGCTGTGGAAGTGCACTGACCACCAGGGGGCAGCTCCTGGGTTGAGCATCTGCCCCCTGGTGGTCAGTGTGCATCACAGTGACAGGTCGTTTCGGTCATTCCACCGTTAAGGTCAATTTGCATATTATCCTTTTATTATATAGGATAGGATGGGAAACTTTTCATTGTTTTTGTTGTTGTTGTTTGCTTTGTTTTTTGGTTTTTTGGGTTTTTTTTACAGAGAGAGAAGAAGGGAGAGAGATAGAGAAATAGAAACATCAATGAGAGAGAAACATCATCAGTCACCTGCCTCCTGCACACCTCCTACTGGGGAATAAGCCTGCAGCCCAGGCATGTGCCCTGCCTGGGAATCAAACCATTAACCTCTTGGTTTATGGGCTGAAGCTCAACCACTGAGCCACACCGGTCAAACTAACCCTATTTTTTTTTTTTTTACTTGCATATATATTCCTCATTCAGCCTTTTCTTTTTTCTTTTTTTTCAGCCTTATTTTTCCAAATAGTATTTTATACCTATTTGATCCCACAAAACTGTTTAATGTTTAACTTTATTTAGCAAATATTTATTAACAATTATAACCATTTTAAAAATGGTGAGGTGCATTTTGCTACAATATTGGAATAAAATATTCAATATAAATTGAGCACTCAAAATTTGCTTAAAAGATTAAAAAGTAAATAAGGACTTAGAAAAATTACTGAAAAGGAAAGAGGGTAAATGACGTTTTTTAGTTTTATAAGCCCAGATGAATCAATGACTGGTGGAGGGCTGCTTTCTTTTACTTATTTCATTTCTATTCTGGAGCCTCTTGTAGCCTCCACTATATAGTCACCTTCCTTGGTACAACAGAGTCATGCTTGGGCTGAGAAGATGGGTCATTACTGCAAAGCATTTTCTGTACTTAAAAGTATAAGTAGTCAAGGAAAAGGGATTGTAAATGAAATCAGGTCTGAGTCACAGAAGAAGAGGCATTGGTCTTTTCAAGTTCACGTTATGATGATATTGAATAGTGAAGAAGCTAAAATATTTAAGATTTTAGAATTGCTGTTTTGTAAAGAAATTTCAAGTTTCTTAGTTATGACACTAATAATATAGTATATATTATAGTTCAGTGAAACTTCTTTAAGAGTAAATGTAAAATTTGCTTTTTTCAGAAACTAGACAAAAAACTTCGGGAAAATCTAAGAGATGCAAGGAACAGTCTTTTTACAGGTGACACACTCGGAGCTGGCCAATTCAGGTATTATGTTAGTTAATTATACTTATAGGATTTGAAAATGAAACATTTGTAGTTTTGGGGGTTTTCTTATGAGAAAATACTCTTATAGTTGAAATTTGTTTCTTTTTAAAAATGAGGTAACCATGATCAGGGTTTTGACTCAAATTGTTTTTTAAATACAAATGAAATATTTAATTTACTTTCTTTTGTTAGAAATATTTGTTTTGCATTTTTATCATCTGTTGGAGAAATTTTTCTGTTTCTATGACTTTGAAGGTCAGAAGCCATTTCCTTAATTCTCAGTTAGCTTCTTGGTAATGAAAACAAATAAGTGAAAAACTTGTGAAGCTTATATCTATTTCTCCCTATTAACTAGTTTCCATTTTTATATTGAAATACTAATAGTTTAAACTAATAAGGTGTTTTTGTCTTTGTTAGCATATCTAGCCTGAGTAGATAATGTCAAAGTTACTGGCTGCTCAATTATTGCATTTTGCAATAGGGTATAACATTTGATTACTAAACATGGAAGATATTGGAGTGAAGAACTAAAGAAATTCATACAAATGAATTTATTTCAAGGGAAGAATACTCAAATATTCTTAAATATTTTTCACATTGTTTCTCATTAAGTGGAGCAGAAACATCAAAATCTCACTTGTTTATTGCAACAGAAGCAATCATTGTGTTGTCATTCCCTATTTAATAGTTCCTTTTTATAGTGCCAATATAAAGACACTTTTTAAAAAATATATATATTTTATTGATTTTTTACAGAAAGGAAGGGAGAGGGACAGAGAGTTAGAAACATCAATGAGAGAGAAACATCGATCAGCTGCCTCCTGCACACCCCCTACTGGGGATGTGCCTGCAACCAAGGTACATGCCCTTGATCGGAATCGAACCTGGGACCCTTGAGTCCGCAGGCCCATGCTCTATCCACTGAGCCAAACCAGTTAGGGCTATAAAGACACTTTTACTTGAATAATTTTTTAAAAATTTACATTATTATAATATAGTTGTCTTATTTTTAATTTGTTGGATGCATTTCTAAATTAATTAGTGGTCAGCAGCCTTGAGGGACTGTTGTTAAATACATTTGAATCCAGTTAGTTGTGGGCTAATTATTCTCAGTGAGAACTTGGTAATATCTGGAGAAATATTTGGTTGTCACAACTAGGAATCTACTGGGCTGTGATATAGGATGCTGCCAAACATCCTACATGTATAAGACCCTCCATAATGAGGAATTATCCAGCCCTAAATGTCAATAATGCTGAGTTGAGAAACCCTGCCCTAGGCTATCCTTCCTTGCTTTCCTTCCACCTCGCTCTGGAGTAATAAATGATAGTAAGTGGTAAGGGTGCCACTTCTAATTTTTATTGCTAGTCTTATATTCAGGGAGAGTTCGCTGTCTTGCACCCAGTAGGGTGGAGTGAGTTAACTATAATGGTCAGAGGTCTCTTGCAGAACAAAATATATATAGTTAATATAATCAGATAGCAATAACTTCTGAAAATGAACATGTATTTCTGATACAGTAGTGCTTTTAAAGCAAAGCTCTACAAGTTTTTAAGACACATGGCAACCAAATGACTTTTTGCTTTAAGTGTAGTCTATTTCACATTTAAATTGTAATAATGGAGTAAAGCAACATATGAAGTGACTTGTAAGTGAATAATTATGTAATTAGGTTCCATTGTGGCATGATGTTTTAGTTTTATGCAATTATAATGCGATACGGTTTTATGAGACTTCTCTAAAGTCTGCTTTTTAAACTTATGTTTACAGGGAAATAATTACAATTTGCAATTGATAAAACTGTCAAACATTTGTGTAAATTTATAAGATTCTAACTGGCCTTTCCTTTTTTAAAAAATATGAAATATAAATCTGGTTAGAAGTGACTTATTCTTTCTTTGATAACTCTAATAATTATTCTGTAAAAGCATTTGTATAGATTTTTTTCCTTTAAAAAGTACCTAAGTAAGACATAATCCAGCATTTTACACAGACTCTAAGTAGTCCAAAGCATTACTTTACTTGACTGACTGAACTAGAAAAATTTTTAAAAAGCAAAGTATTATGAAATGCCATATTTTTTTGTTCATATCAAAATGACATATACTGAAAAGTATTACAAAAATTTAGATGTATACACTGGCATCAAGATTTATATAATTGTTTTTAATATATTTACAGCTTCCAAAGGCCTTTATTAGTCCTTGTTGACAGAAACATAGATTTGGCAACTCCTTTACACCATACTTGGACATATCAAGCATTGGTGCATGATGTACTGGTAAGAAGCTAAATGTACCCCTTTTTACTAAGATGTAACATTAGTGAGTCCCTTCATTTAAAATTAACATCATGGCTTCACAAATACACATGATAATGATGGAGCTGAGAAATATGGACAAAAAGAGTGATAGGCTTTGGTATCATTGGATGCTGGAGAATGGTGAAGTTCCAAACTTAAGATCTTTAAATTGTAAGATAAATCAATGGTATTTTGGTCATAATGGGAAAAAGGAAATGGAGGAAAATGAATGACATTTTTGTTTTAAATACTGAGTAAGTAAATAAATATGTTCTTAGGGAGAAAAGCTATAATTTCTCCCATGTTTCTGGGAGTCAGTTAAGCTTCATTTTATAATAAAAATAAGCATATTACACCATGTTTTTCTGAAGTAATTCCACTATGTAATCTCATGCTTAAAAGAAAAGCCTGCATTATTTATCTACATGTTATGTATGGCAGGTGATATACAGAGATAAATAAAACACAGTCCCAATCTTCAAAGGCAGTGGGAAGAAAATATGTACACATATAATTTCTGTACAAGACGCTATGTAGTAGGGCAAGAACAGTTTCCATTTAAAAGCAAATTGAGACACAGAAGTTAAAGAATTTGAACCTATATCATTGCCTCTGTTGAGACTATAATTCTAATTTACTCCTATCTGGCCTCTAGGGATTATAGTATAAAGTTGTGTCATTATTGCAAAGATTGCCTGAAATGTCATGTATTAAAGGAAATAAAAGACATGCAGTAAATGATTTGGACTTAATAGTTTATTTCTTTAAAACCCAGATTTAGCTGTAAAGTATTTCTTTAAATTAGATTTCAGGATTGCTAATGGAAATTGGCAGTTCTGCACAATTGTCTATCCTAGAGTCCTGTGCTATTCTCGACTCTTTAAGATGAGTGTCAATGAAATAGTAGTCAACTCTGAGTCAATAAAGAGAGCAAGAACAATCAAAGGGACCACGGAATTAAACCCTGAGTAATGGACCATGGAAGCCAGTTTTAGGAGGTCAAGTATAAGAAGCTGAAGAAGAGGACATTAATTCAACCATTATTGGAGTGCTTACTCTCTTACAGAACAAGACCTTGTTTTAGCAATAAAAAAAACAAAGGAAAATATTCCTTTCTTCCTGGAGTGTAACATGCTAGCAGGAGAGACAGGTAATATGTAAAACAAACAAAACATATAACATTTCAGAAGAAAATACTCTGGAGGAAAATTAAGTAATGGAGAACAGAATTACAATTATAAAATAGGGAGGACCTGCTGAAAAGGGGACACATTTGAGGAAAGGTCTAAAGGAGGTAAGGTAGTAAATTATGTTTCTATATGAGAGAACAGCATTCCAGATGGAAGGATGTCCATTATCAAGGTAGCCAGAGCATAATAAGGCAGGAGATGAAGCTAAATAGGACTTAGGAAGCAATATAGCATAAGAGAGTGATTTTCAACCTTTTTTATCTCATGGCACACATAAACTAATTACTAAAATTCTGTGACACACCAAAAATAATTATTTTTGCCTATCTGACAAAATAGGTATAATTTTGATTCATTCACACTGAACAGCTTTTATTGTGTTGGCTGTTGTCATTTTTTAATTTGACAATATAAGGGGAAAAAGGTCAATGCCTCTGACTAATCAGGTATTACATGTTTTAAAAATTCTTACAGGGGAAAAAAAAAGTCTGTCTTAATAAGTCTATAAAAAAATAAAAGTTTAACAATGTAAGTAAAAAAAAAAAATGTGTGACACATGGTTGAAAATCACTGGCATAGGACATTATAGACCATTGTAAGAATATTGACTTTTAATTTTTAGGGAAATGGGAAGTCACACGGGGTTTTAAGTAAAGGACCAACATCTGATAGACTCCTTGGGGATATAGAAAGAGTCAAGGAGACCAGTTAGGAGGCTTTTGCATTTATCGTAGCAAGAGATGATAACTTACACCAGAATGGAAATGGTGTGGTTTATGGTAATCTGTTGAACATAGAGTATTGTAAGATTTGCTGATGAATTGGATGTGGGATCCAAAAAACAGAGAAGTCACAATGCTTTGACCTTTGCAAATGAACAGATCTTATTTTCTGAAATGGAAAAAAAATAGAGCAATTTCATGGGGAAGATCAGATGTTGAGTTTTGGACATGTTAAGTGTTAGCTAGCTACCTATTTAGGTATTCAAGTGTAGATATCAAATAGGTAATTAGATACATCTGTCTGAAGTTCAGGAGAAACATCTGTTCTAGAGAAATAAATTTAGAGTAGTCCACATATAGATGGCATTTAAAGCCAAGAGATAAGATGAGATAACTTAGGGCCGTGGTCGGCAAACTGTGGCTCGCGAGCCGCATGCGGCTCTTTGGTCCCTTGAGTGTGGCTCTTCCACAAAATACCACAGCCTGGGCGAGTCTATTTTGAAGAAGTGGCGTTAGAAGAAGTTTAAGTTTAAAAAATTTGGCTCTCAAAAGAAATTTCAATCGTTGTACTGTTGATATTTGGCTCTGTTGACTAATGAGTTTGCAGACCACTGACCTAGGGAATGAGTGTAGGTAGAAGAGAGAAGATGTCCAAGACTGAACTCTGAGGCATTTTAACATTAGAGGTTGGGTGATGAATAGGAACTAGCAGATGAAGCAACCAATGAGGTATGAGAACTAGATCTGTGTCATTTTGGAAGCCAGTGAATTAAATGTTTCAAAGAGGAGGCAGGCATCAGCTTGGACAAATGTTGAAGACTTAAGTCACCATTGCATGTGGCAGTGTCAAACTTGTTAGTGACTTTGGTAAGAGCAGCCTTCATAGTGTAGGAGCAAAATACTGAAGTGGTTTTAAGAAAGATTGGAGGGGGAGGCATAAGAGAGTGAATATAGACAAACCTAAAAGAGTTTTGCTGTGTAGGAGAGCTGAGAAAAGGGGTGATTTTTGGAAGGAGATGTGAGGTCAAAAAAAGAACAAAGAGCAATTACAGGATTGTTGTATATCAATGGGAATGATCAAAGGAGATAAGAATATCCTGCAGGTCTATAGGAGGCATTAGTGACCAGGATGACTATAGACCAGGATTTCTCAATCTTGGCACTACTGACATTTTGGACTCAATAATTCTTTGTTCTGGGGGGCTGTCCTGTGCATTGTAGGATTTTTAGCAGCATTCCTGGTTGTACCCTCTAGATGCTATTAGCACTCCCTCAGTTGTGACAACCAAAATGTCTTTACACATTGCCAAATATACCTACGGGGGTGTGGTGGGGGTGGGGGTAAGGGGGCAAATGACGTCTCATTGAGAACTGTTATAGGCCAGTGATGGGAGTTTCAACACTGGTGTTGTTTTAGGGAAGAGGACAAATAAAGAGTCTGGGAGTAGCAAGGAAGCCACCTGTGCCAATCTCAGGTCCACTGATAGGAAATGTGTGAGGAGTAAAAAACAACACACAGATGGTTAATTTCTAAGAAAGCTACAGGGGATAGCCACTTAGTTCAATTAGAGCAAAAAAGTACCATGGAAGAAGTTTAGAGTTGATGTTCAGAACAGGAGATTTTGCTGATGACTGAGTATGAGTTCCAGAGGGCATGACAGAAGTGATTTGGGAGTCAGTGATTGGGGAAGTACTAAAAGCATACAGAGATTGATGGGCATGATGAGATCCTTTTGATAGTCTCAAATTATATTTGGTTAGTGGAGTCCTGACTCTTGGGTAGGACCGAGGGGCAGCAATATCTTAGAACAGCGGTCGCCAACTGGTGGTCCGTGAGGTCCAAAAGGTTGGCGACCACTGTCTTAGAACATACAGTTCAGGGGTCACCTCTTCTCTCCTGCCAGCGGTGTGTGGAGACTGTATAGAGCTTTGAGATACTGAGATCCTTTCTAAGTACTGATCTTGCAGAGTTCTTGGAGGAAATTAATGCACATGATTCTTTGAATTCAGGAGATAAGACTTATGTACAAATAATTGCAATAAATGGAAGATGCTCTGAGTCCCCATTGGGACATGTAACTTAGAGCAGAGATTCCCCAAAACCAGATAAGGCTGATGCTGATCCTTAAAGTTTTCTCTCTTCCAGAGTGAAATGAGAATGATAAGGATAAGGACTATGAATTGAATTTTTATGACTGACCTTCATATTAATTTTTTAGTGCTTTACCTTTTATTATTGTATCCTTGTGAAATGTACTACTTTTTATTTTCTACTCTTTTAAATTAAAATATTCTTTTAAAAATACAGGATGGTAAAAGTGGATGGTAGGGTTTTGGTTTTGTTTTGTTCTAAGTTTCTTCACTTAGCTTCACAGAATAAAAAGTTGGCAACCTTGTGTCTCCAAAGAATTCACTGCAACAAGTATTTATTAAGTGCCTGCTCTGTACCAGACACTGTTGGAGTCACTGAGATACAGGGTGAGCAAAGCAGATGTGATCCATGCTTGCATGTTGGGTAGAATAGTCGATTCCTGTGGATACTTGGGTTATTGTTGTTTTTATTTTTTGTTATTAGCAATGCACATCTCTAACTTTTGGGAGTAGGTTCTCAAATTTTTTTATTATTGTTTAAGCAGTGTTTTCTCAGTATATTAGTATTAAAACTAGAGGCCCGGTACACGAAATTCATGCACAGGTGTGGTCCCTAAGCCCGGCCGGTGATCGAAGCGTGAGCCTTTGGTGTGGAAGGGCAGGTCCCAGCTGACCTCTGGGCACTGGGCAGCACCTGGACCCCTGGAGTGCCGTGCACCCCCCTCTGCCTGAGTCATGGCACCCGAGTCCCCACGCAGAGATGCAGTGAGCACAGCCAGACACCGTGGCCCAGGGCACAGCGTGGGCCTCTGGGTCACCCAGCAGTGCCTTATGGAAGCCAGCGGGCAGCACGCTCTCTCCCAGCCGGCCTCAGAGACTGGCTCTTGCGTGAACCCACGGGGAATCCGACCGGCCCCTGCAGTCTGGCTGCGGCCCAGCTCACCTGGAAGATGCCATGTGGGTACAGGGCGGGCTCATCGCAGGCGCCTGGCGTGTGAGCCCTGGTGTCCCAGGGGAGAGTAGCAGGTGGAGTGACAGCGAGCTCGGCGGACACCCCGCATTCTCACCGCACCTCCATCCCCGTCACCCCTGCCCCCAGGTAGCCAGCAAGAGGTCGCAGCACGTTGCCGACACCTGCCATGTTCCACACCACCCCCTGGTGGTCAGCGCACATCATAGTGAGCAGTTGAACTCCCATTTGAACTCCGGTCGAGGGGACACTGCATATTAGGTTTTTATTATATAGGATATTTAGGTGTTTGAAAATAGTCTTTTGAGGAGATTGGTTTTAGTAACTACATGACTTATATTGAATTGATCATTAATTTTACTGCCGTTTCTAGATGTGAAAAATCTGTAACTGAGAGAATCATAAATTGTAACACCACCATTTTTGGTTGAGTGTTAAAACTGCTGCTTTTGAAGTTTGTTCTAAGCTTTTAAAATTCTTAATTATACTCTTCACCTCCACAAGATGGAGTAAAAGTTCCAGATAGGTATTCTTTTTGTGCCTTTGGCCCTTTGCTACCTGACTCTTATTATTTGAAACTTTAAATCAGAATTTATGCTTATATACATAGGGACTTTTGTAAAGTTTGTTGTTTTCTTGTCAGTCAAGAAATTAAAAGGAAGTGGTTTCTAAGTTAGTGTATACATGTGAAACGTTATTAGAAAAGCATTTTAGAAGCACTCATTGTCTTAAAGATGTGTGATTCCAATATAACAGATGCCTAAGTGTAGTTCAAAAATTTGGTACTTTGAAGGTTGATGCTCTGTTGATTCTCTAATCTTTACTACATCTTGGACAGCACTCTATAGGAATAGTTTCAGGCATTTGCCTAAAACTCAAGAGGGTAATGTAAACTTTACTAATTTAATATAAGCACAGATTGTTTATAACTGAACAAACTATAGTTGATCATAAGAAGTTTCTACTAAAGGTGTGGGCTATCTAAAAGCCCAGAAGACAGCCTTGAGTTCATTTGGTATTGTTTAGTATTTCCATATTCATTGCTATTTCTGAATTTGGGTTAAAATTTTATTTAATCTAAGGGAAAGAAGAGTATTTTTATTTACTATTTGCTGACCTAGTTTTAGATACTACTGGTTTTTTCCCTTATGTCCTCGTTGCTTAGTACATAAGATTTTGAGACATTTATGTATGTTTATGATTAACCATTTTCTTTTTCAATTAAATAATTCTTACAAATACTCTAAATTTGATTTTTTTTTCATTTTTTTTTTTTTTTTTTTTGGTTTTCTAAATCATTAAGGCCCAAATTCTTTAGTGGTTTAGAGATTGAATAAATTGCTTATGAATTGAGATTATCACGTGGAAACTATTAGAAAATGTTTTTATTGTCAGCAGTAAATTGGGGGGCAGGGAGAGTTTCAGGTCATGATATCCAGAGTTACAAGGAATTCTGTTTTAATAAGAGTAAACAAGCTTACCAAAGTGTCCCTGACATTGTGGATCTGTATAGAATTCCTTGACCTCTCAATGAAAATAGGTTAGGTTTTCTGCTTAATCTAAAACAACCCTCAAGCCTCTGTGGATTAAAATAACAAATATTTCTTTTTTTTCCCTAGTCCAATGTCAATGGGTAAGGGGGAGCTATGCTCATGGATTCAGTGCACTGAGGCCCCATCTCAGCATGTCCATTCACCATAACTGTGGCAAGGGGCAAACAGTTGTGGGCTGTACTTTAAATCTTGTTTCATTGATATGAATAAAATTTTAAGACTTTCATTAGGGAATATCCTATATAATAAAAGGCTAATATGCAAATCGACCGAACAGCAGAACGACCGGTTGCTATGATGCGCACTGATCATCAGGGGGCAGACACTCAATGCAGGAGCTGCCCCCTGGCAGTCAGTGCGCTCCCGCAGGGGGAGCACCATTCAGCCAGAAGCCAGACTCCTGACTGGCGAGTGCAGCGGTGATGGTGGGAGCCTCTCCTGCCTCCCAGGCAGCACTAAGGAGTAGGAAGCCAAGTGGTAAGGAGCAGTGAGTAGGCGGGCGATAAGGAGTGAGAGCTCCCAGACTGTGAGAGGGATGTCCCCCAAGGGGTCCTGGACTATGAGAGGGCGCAGCCTGGGCTGAGGGACTCCTCCTCCCCCCGAGAATGCATGAATTTTTGTGCACCGGGCCTCTAGTTTCATATAAAATCACAAAGTCAGAGAATACTGTAATGAACCTCCATGTGCATCATTTAGCTTACCAGACACTATGCAACTTACCCATTTTATCCCAGGCATTATATGATCTTTTGCTTAAATACTTCAGTATATATCTTTTAAAAAAGAAAGGTGCTATAATTTTACTATCTTACCCAACAAAATTAACAATTGTTTTTTGGTAATCTCGAATATTTTTATATTCATTATTTCTTGTTTCAGAAATACATCTTTACAGTTAGTTTGTTCAAACAGACTTCCAAACAATATCTATTGTTGATGTTTCCATTGCATTGGTTGATATATCTTTTTAAGTTTCTCAGTTTACAACAATTTCTCTCTTCCCACTTCTTTTCTATTGCCATTTTTGGGGTAAAGGAGTTGGCTTGGTTTTCTAAAGAGTTTTATACATTCTGCATTTGGTTGATTGTATCCTTGTGGGGTACAATTTGACGTGTTATTCTATCCAGAGTATTTCCTGGAAACTGATAATAGATGTATTAGAGACTTGATTAGATTTGGCTCAATTCCTTGCCAACATATAAGTTACTTTTACTTTGCTTTTTTTCTCATGTGAATGTTAAATCTTAGCTCTGCATCAGTAGATGTCACCCATATTATTCAAATCTCATTTTGTTAACATTCGCTTTGTCCAGGTCTGTTTTAATTTGTGAAATGAAAATAAGACTGCTAAAGACTTGCACATTTATATCTGGTGATTTGGGAAACCGTTATCCAGTCTTCTAAGTCAAGAAAGTGTGAATGTCAGTGGAAACAGATTAGATTCTGTCATGTTAAAACTAATCTTGTTGTCTTTTATTTGTATAAATGTTCAGTTTATTTAACATGGTTGAGTACAACACAGAATGTTCTCATTTCCTAATTTTCAAAACTGAAATTAGTTTTCCTTATTTGCCTGGCCATTATGCAAACAGTGGAAAAGTTCTTGCCATTATTATGTTATTTCTCAAAACTCTTAACATATTTTATATCTTTACTAGGGACCCGGTGCACGAAATTCGTGCACTGGGGAGGGGTCCCTCAGCCCAGGTTTCCCCCTCTCACATACTGGAAGCCCTCAGGGGATTTCCTATTGATGGCTTAGGCCTGCTCTCCGTTGGGAGCGAACCTAAGCCACAGTCTGGCCTCCCTTTGCGGGAGGCGACCAGGCTGATCAGGGGAAGGTGCCAGCCTCATCACCCCGCTGCTGCAGCCACTGCCAGTCACCACAGCCGCCAAGGTATTTTCATCAACACGGACTCCAGTCCCTTCACCATGAAAAAATGACAACTTTCTTTAGGCATTTTCAAGATGTGTCTTTCATAGGATATGACATTTCTTTCTTTATTTTTCTTTTTATCCTCACTTGAGGATATGTTTCCATTGATTTTTTCCCCTTCTCTCCAATCCCAGGCTCGGCCCCTGCCCAAGCCTAAAGCCTCTGCCCCAGGCTTTGGGCTTGGGAAGGGGGACACCCCTGCCCCCTGCCAGGCACCTCCGATCGCAGGCTCAGCCCCTTCCCAAGCCTAAAGCCTCTGCCCGAGACTTTAGGCTTGGGAAGCCCCCCCCCCTTTCCAATGGCCCACTGGGAGTGACCTGGGTGCCGAGGAGGTTCCCGGGACACAGGTATGTATGCAAATTAATGGCCATCTTTGTTGGGTTAATTTGCATACTCACTCTGATTGGCTGTGGGCATAGCAGAGGTATGGTCAATTTCCATGTTTCTCTATTATTAGGTAAGATCATATGTGTTTTCTGTAAGTACTTCATCAAAACTTTAGTAATAATATGCTGTCCTATTTATAGAACAGTAATTTTGCTAATAAGTTTTTTTTATTTTGAATGTGCTCTGTCATCACCATAGAAATAGTACTTCACTAGAAATTGTAGTTAATAAAGTTGAACTATTTAAAAATGTTTCTCTTCTTCAATACCTTGTTTTATTAATTTTTTAAATCAAAGGTTTTTTTTTTCCAGAGGTAGCTGTTAATGTCTATTGTACTTTCTATATGGGTGATTTGTTGTGCAAAGTGAGGCTAAGATATGTAGATGGGAAAATAAGATTAATTAAATAAGGTTACTGATTATGTTTATCTTTTGATAATATGAGGAATCTGTAGGAAAGACATAATATTAACACGTTGAAATAGAACACAATACTCTTGTTACTTATGCCATTGTGACATTTAGACATCTTTTGCTTTCTTAGTTTTTTGGATGGGGGTTTTATCATAAGGAAAATGGCAAGGAAATAAGCTAGTGTAAAGATTTATTTGAGAAAGTTACAGGGTATGGTCTAAGGCTCATCAGTATTGATAACTTTGTTTTATCAAGAGGAGATTAAATTGTATCCAGTACATCGAATTTGCTAAGACCTGGAAGTTAAATCATTAGTTAAAACTTATATCTTAGAACTAAGATGATTGTATTGTATCATGCTAGATAATTTATCCATGTAATTTCTTTCTTGCTCATCATTTATTTACTCACTTATTGATAGCAATGTTTTATCTCTAGCTAGCTATTCAGAGTAGAGTTGAACCGTAAAATACTGCTATTACATGAAGGAACCCACAGGTCAAATGCAAGAATAGAAAAAAAAAATTTTTACTTTTATTTTGTTTTTTGTTTGTTTTGTATGTTTGTTTTTTGAGAAAGGGCAAAAAAATTTTTTCAAGCCTAATAGGAGTAAAATTAATTCTAGGCAGAAAACTTTAACAACTACTTTTCTGACTAGCTCTTAGAACTTATTTGAAAGGGAGTACAGTTATTGTAGCTTCTGTTGGAATTTTTTAAAGGTGCAATCCATCATCAAGTAACAAATCTATGAGTTTAAAAATATTTAAGATTGTTCGTATTTGAAACAACTAAGCATCAGGAGTTCTGGTCAAATAAATAGGTGGAGCTAAATATTGGACTACTATGTTGTCATGATAAAAATGAGGTAGCTGTACATATACAGATAGAGAAAGAGCTCTAAAATATATTATTAAATGAGAAAGGTAAGGCAAAATATGTATGATGTAATCCATTGTTAAAAGTAAAATTAAAAGAATATGTCTATGCTGGCATATGAAAAAATATTTTTTTAGTATACACAAGAATCTTAACATGGTTTTTACATATATTTGAAATTTTAATCCTGTACAGCTACTACTTTATATGTACACAAACAAAAGTACATTTGTGGGGAGAAAAAGTACGTTTGTGCGTAAAAATACGTTGTTTCAGATCCTGAGTTTTGTCCTTGGAAATATTAGAAAAGGCAGCAAGAAGTTGTTATTTTCCTTATTGTAGGAAATGTTATGGTTCTTAAATTCAGAAAACTATTATTTAATACAGGATTACTTTTTCTTAGGATTTTCACTTAAACAGAGTTAATTTGGAAGAATCTTCAGGATTGGAAAATACTCCAGCTGGTGCTAGACCAAAGAGAAAAAACAAGAAGTCTTATGATTTAACTCCAGTTGACAAATTTTGGCAGAAACATAAAGGAAGGTAAGTAAGAAAAACATCATTAAGTAAGAGACTTTCCCTTTAAAAAGAAATGAAGATGTCACCTACTTAATTTATATTATTTAAAAAAACAACCCAAAAGGTCATGGTTTTTCTACACAATGAATAGGAGCTATATATAATTAAACTAGAGGCCTGGTGCAAGAAATTCGTGCATGGGGGTGGGGGTAGAGGGAGGTCCCTTCAGCCTATCCTGCACCCTCTCCAATCTGGGACCCCTCGGGGGATGTCCGACTGCCGGTTTAGGCCCAATCCCGGTTTAGGCCCAATCCTAGGCAGTTGGACATCCCTTTCACAATCCTGGACCACTGGCTCCTAATCGCTCACCTGCCTGTCTTCCTGGTTACCCCTCACTGGCCCCCCCTGCCGGCCTGGATGCCCCTACTGCCCCCTTCTGCCAGCCTGGTCGCCCCTAACTGCCCCCCCCCCAGCTGACCTGGTTGCCCCCAACTGCCCCCCCCCGTCGGCCTAGTTGCCCCTCACTTGCCCCCCTGCCAGCCTAATCGCCCCCAACTGCACACCCCCCCCTCCGCCAGCCTGGTCATCCCTAACTGCCCCACCTGCTGGCCTGGTCGCCTCTTATTGCCCCCCTGCTGGCCTGGTCGCCCCCAACTGCCCCCCTCTGCTGGCCTGGTTGCCCCTAACTGTCCTCCTTGCCAGCCTGGTTGCCCCTCATGGCCCCCCCTCTGGCCTGGTTGCCCCACAGAGCCTGCTGTTCAGTCTTTTGGTTGTCTCTCACTAACCCCCCCTGCCAGCCTGGTCGCCCCACAGAGCCTGCTGTTCAGTCATTCAGTCGTCCCTCACTAACCCCCCTGCCAGCCTGGTCGCCCCACGCAGCCTGCTTGTTCAGTCGTTTGGTCATCCCTCACTAACCCCCCTGTCGGCCTGGTAGGCAGCCATCTTGTGAGGGTGAGATAGTCAATTTGCATATTACCTCTTTATTATATAGGATAGTTCATAGATATGTGTCTTCATTGCCTGGTTTCTTCCTGACTCCTTAGTTGTTTTTTGTTATTTTGTAGTAGTCATTTCCCCATTCAAGAAGCTCATACCACATGATCTTGTAGATTTTACAGAAAGTCTTTCTAAATTTTGTTGCTATCCCCACTGACCTTCAATAAGACCATTTCTACCTCTCATTAAAATGGTTTTTTGTGATAGGGAAACCATTTAGGTCTGATTTTCCTTTTTTTGTCCCATTTGCCTTCATATAAACCCAGTTTTATATATCTGGAAAGAATGCCTGAGCCTGAAAAACAGATTTATTTAAAGTACATTAGAAATAATAGGTAAAAATTAAAGCAATTTGTCATGTGATTTATTTGTAGGCAGATACACAGATCCTAGATGTTGCTCTGTCATTTGGAAGTTTAGACTACATCATAGGCTCACTAACTGTTCTAAAACTTAGCAAGTGGTCATTATAGCTAGAGAAACAAACAAACAAAAATTATTCCTCTGAGAGAAACAGTTAAGAAATACTATATTATTTTGAATACTTTTGTTACTATATCTATATCTATCTATGTCCTTGATATGACTGTTCTTTTTGGCCTCATTTATGTTGAAAGAGATGTAGGATATAAAGTTTCAAAATGTTGGGGGTTATTTTGGTATGTTTTAAGTTTTTAACACTGGAAAATCGTTATAGCAAAGAATTTTATATTCTCTGTACAGAAAAAGCCACTATCTTCCTCTTTCTGATTATGGCAAATTTGAGTACTGTTAAGATTTATTTTAAATAATTCTCTCCTCTTTAGAATTTCATAGTGTACATTTCCTTCCAGAATGGTGAAGTACAAGAATTTACATTATTTATAGAGGATGTAGGATATTTTAAAGTTAACGTTAAATTTTATATTTCCTAATAGAGAAAAAGCTTAAGAAAAAAAAAAGTCTTCACTCAAATATGGAAATTTTAAATATTTTCTTTAGACCTTATGTTTAGGATCACTTCAGAAGATCAGATGAATAGTAAGAACTTTAAATTTTTGTTTGTAAGTAGGAATATCCATGAATAATTCTCTCTGAGTAGTGTGCTGAATAGTAAGGTGGGCACAAAGGACACGGGGAGACAGCGTGAAGTGAAACAGCTGGCTTAAATCTCTGAGTTTCAGTTTCCCTATCAGTAAAATGTAGGGATGATAATTCTACCTATTGCTCTATTTCAGAAGGTTGTGATGAAGATTGAGATAATTAAAGTAACTTGCCCAGAGTCATCCAGCCTTCATTGGTGAAATCAGGGATAAAACCCAGTTCTGGCAGATCCAAAGTCCCTGGTCTCAACTGTTAATAGTTGTGTACCTCACCAAGGCTGTGGTCAGGATTAAATGAGAAAACAGAGGCAAATTATCAGCAAAGTGTTTGGCATACAGTAAACACGCAGTAAATATAAGCTGTTATTATTGTCTGTTAGCTCTGAGACCTGAAGCTACTAGATACTTTAAGGATCCTCTAGTTCACCCAGCACATTTTACATGCTCAGTGCTATTTTTTTGCCAACATAGACTTCAGGAGTTGGGGTTGTGCCTGCTTTTGTCATATAAAACTGATTGTGTTCCTCAAATGCTTTCAGAACTTCTGTCATTTCTGTCAATCTCTATAAGATGAAATGTACTGATCATTAATGAAGTATTATCAGTGTCCAGGCTGAGGAAAGGGGGGAAGATTTTAGTTTCATTACTGATGAGACAACCTTTTTTTTTTTTTAAAAGAGAAAAGGCATCTAGCCTCCCCTAGGCATGGATGAAAAATATTCATGTTAGGAACCATTTCATGGTCATATGTTCCTCTAGAATTATTCAAGATTAGAACTAAGTGCCACTTTCTACCAGAACTGCTCAGTGATTTCAAATCAGTTGTATTGAAGTCTGTGGAGATTACTGCTAAGTCACCTGGAAGAAGATACCAGGTGTTAAACCAACAAAACTGGCCTGCATTCTGTTTTTACCAGTAGTGTTCTAGGATATTAAGCTTACAGAATTAAAATATTTTTTCCACGGTTACTGACATGTAATACTTTTAAAATACCTCCTTTGTACGTGCATTGACCCTTTGACATTGACTTAATTTGGGATGTAACATTTAATTGATGTTTGATATACCATGATTTCTCTTTGTTTTTCAGTCACTTAGATATTTTACTTTTCTTTCTAATAGCATTTGGGGGAAGAGAAAATGTGATATGTCTAATGAAGAGAATAGAAATAAAATTTTAATTTATTTAGATGTACAAATATGATATGCATTTTAAAGAAATAGTATTTGTAACATACGGTTTACCCTGGAACAATGCAGGGTGGTAAGGAGCACCAACCTCTCCACAACCCCCACATCCCCACAGTGATTTTAAATCTGCATATAACTTATTTTTTAAATTACAGTTTGCATTTAACATTATATTAATTTCAGGTATACAGCATAGCAATTAGACAATAATATACTTTACAAAGTGATCCCCTGATATTTCAAGAACCCACCTGACACTATAGATAGTTATTATAATACTAGTGGCCCGGTGCACGAAATTCATGCACGGGGGCAGGAGCGGGGGGGGGGGGGGGCGTCCCTCAGCCCGGCCTGCACCCTCTCTAATCTGGGACCCAGGGATTGGGCCTAAATTGGCAGTCGGACATCCCTCTCACAATCTGGGACTGCTGGCTCCTAACCACTCATCTGCCTGCCTGCCTGCCTGATCGCCCCTAAACAGTCTGCCTGCCGATCTGCTCGCCCCCAACTGCCCCCTGCCAGCCTTCTCACCCCCAAATGCCCCCCCTTGCCAGTCTGCTCGCCCCCAACTGCCCCCCCCCCCGGCCTGCTTGCCCCCAACTACTTCTCTGACCGGCCTGATCGCCCCCAACTGCCCCCCGCCCCCCCGCCAGCCTGCTCGCCCCCAACTGCCCCTCATGCCGGCCTGATCGCCCCCAACTGCCCTCCCCTCCTGGCCTGATCGCCCCTAACCGCCTCTGCCTCAGCCCCGCCACCATGGCTTTGTCCGGAAGGTCTCCCAAAAGGTCTCCTGGTCTAATTAGCATATTACCCTTTTATTAGTATAGATGGTTGACTATATTCCTTATGCTTTACTTAATCCCTGTGACTACCAATTAGTACTTCTTAATCCTTTCACCTTTTTCACCCAGCCCCCAATTCTCCTCCCCTCTGGCATTCATCAGTCTGTTCTCTGTATCTACAAGTCTATTTTCATTTTGTTCGTTCATTTATTTTGTTCTTTAGATTCCACATATAAGTGAAATCATGTGGTATTTTGTCTTTCTCTGTTTGGCACATTTCACTTAGCATAATACCCTCTAGGTCCATCTATGCTGTGACAAATGGTAAGATTTTATTCAATTTTATGGCCAAGTAATATTCCATTGTATGTACCACAGGTTTTTTTAATCCACCCATGTATTGATGGTTACTTACAGATTGCATACATATCTTGGCTATTGTAAATAATGCTGTAGTGAACACAGGGGTGCATATATTCTTTGAAATTAGTCTTTTGGATTTCTTCAGATATATACCCAGAAGTGGAATTGCTGGGTCATAAGGCAATTCCATTTTTAATTTTTTGAGGGCCCAGCTGGTGTGGCTCAGTTGGTTGAGCGTTGTACCATGGCACCAAGAGGTCGCTGGAGGTTGTCTGTTTGATTCCTGGTCAGGGCACATGCCTGGGCTGTGGGCTCAATCCCCAGTAGTGGGCATGCAGGAGGCAGCTGATCCATCATTGATGTTTCTGTCTCTCCCTCTTCCTCTCTCTCAAAAAAAAAAAAAAAAGCTTAAATTTTTTGAGGAATCTCCACACTGTTTTCCATAGTGGCTTCACCAATTTGTAGTCCCACCAAGAGTGCATGAGATAGCCTTTGACAGGTATAAGGTACATCCTTGCTTTTCTCCGATGATTAGTGATGTTGAGCATCTTTTCATGTCTGTTGGCCAAATGTATATCCTCTTTGGAGAAGTGTCTATTCAGGCCCTCTGCCCACTTTTTAGTTGAATTGTTTGTATTTTTTTGGAGTTGTCTTGAGTTCTCAATAAATTTTGGATATTAACCCCTTCTGTCCAATACTGTTTCAGTCCATTCCCAGAAGTTGCAGAATCAGTTCAACAAGAACTAGAATCTTACAGAGCGCAGGAAGATGAAGTTAAACGACTTAAAAGCATTATGGTAAGATTCTGCTTACTTTTTTAGAATTATAGGGAAGCAGAAGAGCATCTGGAAGGAGAAAGAAGTTAACTTTTTCTTCTCCTAAAAATTCAAGGCCATTCATTGCTTTAATTAAAAAAGAAAAAGAAATACCTCAACTTATATAAAAGATCTTTTTCATAATGAAATCTAAATACTGAGTAGAGCAAATATTTTTTTTTAATAATATTAATTTACTATTTGAAATATATATATAAAATGCAGCTTTATTTTAGAAATATATGTTTCAGTGCTACTCATTCTGTACTTTGATCTAACTTTAGATTTTAGCTCTACTATTTATTACTCTGTGACCTGTGAAAAATTTCTGGGCCAATTTCTTTATCTGAAACGCCAGCTGATCCTTTTTGTAGTCATCAACCATTTATTGGGCTGTTGGTGGCTAGAACTTTTCTATAATTGTCAAAAGACATATGTTTATTCCTTAAAGGAGAAGAATTATTATTCTTGGTGACCTAAATCTTACTGTTTACCAATGATCTTAGAAATATATTCATTTTTATGCTTGGGTTTTGGGATGTGTGAGTAGTTACTGATAACTTTTTCCTTCCCAGGGACTAGAAGGGGAAGATGAAGGAGCCATAAGTATGCTTTCTGACAATACTGCTAAGCTAACATCAGCTGTTAGGTAAGTAAGAAATATATCCTCTTTGAAGTCTTTTTGTTGATAAGATTTACTTAGGCGGTAAAAATTTTGTTAATAATTTAAATAGCGTTCCCGTTGCAGGAAATATCCTGCAATAGGATTTCCTGCTGCACTCTACCCCGCCTCCGCTCCTCCCTTGTTGCCCGCCCCGCCTTCTCCGCCAGCCCGCCTGCTTTTCCCTTCTCCCCCGGCCCTGCCTTCGCTCCTCCCTTCTCCTCCCCCCGCTTGCTTGCTTCTCCGAAGCTTTACTCCCTTCTGCAGCTCTTGGCTTCTTTCGACACTGTCTTGATATGCAAATTAGCCACCATCTTTGTTGGGGTGATTTGCATACTCGTCCTGATTGGCTGGCAGGCGTGGCTTGGTTGGTGGGCGTGGCGAAGGTGTGGTCAATTTGCATATTTGTCTATTATTAGATAGGATATATTAGGTAATAACATATACCTTTAAGTTTAAAGAACTAAATTGTATTTTTAACATGTTCAGTCTAAGTTCTCTCTTTTATGTAGCAGATCATTTGCTTCTTTCACTAGTTGGAGTATTGTATAATATGGATAATTTTATGAAGAAGATAATATTGATGATAAAGTAATGCAAGTTGTTACTAAGTTTATCATTGCTACTATTACTTTATTAACTAAAGGTTAAGCAATTTCTTTTGGATACTTTAAATGCTATTAAGGAGAGAGGAAAAATGTTTTAGAAGTATAAGTACAATCATATTGCCATTAACCTGATTTTATTCTAAGCCTCCAGATATTGGAACCAGAAAGTGAACAGTGGAGTAATGATATTTGGGAGGCATATTATTTTAAACTGAGAAGCACTTCACCTGCATTAGAGTAGTAAATACTGTATGTGTTCAAGGCTAGAGATTACATCCACTTGATAGTTTGTCATTTTGTTACTGTTTTACTTAAGTTTCCTCAGAGGACATACCCAGGTGGGTTTTATTAAGGTCTATGTCATTTTCTTAGAAAATATAATGGTTAATTTTTAATTTTTTGATACTTGTAGTTCTTTGCCAGAACTCCTTGAAAAAAAAAGACTTATTGATCTCCACACAAATGTTGCTACTGCTGTTTTAGAACATATAAAGGTAAATTTAACTTTTATCCTCCCCCCCATAATATAATTTTTACATTTATTATTCTATTAACAGTAGAGCTGTATCTCACCATCAGTAATACAGATTTAGACATTCGTTTTATTATAGTACTATCTAAAATAGCTGTTAATATCATCATTTCATTATGGAATTTGGCCCTGAACTTTTTAGTTTTAGATGAGTCTGTTAGCATTAAAGCTTCTTACTATCTCCTATTGTACTGTGATTTTGAAACAAATAAATTGGATCTTATATATGTTGTTATAGTTTTTTCTCATTACTTCATTCATGATTACCTGATACTGGCTTGATTTAGTTCCAGCATTGTACAGGTATTTATTCTCTGGACATGGAACTGAATTCTAGTGACAGCTTGACCATATGCTAGGATGTGACCCCTACTTCCCATTTAATAAACATTTGAAAAGCTGGATATGCCAGCTGCCTATCAAAGTAGTATCTTGGGTTTATGGAAAGGGAACTTAAATGTTTTCTTTTTTTAATTATTTAAAAAGTCACAGAGGGTTAGAAACGAGTTAATATAGATAGATAATAAGCATTTTGCAGCATGGAATTTCAATCTGCAGATTTCTATTAAGCTGACAACCTAATTTTTTTCTTTGTTCCACATCTTCATATTGATAATTACTGTTTTCATGTACCTACAGGAATAGAAACATGAATGTTCAGTCTAAATGGTTCTGCTGATATTTTCCCTTTTTTATATGCAAAATTTCTATAAAGTGGAAAAAGACTGCCCAGATCTGTTTACCTAAGGTCCATGGGAGATTTTAGGAACGTTCACAGCATAAGCAAAGATAGGCCGTTTGTGTGGAAAAGCCAGTGAAAGTACCTTGAGTGGGGCGGGGTCTCAGGTTATCACCAAGGTAGGAGGAACAGAATTAGTCCGGTTGATGGAAACTCAACCTGCCTGCTCTGTAGGAAGAGGGCTTCGCAAAGGAATAATGGCCTCTGCCAGCACTCACCCCACAGCCAGACAATTCAGTTCCTCCCCGTATGTCCCTGGTGCCTTTCAAACTGCTGTCCCAGCGCTGGAAGTCAGAGCGAGTGAGTTCCAGTAAGTCTGTGTGCTGGCCCTTTATGAAGAATGCCTGGGACTCTAGCATCCCTTAGTCTTCCTCAGCCTCAATCCCTGTTGGTTTTTACAGCCAGAAGTTATAGGGACTTCTCTTCCTGTGGATCCCTGAGCCGGGGAGGAGGGAGCTAGGAAGGGGCTGGGACACTTTGACCCTCAGGGGGGGACCTCTGTACCAAAGATATCCCTCTGATTTTTAATCCCCACATGTGGGTGTGGGACCAGCCTATTGCACATCTCTACCCCTCCTACCAGTCTCGATGTGCTTTTTCTGTAAATCCTTAGCTATAGGACTTCTGTTCACTACATTTCATGAGGTTGTTCCTTAGTTTAGTTGTAATTCTGATGTGTTTGTGGGAATATTCATGTACTGCATTTACCTCCTCTGTCATCTTGACCGGAAGCTCTGTAATTCATAACTTTTAAACATTTCCTTTAGTAGTTCTTTTATTTCTCATAGAAATATGATTTTATAAATAATTTGCAAACATATTTTATTTTATTTTTTATTTATTTTTTTAATATATTTTATTGATTTTTTACAGAGAGGAAGAGAGAGGGATAGAGAGTTAGAAACATCGATGAGAGAGAAACATTGATCAGCTGCTTCTTGCACACCCCCTACTGGGGATGTGCCCGCAACCAAGGTACATGCCCTTGACCGGAATCGAACCTGGGACCCTTGAGTCCGCAGGCTGACGCTCTATCCACTGAGCCAAACCGGTTTCGGCTCATATTTTAATTTTTAAAAATATATTTTTTTATTGATGTCAGAGAGGAAGGGAGAGGGAGAGAGAGAGAGAAACATCAATGATGAGAGAGAATCATTCATCGCTGCCTCCTGCATGCCCCCTACTGGGGATCGAGCCATAACCCAGGCATGTGCCCTTTACTGGAATCAAACCCAGGACCCTTCAATCCACAGGCCAATGCTCTATCCACTGAGGCAAACCAGCTAGGTCAGATTTAATTTTTTTTTTATCATTAAATTGAATTAAGTACTCTTTAGTATATGACACCTAAGAATAGGAAAAGATACCTACTTAACTACTTATAAATCATAGTACTTGAGAAAGAGAAGTGGCATTATGTGCTCTTTCACCTAATGCTCCCCTTTGAGAGGAAGAGCTGTGACATCAGAATGCTTCATCCTCTTGTAGCCAATAAAGAACAAACTGTTAATAAGCTGTTGTGGGTTGAGTCTTCATTGGTGCTGAATTATCATTTTTGTTTTACTACTTCCTGTGCAGAAAGACGTCATCTGATCAAGCAAACATGTATAGCCCTAGGTGTACACTCTGAGCAAGGCTTAGCCCCTGCTAGCAGTACCAGCTTTTGACCACAACCCCTTCTCCAGTGCTTAATCTTTAGAAATTCTCTTAATTGGTCTTCACTAGTCAACACACCAAATTAATTGATGCCCTTCATTCTCTCTGTAAAGCATAGTGCTAACTGGACACAATATTGACATGTTGACAACTGACAGCTAGTATGTTTTACCAGTGGAATTTTTAGCTTACCAAAAATAGCTATTTGTATTTCATTCCAACCTATCATTTTATGAATAGGAAAAGAGTATTATGTGTATAAAACTTAAGTTCACATCTTAGAAAGACTTAATGAAGTGGTGATCTGATTATTGTTCAAATTAGTAGTGGGTGAAAAAACAACCTAAAAGATTGGAAAATTTCAAAAGTAATAAAATTGCTCTGCAAATGTCTACAAATTTTTTTATTCCATTTGAAAGAAACTGAAACTGGAAATCATAGGTGATGCCTTATAGGTGTACTTTATGCAAGAAAGAAAAAATGTCATATAATTGATTGACATATAATTGTACATTTTAGGACTTAAGTTAAAAGGCAATGTTTAAAATGTATATGTACAACACTGATCTTTTTTAATCATTCTTTATATTAACTGGCTTTGATTAACTGCTCACCACTCTCCTGATCACAGTAGGGAAGGAATTTTACTGTACTAGAAATTAGAACATTTCTCTGGCTGGATTTTGACTGATCTATTTAAAATAATCTCTCTCCAATATACATGCCAAGTGAATATTCTTATGACCTACTTGTCTTTTCTTCAAGGCAGGGGGAAAATATGTTCTGTAACAGGAAGTCCCCATGGACAAGCTACCACTATCTTCTACCTCTTCTCATTCCAAATAAGGCTAATTATTACTAGAATTTGAATACGTATTTCTTTAAGTATGACCAAAGATAGCTCTTAAATGAGTAGAATACCTTTCAATTTCTCACACACTCAATTTCTGGAGACTACTTACACATCTCCCAAAAAAACCTGTGAAATTACTTTTCTCTGGCTCTTTGCTTTCACTTCTCATCTGTTTTTGTGAAGATGAAGCATTGTCATTTAGCAAGACCTAGTTTAATAGATTCATATTAAAGGTTAATTTAAAGAAATAAGACTTCTCAAAACCTAATAATAAGAAATAAACAATTCAGTTTAAAAAAATGGCCAAAGTATTTGAACAGAGATTTGACTTTAAAAAAATACAGATAGCCCTAGCTGGTTTGGCTCAGTGGATGGAGCATTGGCCTGCAGACTGAAGGGTCCCGGGTTTAATTCTGGTCAAGAGCTCATGCCTGGGTTGCGGGCTCGATCCCCAGTGGGGAGCGTGCGGGAGGCAACTGATCAATGATTCTCTCTCATCATTGATGTTTCTATCTTTCTCTTCGTCTCCTTTCCTCTCTGTAATGAATAAAAATATACTTAAATAAAAAAAATACAGTTAGCAAATAAGTTTCCACATCACTCATCATTAGAAAAATACAAACTAAAACCACAGTGAGATACCAGTACACATCTATTAAAGTGTCTAAAATTAAAAGGATTGGTCATGTCAACCTTTGGCAAAGAAACAGAGGAACTAGAGAACTCATAAATTGCTGGTAGAAATGTAAAAGGGTACATTCACTTTGGAAAATAATTTCTCAGTTTCTTAAAATGTTAAATACAAATGTATCATATGTTCCAGCTATTTCACTCCAAGGCCTTTACTCAATGTAAATGAAAGCATATGTTTATTGTACACAAATGTTCATAGCTGTGTCTTTATATACCCAAAAGTGGAAACAACCCAAATGTCATCAGATAAATTGGATAAACAAATCATGGTATATCTATTCAGTGGAATACTAGTCAGTGATAATTGATGCCCTTCATTCTCTCTGTAAAGCATAGTGCTAACTATTGATACATGCAACAACATGGGTGCATCTCAAAATAGAGTGCAAGGAGTCACATTTTTCAAAAAAGAAAAGTACAGTAAACCCTTATTTTTGCGGACCTCGATTTAACAGACTTCGGATTTAATGGACAAAATTTCCGGTCCATATGTCATATGTGAAAATACCCTGTTAATTTTAAAAAGCTCTTAACCAAGTTTGCTTATAATTAAATTATTTTTTTGTTTTGTTTTGTTACTAATTTACTATTATTTTTAACAAATTTTAGCAGAGAGGCCATATGTTAGAAAAACATATGGCCTATCTGCTGTAGTAATTTCGGCAACATTAATATTACATATCTGCAACTATAGTCTACATATTTAAACTCGAGTCACCGCTGGTAAACAGTGTTCTGCGAGTGATTACACTGCCTCACTTGCAGTAATTGGTTCTGTTGTCTCATGGCATGACTTTCTGCAGCAGTTTTAACACCTGCAGTCAATGTTCCCAGATGCACTAAGCAGCACCTCAGCCGTGTGCATTTGTTTACTCTCAGTGACTATGCCTAAGACTTGACTTTGAGTGGTAAGCACACAATGCAGTATACAGATGATATATTATAGAATTGTATACCCGAAACTTACATAATTGTATTAACCAATGTCACCCCAAAAATTTAATTTTAAAAAAGAGTACATAATCTTTGATTCATTTTACATAAATTTGCAAAAATGAAGCTAATCTATAGTAACAGAAAATAGATCAGTGCTTATCTAGGGACAGAAAGAGAAGTGTTAGAGGGTAAAAAGGGATGCATTACAACAAGGAAACTTTTCTGGGTAATGACTGATATGTTCTCTATCTGGATTGTATTCATGAATTCATACATATGTTAAAATTTACCAAATTCTGTGTATTGTATGTCAGTTACTCTTCAAAAATTCAAACAAAGCTTAGTGGTTATTTTAAATAATTTATTTTACAGATAAAAAACATATTTTTGTTTAAGTCATTGAGAAAACCAAGATTAATTTTGGTAATGAGAATGTTTGATTTAGGTTTAAAGTGACCTAGAATAGCAAGAAACTGAATATAGTACATAATTTGTGAATAGGTAAGCCTGAAATATTTTTATAGACTTTTTCCTTATAGAAATGGGCAGTAAGATAAATGCAGAGAATAGAAGCAGATTAAAATGTTTAAAAGGAGAGGAAAGATGCAGTCCTTATTTTTTAATTAAATTCCTCACAGTTTATTTATTTATACCTTGACTTGTTCTGAGGTAGCTTACAATAACGGCACACACGATAGCTGAGTAGAGAATGATTAATGAGAATCAGGGATGTATAAATTAGAGTAGAAAGTCAGAGTCAAACATAGCCCTTACAATTTCCTCTGTTCTTTGGTCTCTATTTTCCAGAGTCCTTCGTGAACCTACCGTGGAACTTAAGACTGTCAAGCTAGAAGGTACCTAGGGACAGAGTTCTAAGTAGATTCTACAAATTAGTGAGGTTTCTTCCCTGGTCAAATAAGGTTAGAAATAAAATTTTCTATATTCTCCTCTTGGAGATTCACAATGCAATGTAATATATAAAGTAGTCTGCAAGTCATGTATTTAGAAAACTTAATTAGCCAGTATTTCTCAAACTCTTTTGACTTTGAAACACTTTTAGGTAATACTTCTTATAACCAACTCTGAGAAGTAGCATTCTGCAGAATATATTTTGTGAAATATTCTTATTTTATAAATGAAGGAATTCCTCCCTTACCTCCAAAACAGGTTAAATGTTTCCTAGTTAGTGGCAGGGTTGGAACTCAAACTATTTTGTCTTGCTGTCTTCTTGCCAGGCCATTTTTCCTTGTTACTCAGTGAAGCAAAAAAAGTTTCATTTAAAGACATGCCTTAAAGAATTTCACATTCTTTTACTTAGCTCCTTCTGATAGTACCATTGTTGCTTTCTTTCCTTATTGATTACCTAAAATGTACAGTTCTATGGATGGTTCTTATTTTAATCCTAGTGAAAATATTTACACCCTGATGTTGTGTGAGTGCTAGAGTACCTGAAAAATAACATCTATTTTAAGACACTATTTTGATTTTATTCCAGTGCCTTAATGCTTTATACTTCACAAATATTTTATGATGAAACATAGCATCCTTAAATCATTATCCTTAGATGGAAAATGTAAACATATGGTGTGTTTTATTTCCTTTTAAAAGGAAGAACAAACTTTTTTGGCAACTTACATGTTAGATGATTCAACATAATAGATTATGTTCTCTATTCTGTGTAGGAATATGAATCTCAGAGGTACTGAGTACTTGGCTTAAAGCCAGACCCTGAAATTGAACTTTGGCTTTTTTACTTTTAAGTCCCATGCATTACCATACTGTAGTTCTTAAAACATATCCACCAAAAATTCAGTGAGCCCTGGCCTGTGTGGCTCAGTTGGTTGGGCATCATCCCATGCCCGGGGTGGGGGATTTTGGCAGTTACTGGTTTGATTCCCAGTCAGGGCACATGCCCAGGTTGTGGGCTGGATTCCCAGGTGGAGGTGTGTGGGAGGCAGCTAATCAATGTTTTGCTCTCATGTTGATGTTTCTCTCCATCTCCCTCTCTCTTTAAAAAAAAAATCAATTAAAATAATTTTTTTAAAATTCAATGAAGACAGAGCAACATTAGAATCAGATGTAATTTCAGCAAAAACAAAATAGAGTGAAGTAGGGACTCCAGTTGTCTTATTAAAATATTTGATGATTTAATGTGTTTATTCAATTCATTTAAAAAAATAGTCTGATCTTTTATATCCATGAATGCTTAAATAGGCAATGAAAATGCTTAAATAGGCAATGAAAATTTAGTAGTCAAAGTTTAGTAGTCAAAGTTTAAGTTTTATAAAACAAGTACACTTATTAAAAGAATGGAATTTTTTTAAAGGGTAAGTTATTGAAGTGCTGATAAGTATCTCAGGAATCGAATTCCATACTAGGGTCCCATATTAACTTGATAACAAACATTAATACATACAAACAAATGTATTATATACTCTGCATATCCTCCTATATAATAAAAGCCTAATATGCTAAGTGTCCGGTCATCCAGTTAGCCGTTCAACCAATCAAAGCATAATATGCTAATGATATGCTAAGGCTACTTAACTGCTCGCTATGGCGTGCACTGACCACCAGGGGGCAGATGCTCTGACTGGTAGGTTAGCTTGCTGCTGGGGTGTGACCCATCGGGACTGAGTGAGACGGGCTGGACATGCCCTGGAGCCTTCCTGCAGTCCCTCCCCAACTGGCAACCACCCGCGTCCCTCCACAGCTCTGATCGTGAACTGGTGGGGTTCCTCGGCCTGGCCTGTGCCCTCTCGCAATCCAGGACCCCTCGGGGGATGTCAGAGAGCTGGTTTTGGCCCGATCCCTCAGGCCAGGCCGAGGGACCCCACTGGTACATGAATTCGTGCACCGGGCCTCTAGTTCATTATAAATGTTAAACTCATGCATATATTTATTTTGAAGCACAGACCAAATCATCTCTATATTCTCTTCTGTTGAGTCATTTTATATAGTATCCATCAAAAACTAAAAGTGAGAGATTATTATTCAAAGGTACATACCATACATTTTCCGAAGATTTTGCAAACACTTTATTAAATGTGGCCCTTTCTTTTGTTTTTCTTTTTCTTTTTTTAAAATATATTTTATTGATTTTAGAGAGGAAGGGAGAAGGAGAGAGAGATAGAAACATCAACGATGAGAGAGAATCACCGATCGGCTGCCTCTTGCACGTCCCCCACTGGGGATCAAGCCCGCAACCCAGGCATGTGCCCTTAGCCGGAATTGAACCCGGGACCCCTCAGTCCGCAGACCGACGCTCCATCCATGTTTTTCGTCATATACATACCATTTTTCAATTTTGTTCTTTTAAATTATAGACTATTTTTTAGAGCAGTTTGTTTGTTTTGTTTTTAGCAACTGTTTATTTTCTGTCAACCTTATTTCCATTCTTAAAAGTTTGTGGACAAACAGCTTAAGACTACTCTGGTTGTTCCTACCCATTCAGTGGACTGAGCAGTGGGGGCTGCAGACCAGCCTTCAGTGGCAGGCTGAGTGCTTCAGGCTTCAGTAGGAAACGGCTGAATAGGCACAGAGGCATCTGCACACCTTCAGGCGAGTCTGCGACCTCAGGTTATGCAGCAGTGAACACCCTGAAATTTCTTCTTGGTCATAGCCTTTTCAGCAGCGGCCTGCTCTTGCTTTTCAATCCATTCAGGGTCTCTGTAGAGTAGAGTTCAGGCATGGGTTGTCATGGGAGATGGTGCCACGCATACACAGTACTTCCTGGGCCAGCATCCACCACAGCAGACCCACTGAGTGAGCTCCTTGTTGCAAGGGATAGCAATGCCCACATAGCTCAGAGGAGAGTCTGTGATACACAGAGCAGGGGGAGGCAGGTTAACATAAGACATCTCTGTGAGATCTGGTGGTCAGCCCTGGGATCAGTAACCCCCACAGGTCCCAGCTCCCGGACGGCCGCCTGGATCTGGTAGTGAAGGTTCCAGGAGTGAAGCAGCCGTAGCAGTGGCTCCACGGGCAGCAGCGAACTTCAGCGCAGCTCGCTGGCCGGTGTTCCTGGACGATACGGCACTGACCTCAGCAGGGTTTTCAATGGCACCCGTGGCACAGCTGCCAGATTCTCTTCAGGTTGATGATGTAGATGCCATCACTCCTCCTTTTGTAGATGGACTGTTCCATTTGGAAGTCAAGGTTGGTGCCAGTGGGTTCCTGCTGCAAGGAATTTGAGGACATCCTCCTCCTTCATTTGTAGGACATCTAGGGCTCCGGACATTGTGAAAGTTTCCCTTTAAGTTACCTGGGAACCAAGAACAGCGCCATATGGGCCCCTTTCACAATAGTGCAGAAAAGCTAGAGAAGTTTGCCTTTGTAGAAAAATAAGTGAAAAGTACAGAGAATTTCTGTATACCACCCACCCCCAGTTTCCCCTATTACTAACATTTTGCATTACTGTGGTACATTTGTTAAAATCGATAAGCCAACATCAATACATTATTACTAAAGTCCATAGTTTATTGGGCTTCACTCTTTTGTGTTGTACATTCTATGGGTTTTGAAAAATGTATAACAACATATATCCTTATTACAGTATTATATAGAAGTTTCACTGCCCTAAAAATCACCTGTGCTCCACCTTTCCATCTCTATTTTCCTTCCCCTGAGTCCATAATAACCACTGATCTTTTTACTGATCTCTGCAGTGTTATCCTTTCCAGAATGGCATGGAGTTGAAATCATATAGTGTGTAGCCTTTTCAGATTGGCTGCTTTCATGTCAAAACATGCATTTAAGATTCCTCCATGTCTTTTCATAGCTTGGTAGCTCAGTTCTTTTTATTACTGACTATATTCTTTTGTCTAACTGTGCCAGTTTGTTTATCCATTCAACTAATGAAGGAGATGTTGGTTGCTTCCAGCTTTTTGACAGTATGAATAAAGGTGCAGTAAACATTCACGTGAAGGTTTTTGGGTGGATATAAGTTTTCATCTCTAAACAATGTGATTGCTGAATCATATGGTAACATTATGTTTAGATTTAACAGACGGCCTACTGCCGGACTGTCTGCCAAGGTGGCTGTACCACTGCAATCCCACCAGCAATGAGTGAGAGTTCCTATTGTGCCATAGCCTTGCTTGCATTTGGTATTGTCAGTGTTGGATTTCAGCCATTCTCATTGGTTATTTTAATTTGCAAATCTCTAATGACATACTATGTAGAACATCTTTTCATATGCTTACTTCCCATCTGTATCTTTGGTGAGATGTCTGTTCAGGTCTTTGAGCCATTTTTAAATCAGATTGTTTGTTTTCTTATTGTTGAGTTTTAAGAATTATTTGTACTTTCGGGGCAGAGGGAAGAAACAGTCCTTTGAATGGATGTCTTTTGCAAATATTTTCTCCCAGTCTATAGATTGTCTTCTCATTCTCTTGATAATGTCTTTCACAGAACAGAAACTTTTAATTTTAATTAAGTCCAACTTATTATTTCTTTCATGAATTGTGCCTTTGGTATCATATCTAAAAATTCATCACTATACCTAAGATTTAAATTTTCTCCTAAGTTATCTTCTAGGAGTTTTATAGTTTTGCAGTTTACATTTAGGTCTATCATCCATTTTTAGTTAATTTTTGTGAAAATTGTAGGGTTTGTGGCTAGATTAATTTTTTTACATGTAGATATGCAGTTGTTCCACTACCATTTTTTTATTTCTTAAATTTTTAAAAAATCCTCACCCAAGGACATGCTTATAGAGAGGAAGGGAGAGAGAGAAACAGAAAAATATTGATCAGTTACTTCCTGAGCACGCCCCAACTGGGGATCAAACCTGCAATCCAGGTATGTGCCCTGACTGGGAATTGAACCGGCAACCTTTCGGTACACAGGATGACACTCAACCAACTGAGCCACTCTGGCCAGGCTTCAGCACCATTTCTTGAAGAATGTCTTTTCTTTATTGAATTGCAGTTGCTTTTCTGTCAAAGATTAGTTGACTTTATTTGTATGGGTTTATTTTGCTGCATAAGAAACTCTCTTTTCTGTTCTGTTGGTATATTTGTCTCCTTTTTGGCCAGGACCCCACAGTCTGTCTTACTATAGCTTTATTGTCTTAAAAATCAAGTATTGTCAATTCCTTATTTTTCCCTCCTTGAATATTATGTTGACTATTCTGGGTCTTTCTTGTCTCCATATAAACCTTAGAATCATTTTGTCAATATCTACAAAATAACTTGCTGCAATTTTTATTGGGATTGGTTGAATCTGTACATCAAGTTGGGAAGAACTCACATATTGACAATACTGAGTCTTCCTATTTATTAGCATAGAATATCTCTCTTTTCTTTCAAAATTTTGTAGTTTTTCTCATATAGATCTTCTACATATTTTAGATTTATAATGTTAGATTTATAACTTTCATTTATTTTTGTTTTGAGTACTAATGAAATAGTATTGTCTTTTAATTTCAAATTTCAGTTGTTCATTGTTAGTATATTAGAAAATAATTGACTTTTGTATATTAACCTTGTATCTTGTAACCTTGTCACTTATTTGTTCCAGAAGTTTTGTGTTGCTTCTTTGGAATTTTCTTCATTGACAATCATGTCATCTGCAAATGAAGACAATTTTTTTTATTTCTTCCCTATCTGTATACCTCTTATTTCATTTTATGTTTATTGGATTAGTTAGGACTTCCAGTATAATATTGAATATGAGTATGTGAGGCGCATCCTAGCTTTGTTCCTGATCTTAGCAGCAAAGCATCTACTTTCTCATTTGCATTCTGTTTTTGGGAAGACATTGTAGAGCACTGATATAATTTCTTTCTTAAATGTTTGATAGAATTCTCTAGTGAGCCAGCCCATCTAGACCTGATGTTTTCTGTTTTGGAAGGTTACTAATATTGATTAATTTCTTTACTAGATGTATCAGCCCATTCAAATTATTTGTTTCTCCGTTAGTGAACTCTGACAGATTGTGTCTTTCACAGAATTGGTTTATAATGTCATGGGTATATTAGTGATATCTAGTAATATTTCATTTCTGATATTAGTTATTCATGTTCCTTCTCCTTTTTTCTTAATTAACCTCACTAGAGAGTAATCAGTTTTATTGAACTTTTCAAAGAACCAGCTTTTGGTTCCAGTGATTTTTCTATATTGCTTTCTTATTTTTAATTTCAGTGGTATCTGTTCTGGTTTTTATTATTTCTTTTCATCTGCTTACTTTGGGTTTAATTTGCTCTTTTTTTCAGGAGTTCAACACATTGGTAGTATAAATTACAACTGAATGCCTCTGAGAGTCATAGTAAATTAAAACCTGTATTAGTTTACAAATGCCATGTAAACCTCTATTTTTTCCAAAAACATTATAAAGCAGTTTTTGATATTTTATCAGAATAAGGTTATAATATTTGTATTTTTAATACCTGTCATCTATAAAGAATAATTCATGTACATTTTTTATTTTTTATTACAAGATCACTTTTGTCAGAATTTAAATATTTTTGGTAGGAGTCAGTATGTGGGATGAATTTATAAATAAAGTTGTTTCCTTATTCTAAAACAGTTTTAAGGCAGCTTTCATAAATAGCACATATGATAAAAATAATGAAATAAAAACTCAGAATAGTTGCTATATAGTTGTAATTCTCAAATTTGGCTTTGAAGTTTCTGGCAACCAAGATTTAAAAGATGAGGGAGTGGATTACGTTTTAAAAAATAAAAAAACTTAAACTTCTTATCAGAAAGGAGAATTTCTGTTATCTTTATTTTAAGCAAAGTGTTTCTTAGCATCATATTCCAGAAGACATTGCTCATATTAGGCATAACTAGAGTAAATTGAATTATGTGACGATGCACTATTTTAATACCAGTGCAGTCATAGATTTCATGGTAACTTAATGAAAGTCAATGGTATAATATTAAAATATCATTAAATGAGGGCAATTTTATAAATCACCAAGGTAGTAAGTTCTAAGTTTATACCCTTTGAGTATCTAAAGTGGAAAGAATTTAAAAATTGCACAGTCTTTAACATATTATCACTTTTTTCTGTTGGACTTTTAATAGGAGTCAGCAGAGAAGTTGAGGTTACTCATTTAGATTTGGACCTAGAATGCTAGACGTTCAGTAATTTTTGTTGAGAGAAAAAAATGTATATATTTGGAAATGAGATAGCCAAGTAGTAAGGTTGATAGCCTGTTGTAGACATTCTAGATACTAACCAGGTTCCCCACCAGTACATTATCCCATCTCTGCACAGAAGAGATACATTCCCTATGTAGAATGAATTTTATTCAAGGTGTTTTAAGTCATTCTGACATATGAGCAAGTGCTCCAAAGTAAGCATTTTTAGTCACCTGTGTTATATATACAACACCTTCAAATATAAGTTCATGGATCATCTGATTTTTGTGCAACATAATTTTTCATCTTGGCAGACCCATTAAAAACTCACCAATATGAAATGCCAAAAAAAAAAAAAAAAGCACATGTAAATACTGAAAATATGTTAATGTGCTGTTTTGTTATATTATAAAAAGTAATTGTGCTTTTGGAGAATTTCAGTCATCTTGCAGGGCACAAGGCATACAATAAAGAACAAGTAGTCGCAAGGAATTTATACTCTAGGGGCATATGCAGACTATTACAGTACAGCATACAGATGCTACCCACTGGGAGGATGGGATATCCATATACATCCCTAAGAAATGATGGGAACTAAACATGAGGAGAAGAAGAAAGAAAAAGAACATCCCGGCTGGTGTGGTTCAGTTGTTGAGTGTTGACCACGGTTCGATTCCTGGTCAGGGCATATGCCCAGGTTTCGGGCTCAGTCCCTAATGTGGGGCGTGCAGGAGGCAGCCAATCAGTGGTTCTCTCTCATTGATGTTTCTCTCTCCCTCTTCCTTTCTCTTTGAAATCAATAAAAATACATTTTTTTTTTTAAAAGAAAGGGTGGGGTATAAATGATCTTCAACTTAGATATAGGTTATGCATATCCGACTAAAGGTATAGTTCTAAGTTCCTATTAGCTTAGGATATACTTTTCTATAGAAAATATGTGATTGGTCCCTGTCAAAACCCTACTTAATTCATAATGTGAAAGATTCCTAATGTTGTGTTGAAACAGAGAAGGGTTTATCAACCCCTCTCCCTCCTGTGATAGGTAGGAGGAGAGGAATATTTGGATTCTTAATAGTAAAAAAAAAGTTAACTCTCCTTTTTTCTTGCCTTTACTTTCTCTACTGACTAATGTTAGAGATTAGAATTGAGGATTAGAAGAGAGGGAAGGCCAAGAAATACCAATGTAGACTTTGTCATCAACCAGTCGTTGACTGAGGTGTGGGGAAAAAAGCGTAGCTAGCAGTGAGTAGGGAGCTTCACAATGGTGGTGTCTTCTGTACTTAGAATGGAAAGAGAAACTGGGCAGAGTGAGGGGGCTGAGTACTCCTTAATTGTCAGAAGGAAAAGGGAATTCACTTCATGTCTTACATGGGTCATATGACAAATGTTTTTAGTTAATGATTTTCAAAAGCCAAAATTTGTATACTTGACCCTTGAACAAAGCAGGCATTAGGGGCACCACCCAACCCTCAGTTGAAATAAAAAATAGCATTTTTGGTTTGAGGTTGATTTAATCCACAGATGAAAAACCCAGGGATACAGAGGGCCAACTGTATATTTATTGAAAAATTTGGTACATAAGAGGACCCATGCAGTTCAAATCCCTGTTGTTCAAGGGTCAACTGTACTTATACATCCCAGGTAACTATTAAGAGTTTTCCATTATTGTGAAGAAAGAGGACAGCTGATTTTTAAAAGGGATTTTTGAGAAATTCATGGCTTAGAATTTATATTCACTAGCTATAATTTATATTCCATGCATAGTCCTTTGGTTTTCTATAAAATTCCCTTCTTGCCCTAGCCGGCTTGGCTCAGTGGATAGAGCGTCAGCCTGCCAACTCAAAGGGTCCCAGGTTCGATTCCGGCCAAGGGCACATGCCTGGGTTGCAGGCTCAATCCCCAGTGGGGGTCGTGCAGGAGGCAGCCAATCAATGATTCTCTCTCATCATTGATGTTTCTATCTCTCTCTCCTTCTCCCTTCCTCTCTGAAATCAATAAAGAAATATATTAAAAAATAAATTAAAAATAATAAAATTCCTTTCTTACTCATTCTTGATATTTATTGAAGCTACCAAAAATCTGTTTATCTTGACCTTATTATTTTGTTTTATATTTTTAACTTGTCTATTTTCCATATAACTCTTGTTATCCAAGTTGTATTCTCCTTTGAACTCATCTTCTATATATATAAAAGCCTAAGCGACCAGCTGACCAGCTGACCGGATGGTAGCTATGATGTGCACTGACCACCAGGGGGCAGACTCTCAATGAGGGAGCGGAAACCACAGGCATGGAAACATGACGCAGACTGATGAATCTCAGAGGGAAGGGGGAGGTGGGAGGGCGGGAAGAGTTTAACCAAAGATCTTATATGCATACTAGAGGCTTGGTGCACAGATTCATGCACTGGCAGGGTCCCTCAGCCTGGCCTGTGGGGATCAGGCTGAAACCGGCTCTCCGACATCCCCCAAGGGGTCTCGGATTGCGAGAGGGCGCAGGCCAGACTGAGGGACCCCACTGGTGCACGAATCCATGCACCGGGCCTCTAGTAGTGTATAAAAGTAATCAGTCTTTGGGATTACAGAAGTTGTTTCTGTACAGAAGTTGTTCCTTATGTGGATGATCCCTTATTTCAAGAAATTGAGAAAGGACCTACAGATATTATGTATCTGGTCCAATAACCTTGTGGTACATATACTAAATTATGTGTATTACAAAAAACCTAAATATGTACTAATTGGAAAATATACTTTTTTTCCCATAAAGCATATACAAAGGAAGTAAAATTGTACTTGAGGAAAATAAACTTTTTTCTACACTTTCTCTGTGATGTACATTGGAGTCTGAACTGGATTTGAATCTGAACTCTACTAATTTTACTCTGGTAACCTTAAAATAAATATATATTTCTGTGTGTCCTTCATCTTTAGAATGAGACTAATAATTTCTAGCTCATATTATTATTTGGAGAATTAAAATGAGATAATCTAAGTAAGTTTTTAAACACTGTTCTCTGCTACCCTTGAGCTCTATAGAGACTTTTAATGGGTCACCTTGAATCTGATTTATGTTTAGGGTTCTGCAGAAGACTTAATTTGAGAAAGAGGGTCCTGAGGTTCACTGTTTAAAAACATTTGAATGTCGTCCTGGCCAGTTGTTCAGTGGTTAGAGCATCGGCCTGAAGACCAAAGGGTCACAGGTTTGATTCCCGGTTAAGGGCATGTGCCTTGGTTGCAGGTTCCCCAGCTCTGGTAGGGACGAGTTCAGGAGGCAACCAGTCGATGTATGTCTCTCATGTTAATGTTTCTCTCTCGCCCTTCCACTCTCTCTAGCAGTCAATGAAAAAAATATCCTCCAGAGAGGATTTAAAATAAATAAATAACAGCATAGTTGTAAAGTGCATTGTACATAATAAATGCTGAAAGATACTAGTTCTCTTATGCAGGAAGTTCAAATGTAAGCTAATACATCAAGAAGAACAAAATAGATCTAATGTTTCTTCACTGATTTATGTAGGCACATGCATTAGATTCTATTATGTCATTTAGCGTACTTAATTTCATATATCAAATGACTAAAGGCCAAAACCGGTTTGGCTCAGTGGGTAGAGCGTCGGCCTGCAGACTCAAGGGTCCCAGGTTCGATTCCGGTCAAGGGCATGTACCTTGGTTGCGGGCACATCCCCAATAGGGGGTGTGCAAGAGGCAGCTGATCGATGTTTCTCTCTCATCGATGTTTCTAACTCTCTATCCCTCTCTCTTCCTCTCTGTAAAAAATCAAAAAAAAAAATATGACTAAAGACTGATTACATTTTTCACTTCTAGAAGTTTATTCTACTTTCATCACTTTTTTTCTTTCATAACTTTTAAAGATGACTATTAATCAGGCTCTGGCTGGGTATCTCAGTTGGTTAGAGCATGGTCCTGACATGCCAACGTTTTGGGTTTGATCCCATATAAGAATCGACCAATGAATCCATAAATGAGTGGAACAACAAATAGATGTTTCTCTCTCTCTCTCTCTCCCTCCTTCCCCCCCTTTCTCGCAAATCAAATAAATTTAAATATCTTTAACAAACAGAGATGACTACTTATCTGTATATATCCTGATCTTACAGCTTAGAAATTCAATTATTTTGTCAAGTACTTGTTATGAGCCATATTCCTTATTAAACTATTAGTGTTAAATGATTAATTAGACACATTCTAGGGAGGTTACTCTTTTAGAAGAGTAGCATGTAAACAAAGGAGAATAATATAGTATAACTAGAGGCCTGGTGCACGAAATTCATGCATTCGGGGGGAGGGGTTCCTCAGCCCGGCCTGCGCTCTCTTGCAGTCTGGGAGCCCTTGGGGGATGTCCAACTGATAGTTTAGGCCCGCTCCCTGTGGGGAGCGGCCCTAAGCTGGCAGTCAGACATCCTTAGCACTGCTGTGGAGGCGGGAGAGGCTCCCGTCACCGCGGCTGTGCTTACCAACCGTGAGCCCGGCTTCTGGCTGAGCGGCACTCCCCCTGTGGGAGTGCACTGACCACCAGGGGGCAGCTCCTGTGTTGAGCATCTGCCCTCTGGTGGTCAGTGCGCATCATAGTAACTGGTCGTTCTGCCATTCGGTCCATTTGCATATTAGCCTTTTAGATATTCCCAGTATATAGGTTCATTGTTATTATGGAAATGTACATAAGGTGCACATTTAAAGGAATAATAAATTCTTCCAGCTGACAGAGAGACTGGGGAAGGGGCAAGAATGGGAAAGAGTGGAGATTGAAGAAAGAGTTGCAAAGAAGCTGGTCCTTGAAGAATGAGTAGTCTTCACCAGGCAGGCGATGGAAGAGGAATATATTCTTAAAAAGCTAAGAGAATAATCTGAGCCTAAGCCTAGACACATGATGTCTAATGAAGAAAAGTCAGTGAGTTATTTGATGTGACTTCAGGGAACTATCCTAGTGTATAGTAGTTAAACAGAAAAGGTTGGCGGGAGCAGATTGTGAGGGTCTGCAAGTAAACTTAACACCTTATTTTATCACATTACCCCCTCCATTTCTTGCTTCATTCTACAGATGATTAGCCTTTCCCAATATAATATTCACATTAACATAATTCCTACTACCATTATCCTAGTTCCTCATGAGTTATCTTAGACTTTTTTCACTATTTGCTTTAAATCTCCATTCTCATGTTGATTATTAAGTATCTGTCTCTTTCCATTTCCACAGCCACCACTATGGTCTCTTTTCTAGGATCTCTTTTCTGTTTCTTTCGTCCATTTTTAATATTATACTTTTTTATTCCTAGGACTTCATCTATTTGGTATTCAAAATAGCTTTGTAGAGTAGCTAAGATAGCTCCTATGTCAGGAAGTCTGAAGAAGATAAAGTGCCAAATAGTTTATAAAAAGGAAAACTTGTAACGTTTATTATACTTTTATCAGGAGCTCATTAATAAGGAAATTCTCCATGTACTGATTTAGGGTATTTTGTTGAGTAAAAGCGAAGGACAGAAGAGTACAGTATATTACCTTTTGTGTCAGTAAATGGAGGGATATTAGGATATAGACCCTATTTGCTTACATGCAAAAAAAATAAAACTATATAAGAAATAAAGTAAATATCCATAGGAATGGGTGAAAATGGGGTGGAAGAGGCCAAGGGTGAGGGCAGATCTCAATGTGCATATACCTTTTTATGTTGTTTGGGATTTTAACTGAGTATTTCATCTATTTAGAGCTTTGACCTGTGCCACAGCGGGGGAGTGGATTGAGGGACTCTCACTGATCTCCTTGTACCTCATACATATAAAATCACTTCTTAGCCTATCATGCCTATTTCTCCAGGCCGATTATGCCTTTGTATGATCCCTGTCACTGAAATGAACTCTATCCTTCAAATCACTTTCAAAATTCAACTCAAATGTTATCACTTCCTCCTCCACAATTGGTTAACTATTTCATTCTGTCACCTTAGCTTAATATTTTTATGTATGTTCTATATTTATATATTGGTTCTTTGTTGGTATCTACAAATATTCTAACTTATTTCATAAGTGGTTTCTATTCCCTTTAGAGCAGCGACTTTTTATCAGTGTGCAGCAAGAATTCTTAAAACATGCAATACCTGACTATTTAGTCAGGGGCACTGACTTCTTTTCCCTTAGATTGTCAAATAAAAAATGACAACAGCCAACACAATAATAGCCATCCAGTGTGAATGAATGAATATTATATCTTTTTTTTTGTCAGATCGTCAAAAATATGTATTTTTGATGTGCTGCAGAATTTCAGTAATTCATTTATGTGTGCATGAGATGAAAAAGGTTGAAAATCACTGTCTTAGATTAACACCTTCAATAGAAAACATGTTATTTTTTCTCTCATGTATTATCTGAAACATAATTTAATAGATACTTGGTAATAATTTTTATTTTTTTGGAGGATCCTAACATGTTAATTTCATTTGGATAATTTTAATCAACAAATTTTTAATTTGGGAAAAGGTGTGATACCAAAAAGCTAAGCTTGACTACTTTTCTAATACCTAAAACTTCAAAGTATTAAGTGGGGTATTAATGAGGAAAAACAGTTTTATTTAAAAACTATTGAAAATAATTTAGGGTAACTTTCTATTCAGTTAAGTAAAAATATGTAGATTTCTTTACAAAAAAAATATATAACCATTACATGACGACTAATTTGCATGGAATACAATATTATTTGTTAGCTAGTTACTGATGTATACAGTAGTTGAGATTTGTGTGGTTTTTATCTTTGCTAATACAAATGTGACAATTAACTTTGAATTTATAAGTCAAATATGGTAAACAAAGGAGCAATCTGGGTTTTGTTTTGTTTTAATTTCTTTATTGATTAAGGTATTACATATGTGTCCTCATCCTCCCCCATCTCCCCCCCACTCATGCCCTCACCCCCCTGTTGTCTGTGTCCATTGCATACAAGTCCTTTGGTTGATCTCTCCCCTTACCCCCACCCTCCCCTACCTTCCCTCTGAGGTTTGAATCTGGGTGTTTTTTTACATAAAGTGTATGATCAGAAGTAAGAAACTTTAAAATAAATTCTATTAGGAAATGAACGTTTGCTTTTAAAATTGATCATCTATACCAATAAAAGGGTAATATGCTAATTAGAACAGATGTCCTTCTGGACAAAGCTGCAGCAGCTGCGAGGGCCCAGGGCCAGTGGCGCGGGAGAGGCAGGGCAGAGCCGGTGGGCCTGGGCCGGTTCCACCTGCGCCGCGTGGCCCTTCTGTCCACAGAGGCGGCGCTAGGAGAGGCGGGGCGGCCCACAGTCCTGGAGCCTCCACAGAGGCTGGACAGGGTGCCTCAACCTCCCCCAGCCCCTCCCCCAGCTGGCCTGGCCCCAGATCGCCCCTACACACACAAGTGGGCGGGGGGTGGGGCTAGCGCTAAGAAGCTAGAGCCAAGGGTCGGCAGCCCCGGTGACTGGCTTTGGCATCAGCAGTGGGGTGATAGGGGTGGCGCCTTCCCCTGATCCTCCCGGTTGCCTCCCGCAGAGGGAGGCCAGCAGGCCTAAGCCATCAGTAGGAAATCTCCTGAGGGCTCCCAGACTGAGAGGGGGCAGGCCAAGCTGAGGGAACCCCCTCCAGTGCACGAAAATTTGTGCACTGGGCCTCTAGTAGAAAATAAAACTTGTAAGCTGAGAAGCCCTTAATGTGTTTTTATTACTTGAGGTATTCTAACCTAATATTTATTTTGAAACAGGCAAGAAAACTAGATGTATATTTTGAATATGAAGAAAAAATAATGAGCAAAACTACTCTGGATAAATCTCTTCTAGATATAATATCAGACCCTGATGGTATGTACCATAAATTTGATGTTAATGTAAGTTTCACATCAGGTGAATCCAGCATATTCAATTTTAGTAAAATCTGAATAGAATTATTTTTTTCTAACCATTTATGCTAATAATGAGATAATTAAATAAACTTTTCTATTGAGAACTTTGTAGCATAACAGTTCATAAAGTAGAAAAATGATTTGCATTTTATTTCATTGAACTTTGCTTTAATGGTATTTAAGCACTTTTTATATTCATTTAAAGTGCTACATCTGAAGCTCAATTTCTGTTGGTCCAGGAAGATTTGAAGGTATAACATTCAAAGCAGGTGTCTCTAAGTGATACACTTTCTAAATAATTTGGTTTAAACCTAACGAGTTTTCTAAAAAGATGTATCTAAAGCTGAATTCTATTTTAAATATTTAGGGAATTCACTTTTAAAGAAACTCTTTAGTCAGTCCCTTTATATTTTATAATTATCTACATATTTGTATGTTAAATTTTCTTAAAATAAGATACACTCTTTGTATTTGGAAAATGTAATTTAATTATTGCTTTCAATTATAATGATTATAGGATCTACATAGGGTTTTAGCATATTAAAATCACTAAACTTTAGAGAGTTATTAATCATTTCAGAATAGTTATCAGTTCAAATCTCAGCCCTTTTCCAAAATGAATAAAAAGGATATAAGCTCTACTCATCTTATATTTTGCACAAAAGTTACTCACCTGATGATGGTTTTTGAGTTAGAGTTGTTTTTTTTAAATATGTTTTTATTGATTTTTATTTTTAGAGGGAGAGAGAAACATCAATGATGAGAGAATCACTGATTGGTTGCCTCCTGCATGCCCCCTACTGGGGATTGAGCCCACAACCCAAGCACGTGCCCTGACTGGGAATCGAACCTGTGACCTCTGGGTTCATAGGTTGACACTCAACCACTGAGCCACATCGGCTGGGCTGGTATGAGCTTTTGACTTTATTTAAAATTAAAAAGTAATTTTAAGACATACAAATTATTTGTAATTAAAGATTCTATTCATACAACTTCTGAGAAGCCATAAGTATTGCTCTCACTTTTTAAAAAATATGTTTTTATTGATTTTAGAGTGAGGAAAGAGAGGAGAGAGAGAGAGAGAGAGAGAGAGAGAGAGAGAGAGAGAGAGAGAAAGAGAAAGAGAGAGAAACATTGATCGGCTGCCTCCTGCATGCACCCTACTGTGGTTTGACCCTACAGCCTGGACATGTGCCCTGACCAGGAATTGAACCAGCGACCTCTTGGTGCATGGATTGACGCTCAACTACTGAGCCATATAGCTGGGCTTGCTCACACTTTTAAAAAGCTAGATTTGTAGTGAGAGCATAGCATTTTAAGTATTTATACTTTACAATAAAAAAATGCAAAATATACATAAGTCCATTACTTCAGAGTTATTTACAAGAACTTTTGAGTTAAAGTTAAAATAAATAGTGTGGTGATAAAAGGGCAAACAACCTTTCATTGTCCTTTCCCCCCTACTTTCTCAATTTACTTTTGAAGACATTAAATAAGGCTGAGCAATGTAGGCATTTATGTAAAGCAGAAGCCTGTGTCACTTTCGACCAGAACAAGATGTTGGAACCTGAGCAAAATGAGAAGGGCATCTACATGTAGGGTAATGGGAGTGTTGATAATTTGTATGAGGTATTGAGTCCGAGTGAAGTGAGCAGTGTCCACAGGTGGAAACAATCCAGCATGGGTGTTAGAGCTCTAACAGATCGCTGCACAGGAGCCAACCCAACATCAGCCCAAATGGGTGAGCAGTGTGGCCAGGCATGTTGATGGGTCCATTGTAGGGAATCAGTGTCCAAGTGGAGTGGGAGGCCTCCATGCAGGCAAAGATGGCAGCAGAGATATGATATTTGTTACGTACAAGGAGCTGGTTAAATAAGTAAATATATCAGATAATATAAAGGGAGCCAGGTTTCTCCTTGTTGGAGAAGGAAGTTATAAATAGGAAAGGGAGAGGACTAGAATGAATCCTGGGATGTTGGATTGGAATTGGAGGTGTTGGTATGGACTTAGTGTTTTCACTATGTATTTGTCAGATAGAGAAATAAATACAGATGTGTGTGTGTGTGTGTGTGTGTGTGTGTGTGTGTGTATACACTTATACAGAGTGCCCCCCAAAAATGTATACACACTTGAACAGCTAATAGCACAATTTTGAAAATGAAATTATTTTAATAAACATTGCCTTTATAATTATTCAAAGTGTATATATAAATTTGGGGGGACATCCAATATATGCATTATCTAGTTCTGCCAATTGAGCAGGGCTAGAAGCAACAATACCCCAATAGTAAAGCTTTTAGCTTATAAATACCATTTTACATTAGGACTCATTGGAGAAGTGGTTGATTCCAGGACTGAGATGGGGAAAGAAAGTATATAATGAGTTGGACACTCTGACTTTAAAATAGAGTGCAGTTACAGTAGAAACTTACATGTGACAAGAGGATCCAGGCTGTGGCTACAAGCGCTGGACTAATTGTAACTATAAAGATACAATTTCAATTCGGTTCCCCTGTGATTCACGTTCATGTTAAGTATTTGGATGCTCTATAGCCCTTACCATCAGGACTCTTAAAAACCTTAGCAGAGGTCTGAGGCATTTATTAGCACATAGCAACTATAAAATGTTTCTCCTTGAAGAATGGGAACTGTTCCTTCTTTAAACAGAATGTGTGCCTTCCGTGAGAAAGGCTATGCTACTAGATGCTGAGAATATTCAAAGCAACAGCAGGGAACCACAGGCCCCTACGACTCGGAGGGAGGGGACCCTTTCTCTACCACCTTAGCTATGGTCCCAAGAACCGAAAGCAAGCCCCGTTGCTCTTTTTCTCGTTTCCTCTAGCTGGTCAGTTACAGGAAATGCATTATGGAGCAGGGTAACTAAAGCCAAAGCTTTTCGGCTGGAGCACCAAAAAGGAAGGGCCAAGGGAACTGGGAAGAACCAGGAAGATTGCAGAGGAAGGAGCTCAGAAAAGCTTCCCCATCAAGTAGTTATGAATTCCTGGGCTCACCTCTGAACTGCCTATATGGGAATCTGATCCTAAACAACATTCCAAAGACTAAGAGGTGAAGGGCTACATGATCTCCCAGTTCTCCTATTGGCCACTGGGCAGTGAGACATCCCCATAGCACTGCAAAAGGGTTTGAAAATAGAATCCGAGATGGAACCACAACCCACAGGAAGGTGGTGGGAACTTTGGCCTGAACCAGCAGGCTAATTACCTGCTAAAACACAAGTGTCAGCTTTTCCTAGGATTTAAACAAGACCATGAATCTCAACCTTATATTCAAAGTGTCCACGATACTATATTTATTTGTAAACATGAGAACCTTGGAGAAAGATCTTTATCACCATCTTTGTCATATATAGGGAGTGAGGATAATTTAAGAATGGGTGTCTAGATTCTAACCATATTTTAAAAAATTGATGGTTCATCAGTCATATTTTGAAAAAGTTCTCCTTGTTTTTATTCTGTAATAAAGTATAACAATTCGATTTCTTGAGTATTAGGACACAGTTTGAAGTGAGAGTGCATATTGTTATTTGTTGAGTAGTGAAACTGAGTTACCTATGACTGTTACCACTTTTCACCCAAGTAAACCCAGTAGCAGAGGGGAGAATAAGTTAGTTTCTCTGGACAGTTTTGGGCTTTGGGTTATAGGAGTAGTAGTAGTAGCCCAAGGCACCCACTGCAAGCAAGAAATTTCTTTAAAATCTTGTTTTGTCTTAAAATTTTAGACAAATATGTTATGCATAGTACATCAGTGTTTAATATAAATGCATTAAATGTAACATAATGCCCTTCAGAAAGAGGAGACAGGTATATTTAATGATCCCAATTTGAAAAGTATGACCTTTGGCTGATCTAGATGATTTTAGGCAGCAAGATTTCATAACCTAATACCGAGGGTGACCACACAACTTGTGTCCCAGGACAGTCCCATTTTTATGCCGGTTGTCTTTCCATAATTATTACTAACATCCCCTTTTCATCTCAATAGTATCCTGTAAATCTCAATGTAATGTACAGTATGGAAGAAAGAATGGAGATACTTCCATATCCCATCTCTTTAATCCCAAAGCATTTAAATTTTTTCCATATCTGTTTTTTATCTGGTTGTAATTAAAGTGTTTATAACCTTAAATCAGCTAAATCAAGATTCACATTTAGATATGCCTTGACTTTTTATATACTTGTGTTGACTAAATACTCAGAATTATGAAGGGTTTTTAAAATTCTGCTTTCCCCTATGTAGCAGGAACTCCAGAAGATAAAATGAGGCTGTTTCTTATCTATTATATAAGCGCACAGCAGGCACCTTCTGAGGTATGATCTCTGTTCATTTATTGGGCAAACGGGGGGAAAACGTGTTTGTTTAAAAAATAGAGGTTAAAAATCACTATGGACAAGTAATGACTTCATCCCTTTCTTTAAAAGAAAAATAGTTTGTTAAGGCTGGTTCCATTTACTGATGAGTTTTATAACAGTGTTTATTGCCACCAAGAAAACTATCCTCTCATTAAATGTCTGACCCCTTTTAACTTGTTGGAATATGAACTGATTTCAAGTAGCCAAAATTTTTATTTCTAGAAAATAGCTATTCTAAACTAAGTTAGCCAAGTTTGCTATGCTTTTTGAAAGGTTGTTTTTACTATTTCTCTTGATGTGATGATCTTAAAAGTTGCATTTCTTTTTTGTATTTTTGTATTTTGATTATTATTTTTAATTGATTTTTAGAGAGAGAGGAAGGGAAATGGGGAGAGAAAGAAAGACACATCAGTGTGAGAGCAAAACATAAATTGGCTGCCTCCCACATGCCCCCTATAAGGGATCGAGCTGCAACCCAGGCATGTGCTCTGGCCAGGAATCGAACCGCCAACCTTTCAGTGCATGGGACAACACCCAACCAACTGAACCACACCAACCAGGGCAAAAGTTTCATTTCTTTAAGTGGTAGCTACTAATATTTATTTGCCTTCCAAAGAATTTATCTTTAACCTCAAGTAAAAATTTGGTAATTTTTTAAAATTGTTTTGAAACTAATGTCCATTATAGAAGATGAGTTGCTTGAAGAAAAATATGCAGTGTTCCAAAAAGTCCTGTAAAGATTGTAGTTTAATAAGATTTTGGTAAACTTCAGATTCATGTCGCATGATTCATATAAAAATAAAGTTGAGATACTTTGTATTGCAATAAAATAACTACTTTTATGTTAGAATAAGTTCCTAAGAATGATTGAAAAATGATAAAGGGTCCTTCTAGATTTTTTTCTCACTGAAAGCATGGATTGTGGGTAATTTTATTGTTTTGGTTTTTTCCTGTAATGAGCAATCAATTGCTTTTGAAGAAAAAAAATTTTTTTTAAGTATGTATAGGCCATTAAACTTACTCTGAAGGAAAGCACTGATTTTGGTATCAGTCTTGTTGTTGAGTTAGGAACCTCTTAACTCGTTCTAATGTTAACTCAGTATAATTTTACCAACTTTTCAAAAAGCATAAGAAGCTCGCAGATGACATCTAGAATGATATGGCTCTTGTAAACTCTTTTCCTTTGCTGGTAGTATTGATTTTTTTAAAAATATCTGGTATATTGCAAGGCTTTTGGTTAAAAATCTGTGGCATGTTAAAACAGCAAACTAAACCCATCATTTGTTTTCGGCCAATTTTACTTTATCCTAGGAATACATAGTTGATCTTTATTTTATTTCAGTAAGAAAGTGTCACTTCCTTTTTAGAAATAACTCTCATTAATAGAAGTATACCTGTATCTTAGGGGATCCTCATAGCCTATTCATAATATTATCTTAAGAACATATAATTTAAAAACTTAATTCAAGATTTTTAAAATTTGACCACATCATTTTATTGTCATTTATGTTTTACTTGAGGCCCGGTGCACGAAATTTGTACACAGGTAGGTTCCCTAGGCCTGGCTGGCACTCAGGGCTGATCCGGTTCCCCGCCTCCCCACCTCCTTCCCTCGCCACCCGTGTGCTGCCACCGCACAGTTTCTACCGTGTTCCACACCACCCCCTGGTGGTCAGCGCACATCATAGCGAGCAATCAAACTCCTGGTCTCCCGGTCAAACTCCCGAAGGGACACTTTGCATATTAGCCTTTTATATATATAGATTATATATATAGATAAGGATTATGTTTTTTCATAACTTTAAGTGACCATTAAGAGGTTTGAAGCAAATTATGACTACTGATATCAGATTAATAGCCTCAAAAATGCAAAGGAGTAAACATTACTGGTTGAAGATGAGCTTAAAGGTTCTTATAAAATTTTTAGAATGAAGTCACTGCTAATAAACTCCTATAAATTACACTATTTCAACTAGACTTATTCATCAGTAAATAAAAAGAGCAAGAAAGAGAAAACAATGATTTTTAAGTTGTAAGACAGCTTCTATTCAGTTAAGAATTTGACCTCTACAATGAATATGAGATGGGAAAACCTGGATCTGCAGTTCCCTTCAGTCAGTGTCATTTCTCTTGTGTGTCTCGTTTGAATGGTCTTGGTCAAGCCAAATCTTTTATTTAATGCTTATCTTAAGGAAAGGCCGTCTGTTTCAACAGTGGAGAAAAAAACAGTCTATTGGCCTTACTGAGGAATGACAAAACTGTGTGCTTTATAGGTGATTTGGGAGCATATCAAAGGTAATTTTCATTATATGTGATTTTTGTCTCAGGTGCCCAACTTGGATACTCACTTCAGATACAACTCCACTCCTCTAGGGTTCCTCAAATTCAAACTCGTGCCTTTGGTCTAACCTTTTTTGAATAATCAAATGACAACAAACAATATGGTCTTTTCTTTCATGAAAGTAAAATTTTTGTCATATCATTCTTTGCTTATTTTAGGCTGACTTGGAGCAATACAAAAAAGCCTTAACTGATGCAGGATGCAACCTTAACCCCTTACAGTATATCAAACAATGGAAGTAAGTTTTCCTTTTAAATTTTCACCATTTAAGAGAGCAGAATGGAAGTTGAATTCTCAAGAAAATGGCAATGTTACTAAGAAAATTGAATAATGGCTTAATATATTTTATTCAGTGGTATGAATATTTTCTTATCTGTCCCTCCCTATTCACAACTAAATATTACACAAAATAATGATGTTTTTCTTTCCAGACATGTTTATATTCTCTTCACTGATAAGATGAGAAAGTCAAAGAATGAAGTTTTGGGTCAAATGTCTCAAAAACATTAAAAGAAAGTTTTAATTTCACTAGTTCTCAGAGAAATGCAAATTAACATAATGCAAAGATTTACAAAATATTGTGCCCAGGATGCAAGCAAATTAGTTGGTGCATTTATACTCTGCTATTAGAAATATAAATTGTCTCAATTTTGCTGGATAGTATAAACTTTTTTTTTTTTTAAGTTTTAATTTTTTTTATTTATTTTTTAATCCTAACCCGAGGATATTTTCCCATTGATTTTTTAGAGAGTGGAGAGAGGGAAAGACAGAGAGAAATACTGATGTGAGAGAAACACATCGATTGGTTGCCTCCTGCATGCTTTGAGCAGAGCCCAGACCGGGGAGGAGCCTGCAACCACGGTACATGCCCTTGACTGGAATCAAACCCAGGGCACTTCAGTCTGCAGGCCGACCAACTAGGGCTAAAGTTTTAATTTTTTTAAAAAATAAAATGCCCTTGGTCTAGAACTTCTACTCTTGAGGATTTATCCCAAAGAGTATTAGAGTTCTAAAATTTAGAAGCAATTTAATAATGAAATTTTGAAAACCAACCTAAATGTCCAACAATAAGATTAGTAAATTAATTATGGTATTTCCATAAGTTAAAATGCAACAGAGTCATTAAAAAATCATTGTAGAAGACTTATTTAATGACATTGGGCAGTGTTCATGTTATATTGAAAGTGAAAAAGTAGTTTACCACAGTATTCCCTGATATGTTTATTTATAAATAATTAATAAATAATTATTTCCCTTGTCTGTGTGCATAGGGACTCTTGTAGACATCAGGAATACAATAGTGAGCATGCTAAGGAAGGCCCCTACATATTGAGTTTGTTTGTGTTGAGGGAACAATAAATCAAGCAAACATATGAACAAAATATTAAATCATATTAAGTGATATAAAGCAGTGATAAGATCTTAACTTGTTGAGAGTGATGATTAAATTTATTGGGGAGATATGAAAAGTCTCTGAGAAGTGATATTTGAGCCAAAATTTAGATGACATCATTTATAATATCCTTAAAATTCGTTTATCCATCCTTGTGTGTGTATATGAACATACGTGTGTGTGTGTGTGTGTGTGTATTTATATGTGTGTATATATACACTGAGTGGCCAGATTATTATGATCTCTGAACGCATAATAATCTGGCCACTCAGTGTATATCCTATAAAATAAAAGGCTAATATGCAAATTGTCCCCTTGACCAGGAGTTCGACCAGCAGGCAGGCCAGCCAACCGCCCATGTTCCTTCCCCCTGGCCAGGCTGGCCGGATCCCACCCATGCACGAATTCATGCACCGGGCCTCTAATATATATATATATGTATATATATGTATATACACACACACACACACATATATACACATAATTTTGGTTTCTATAATTGTTTTGGTGCTAATTATACTGAAATAATGGTATTTTATTAGTTAAAAATGATTTCTTTTTTCAGAAAATATCTGCATATTAAAATTTAAAGTTAGTAGATATTTTATTTTTTATTGAATTTATTGGTTAATAAATTATATAGGTTTCAGGTTTACAATTCTATAATATATTATCTGTATATTGTATTACCACCCCAAGTCAAGTCTCTTTCCATCACCATGTATCCAATCTGTACCCTCTTCTACCTCCCCCGACCCTTCTCTGTCAATAAATACATATTTTTTTAAATATATATTTTTTTCATTTCAGAGAGGAAGGGAGAGAGAAAAGCATCAATGATGAGAATCACTGAACAGCTGCCCCCTGCACGCCCCCTGCATGCCCCACACTTGGGATCAAGCCCACAACTCGGACATACGCCCTGACCAGGAATCAAACCGTGACCTCCTGGTTCATGGGTCAAAGCTCAACCACTGAGCCACACCAGCTGGGCTCAATATATATTTTAATACCATGATACTGAATGTTAGCTCTAGTAACCGACATTTACATATAACTGTTTTATTTCTTAGGGCTTTTGCCAAGATGGCCTCAGCTCCTACCAGCTATGGCAACACTACTACTAAACCAATGGGGTAAGTATCCTACTTAATAATAGACAAATATGCAAATTGACCATACCTCTGACACACCCACAAGCCACGCCCACCATCCAATCAGAGCGAGCATGCAAATTAACCCAAACCAAGATGGCTACAGCCACAGAGAGCAAAGTTTCCTAGGTAACAGAGGAAGCCAAGCTTTCCGCCTGCCCTTGTCAGGCCTAAGCCTCCACTCAAGCTACAAAGTTTCAATTATAGAAGGTAAACAACTTCAAACAAATGGCGGCAGAATGGAGCTTGAGAGAGCAGGCCAGGCTTGCCACCGGCAACAGGGGAAGCAAAGCTTTCCACACACCCTGGCCGGGCCCACCCGCTTAAGGCAACAAAGTTTCAATTATAACCCCAACATAAATGGCTGCCAGCCTCGGAGGCAGCCCCAGGCTTGGCTCCGCTCCAGGCTACAAAAATTGTAGAAGGAAAATAAATTCCAGATACCAGGGCCTCCGCTTGGGTTGCCATGGGGCGTGGCCGGCCTGCAAACCACCACAGGCCCCTCACTCAGGCTGCCCCACGCCCCAAGGGAACCCCCACCTGATCTGGGACACCCTTCAGGGCAAACCAGCTGGCCCCCACCCCTGTACCAGGCCTCTATCCTATCTAATAAAAGAGTAATATACACATTGATCATCACTGCAACACACAATATAGCTGCTCCCATGTGGTCAAAGATCCTGCCCCCATGTGGACACAAGATGGCCACCACAAGATGGCCAGCAGGGGAGGGCAGTTGAGAGGGACCAGGCCTATAAGGGAGGGCAGTTGGAGGTGATCAACCCTGCAGGAGAGGGCAGTTAGGGGTGACCAGGCCGGCAGAGGAGGGAAGTTGGAGGCAAACAGGCTGGCAGCAGAGTGGTTAGGGGGTGATCAGGCTGGCAGGCAGAAGCGGTTAGGGGCAATCAGGAAGGCAGGCAGGCAAGCAGTTGGGAGCCAGCAGTCCTGGATTGTGAGAGGGATCCCATATTAGAAAGGGTACAGGCTGGGCTGAGGGACAACCCCCCTCCGTGCACGAATTTCATGCACCGGGCCTCTAGTTTTTAATAATTCTGATTGGGTAAGTCTGGTACTTTAGACCATAATTAGACTTTCATGCCTTGAAAACACACTGACACTTTGAATGCAGAATATTTTTATTGTGATAGAGAATAAATATCAATATGCCTTTAGCTTGTTAGTTTAAATTTTCATTTTAAAATGTAAGTTAATATATTTTACATGGTATGAGCTATTGGCTTCTTTTGCTTCCTTCTTAAAACATTACACTTTTCATTTCCAGAAGATAAATGAAGGTTAAAGCTATCTTTACATCAATGTTGATAACTAATATAGACTTGAAGCTAGGCACTTAAGACCTAGCTTCAAGGTAGACCTGGGCATCCTATTAAATAATAGGGAGGAATTCCCCAGGGCTGGGCATGACTTCTGACTCCACAATATCGTATAGAGTCTGCACGATTTTCAAAGGAGCTGAACAAGGTAATTTTAACCACTCTTTTCCATACCATACTAGCTTCAAATTCTTAGCTTATATTTTATTGTTTAGAGCAAAAGCATGAAGCCCAGAGAAAAACACGTTTATCCTAGCCCCATCCTGAGCTACCACTTTTTAAAAATATATATTTTTATTGATTTCAGAGAGGAAGAAAGAGATAGAAACATCAGTGATGAGAGAGAATCATTGATCGACTGACTCCTCCACACCCCCTATTGGGGATTGAGCCCGCAACCCGGGCCTGTGCCATGACCTGGAGTCTAACCGTGACCTCCTGGTTCATAGGTCAATGCTCAACCACTGAGCTATGCCGGCCTGGCACTTCCACTTTTTTTAAAAATGTGTTGTTATTGATTTTAGATAGAAAGAGGAAGGGAAAGAAACAGAGAAACATCAATGAGAGAGAATCATTGATCACCTGCCTCCTGCACAGCCCTTATTGGGGATCGAGCCCACAACCCAGGCATGTTCCTTGACTGGGAATTGAACCAGCGACCTTTTAGTGCATGGGCCGATGCTCAACCAACTGAGCCACACTGGCCAGGGCTTGAGCTACACCTTTTAATGAAACCATTTACAAAAACAAAATTACTTGTCATAATGCAGAACTTTATAAGTGTTTGACAAAATGAGTCCAGCTGACTTCACCTACAGTCGTGTTGTACAGGTTAGCACACTCCCTCAGAGTTGCCTGGTACTAGGGAATCGCCTGAAAACTGTCCATTCCAACAAAGGTTACTTTCTATTGTTTCTGATTTTGTCCATCTCTTCATTTCAGAGAGGAATAAGGACAAGATAGGGAAAAAGAAAATATATTGGAAAAATTACTGTTGACTGTAATAAATAGACTTAACAATTTCATGCCTTAAAATCCTATTGAGTAGTAAAAGCCTCTTACATTTCTTATGGATCTTGTAGTTGAGGATTTAAATAAAATGTGTTACAAGAAAATTTTGGATGCTTTAAAGGATATCTCTAGCCTTCTGATACCATAACACAGGATTACCAGTCTGTCTCACAAAGCATCCTTTGATCCCCAAAGAGAGGCTGTTGGAAACACACATATAAGCCTAGTATGGCAAATCATTTGTTGGTATTTTTGATGTTAAAAATTTAGATAACATTCTTCAGAATCGAGGTAAAATTCATCAGGTGTGTTATGCTTCACATTTTATATGATAGATTTTATGTATAGAAAGAGAGACCATATACAATGCAGGATTGGATCTAACTGCTATGATAAAGAGAAAACAGTAACTTTTGACCTCATCATACTTATGGGAATACACACACACACACTTTAATATGTTGGTGTTTTGAATTCCTAAAGCAACTTAATTTACTATCTTTAAGTTTTTTCCTTTTAGCATTAAGGCAACCAAGAAAGCAAGTAGTTCTCTACAAACTATAATTTGCCTAAAAACTATAGCTAAGGCTCATTATTTACAATAGCTAAGATCTGGAAACAGCCCAAGTGTCCATCAGTAGATGAGTAAATAAAAAACTATGGTACATTTTGCTCCATGGAACACTATGCAGTTGTAAAAAGAAGGGTCTCTTACCCTTTGTGACAGCATGGATGGACTTGGAGAGTATTATGCTAGGCAAAATAAGTCAGTCAGAGAAACACAAATATCACATGATCTCACTTATATGTGGAATCTAATGAACAAAATAAACTGACAATCAAAATGGGTCCAGAGACATGGATACATGGAACAGACTGACAGCTCTCAGAGTGGGTGGGAGGGATGGGAAGAGATTAACCAAAGAATATTATATGCATAGCGCATGGACACAGACAATAGTGTGATGAAGGCCTGGGGTGGGGCAGGGGCTAGTGGAAGGAGGAAATCCGGGACATCTGTAATGCTGTCAACAATTTTTTAAAAAGCTATAGCTAAGGCTCAGCAATCAAAATGTTTATTTTGAGGGCAGTTCTTCATTTTCACATTTTGTTAATAATTATTGACTAGTCAGTATTTTATTACTTTTTCAGTGTTAAATAAAATTGCAGCAGTAATACCAGAATTCTCAGGTCACTTCTGTTTAGTGAAAACAAATATGGTAGGTATAGAGGGCATCAGCATGTGGTATGTAATTAAGCAAATATTTTATCTATAATCTATTGGAGAGATAGTTTATGCTTATTGTGATCCTCTTCTTTTGCCCCTAGTCTCTTTTCACGAGTCATGAATACTGGATCGCAGTTTGTGATGGAAGGAGTGAAGAACCTGGTATTGAAACAGCAAGTAAGTACACTTGTTAGAAAACATACTGGTAATCTTTCAGTATAAGTTCACATGTTGACAGGTTGCTCAGCTAAAGCAACTTCTAGATATATTCAAATTATAACTATTAGGAATAAAATAAAACCAAGGGTCTTTTGTTGGTATATTTAAGGATTTTTCCGAGGTCTGTCATTGCTTATTTTCTTTTAATTTGCTCTTGGATTTTACTGACATTTTTATTTTTCTTTGAAAGTGCCTTAATTGAGAAAAATAAATAAAACATATTTAGAATAACAAACTGCTACATAATCCATATTATTTAAGTTTTAGCATATTAAGAGAGTAGAGTAATGAATTTAGTAGCCTAAAGGCCTGTGTAAATTAGAATAAGTAAAACATTTTAAGCCCTAGCTGGTTTGGCTCAGTGGATAGAGCGTCAGCCTGTGGACTGAAGGGTCCCGGGTTCGATTCTGGTCAAGGGCACATGCCTGGGTTTCGGGTTCCATCCCCAGTGTGGAGCATGCAGGAGGCAACCAATCAATGATTCTCATCATTGATGTTTCTATTTCTCTCTCCCTCTCCCTTCCTCTCTGAAATCAATAAAAATATATTTTTAAAAATTTTTAAGTATAATTTATGTATTGGGGTAATAAAACTATCATTTAATTTCATTTTGGAATACCTGTCTTAGTTTTACACATATGACATTTTTAAATGGTTTTTGTATTTGTATTGTTTTTCTCTTATTCTATTACTAGTAGCCCTGCGCACGAATCCATTCACCAGTAGCTCGCCAGTAGCTCGCTGCGGCCCTCCAATAGCTTTTCGCCCACTGCCCCGCCCTCCTGTAGCTCCCCCTGACCTCCCTCCCCCTTCCGTCCCCCTTCCCCCCCACCCCTCTCATAGCTTGCTGCCCTGCCCCCTCCTGTAGCTCTCCACCACCTGCTTGTAGCTCGCTGCCCCACCCTCCTGCTAATCCGTGATCTGGTCGTTACGCAGTCGGTCGTTACACTTCACGGCGTAATGACCATTTGCATATTACATCTTTCTTATATAGGGTATAGCTATTCTGCATCAGAGAGTCATTAATTTGTTTTTTTCAAAGATAATTTGGTTTTTATTTTCTTTTATGGAAATTTTCAGATATACATTAGTATGTCAAACTCTCCTGAACCTTTCACCAAGCTTCAACTCAAGATCCTTTCATTCTTATTTTATCTTCCCTACCTACATTTTTAAAAATTTTTATCTATTTTTACTGGGATATTTTAAAGCAAATCTGAGACATAATATTTGCATAAATATTTCAATTTATAATGAGAAGGTTTTTAAGGCTAAATTAAGAAAAGAGCTGGAGTTAATTTTCAGTTAATCATATGTGAATATTGTTTGCTTACTTGTTTTCAGAAGAAAATAGATATTTTCTTTCTCTGAATTTCTTCATACTTCTTAAAATGTTTACATTAGTATTTTATATTGATATTTTATTTTTGTTTTGCTTTTTTAACCAGTTTTATTGAGACATAATTGACATACAATATTTTACTTCTTGATGAGTTCCTTGAGAGCCAATAATTTCGTCCCCATCTTTGAATTTTTACATGATCCTTTGCAAAAATAGGTATTTAATTGTTATTTGAATAAATAAAAACATTTTATTATAAAAATCATGTAGGCGCCCAGCCGGTGTGGCTCAGTGGTTGAGCATCCACCCATGAACTAAGAGGTCACGGTTCAATTCCCAGTCAGGATACATGCCTAGGTTGCCAGCTCCATCCCCAAAAGGGGGCATGCAGAAGGCAGCTGATTGATATTTCTCTCTCATTAATGTTTCTATCTCTCTATCCCTCTCTCTTCCTCTCAAAAAAAAACTAATAATAAAAAAAGCATATTTTAAAAAACAAACATCTCGGCTGGTGTAGCTCAGTGGTTGAGCGCCGACCTATGAACTGGAGATCATGGTTGGATTCACAGTCAGGGCACATGCTGGGTTTTGGGCTCCATCCCCAGTGTGGGGTATGCAGGAAGCAGCCGATCAATGATATTCTCTCATCATTGATGTTTCTCTCTCTCTCCCTTCCAAACTCTGAAATCAGAGTTTGGAAGGGAGAGAGAGAGAAACATCAATGATATTTTTATATTTAACAAAAAAAAAAGTCTAGCATTACTAAAGAAGAGTGAAAAATCCAAATTTGCTGTGTTTAATTAGATGGCTGATTATTTTTCAAACTTTCCTTCAGATACATTTTTTTTTAATGAATCTTTATTGTTCAGATTACATTTGTTTCTCCTTTTCCCCCCCATATCTCCCCACCACCCAGTTCCCACCCCCCCTCTGCCCTTACCTCCCCCCCGCTGTCCTTATCCATAGGTATATGATTTTTTGTCCAGTCTCTTCCCATACTCCCCACACAGACACCCCTTTCCCCCTCAGAATTATCAATCCACTCCCATTCTATGCCTCTGATTCTATTAAGTTCACCAGTTTATTCTGTTCCTCAGATTTTTAATTCACTTGACTTTTAGATTCACTTGTTGATAGATATGTATTTGTTGTTCATAATTTTTATCTTTCTTCTTCTTTTTCCTCTTTTTAAAGAATACCTTTCAGCATTTCATATAATACTGGTTTGGTGGTGATGAACTCCTTTAGCTTTTTCTTATCTGTGAAGCTCTTTATCTGGCCTTCAATTCTGAATGATAGCTTTGCTGGGTAGAGTAGTCTTGGTTGTAGGTTGTTGCTATTCATCACTTTGAATATTTCTTGCCACTCCCGTCTGGCCTGCATGGTTTCTGTTGAGAAATTAGCTGATAATCGTATGGGAGCTCCCTTGTAGGTAACTAACTGTTTTTCTCTTGCTGCTTGTAAGATTCTCTCTTTGTCTTTTGCCCTTGGCATTTTAATTATGATGTGTCTTGGTGTGGTCCTCTTTGGATTCCTTTTGTTTGGGGTTCTGTGCGCTTCCTGGACTTGTAAGTCTATTTCTTTCATCAGGTGGGGGAAGTTTTCGTTCATTATTTCTTCAAATAGGTTTTCAGCATCTTGCTCTCTCTCTTCTTCTGGTACCCCCATAATTCTGATGTTGGTTCGCTTGAAGTTGTCCCAGAGGCTTCTTACACTATCTTCAACTTTCTGAATTCTTTTCTCTTCATGCTTCTCTGGAGGAGTGTCCTTGGCCTCTTTGTATTCCAAATCTTTGAGTTGATTCTTGCGATCCTCTAGTCTGCTGTTGGGTCTCTGTATAATATTTTTTATCTCAGTCAGTGTATGTTTAATTTCTAGTTGGTCCTTTTTCATATCCTCGAGGGTCTCATTGAATTTATCGGCCTTTTCCATGAAATTCTTGAAAAACCTTATAACCGTGGTTTTGAACTCTATGTCCAGTCGCTTGTTCTCCTCCATTTCTTTGGTTTGTGATCTGTTTCCTTGCCTTCTCATTTTCTCTGCTTCCCTGAATTGGTAGGGTAGTTTTGTGTACTAGATGTCCTATTGGTTCAATGGGTCAGCCTCCCAGTTAATTGAGGTGGACACTCTTGGTGTACCCTTGTGTACTGTGTGTCCCCCAGCAGGAGCTACAGCAAGAACTAGTTTTCTCCTCCTTTGCTTGGGCGGTTTTGGAGCAGTCTGACTGGAGCTGCAGTTAATTTGGTTGAGCTGCCACAGAACAGGCCATTTATATGCAAAAGCCGCTGTGTGGAGCCTGGGCGGGTTTGTAGAATGTGCGGGGCGGGGTCTCAGGGCTGGGCGGGGTCTCAGGGCGTCACTAGGCTGGGGCGTGGCCAACGGCGATGGCTGGCGTCAGCTGTCTCTGCCTTTCCACGTTTCCAAGTCCCTGCGCCCCGCGCTCTAGTGCTGTAAAACAATGATTGCTGGGCGCACCTCTGCAAAAAAGTCACTCTCACTTTCCGACCCGATGGCCGAGAGTCCAGCTTCTCCCCGTAGGAGTCTGGGTCCCCCGCGTGTCCCCAGAAACTGGATTTCAGAGTGATCGGGAGCTTGTCTCCCTTTGGGTTGAAGAAAAGCCGCGCACCCAGTCGCCCGCCGCCAGCCCGCTTCGCGCGCCTCCGTACCTCAGCTTTTCAGCGTTTGTGCTCCTTTCTCTCCTTAGTTGTAAATCTACCACTCAGCCAGCTTTCCCGTGGTTCTGGGTGGTAGAAGTTTTGTCTTTTAGTTGTATTTTTGAAATTGTTGTGTGAGGCAGCAGATTAGTTGTTTAACTATGCCGCCATCTTGGTTCCTCAATCCAGATACATTTCTTAAATACTTGGGAATATATTTAGCTTCCTCCCTCTTAGAAATTATTTTCAATATCTCTCATTCTATCTCTCGCCTGGTAAGGAGCTATTAGTAAATACTTACTGTACCTTTTTTTACTCGTTCACAGTACTCCCCTGAGTCTGTGTCAATTTATCTTCACTCTTTTGGATATGAAAAGTGAAAAGATACAAAAATAGGAAGTCGGGCACATTAGAGACCACTGTACTGTACTTTACAATTTAACCTAATAGCTCTTAAAGAAAAAGTTACTCATGACACTTATTAAAGAACAGTAAGGCAGACTTTATTTAGGGGCCCATCACAAAAGTTATTGATACCACCGCAGTAGGGGATTGCAGTTAGAGGGAGAGATTGGGCTCAGCTCCAAATACATCAAGTTAACTTGAGAATTTATAGTCAAGGAGCAAGGTAGGGTCAGTAGATGGAAAACTACTACAGTAAATATCAGAGATAGAGGGGGATTCTGGCTAAACCAACCTAACAGGATTCTTGCTGAAGACAGACCAGTGTGATAGGATATCTCCTGGGAGATGGGAGAGGATGACTAACCTGAACGGATATCAAGGGTGATCAGATGTTGAGGATGGGGGATTCTGGCCAAACTGATGTAGCAGGATTCTTTCTAAATTTGGAAAATGCAAACAAGCACAGAAGTTCAAAGGTCGAGGCTCAGTGGAAACCGAGCTCAGAAGAGCTTGAGTAGTTTCTCAGGGAGAGAATTTTTGTCACACCACGCTATTTATCATCAGCTATAGACAGTGATTTTCTTAGGTGAGACAAAAGGGAAGCACCAATTCCTAAGGTAATGGGTGCCTTTTGCTAGATAGACTTGTATAACCACATGTAGTTAAATTTATTTTTAAGGAGAATTACATATTTTTCTTAACAGTCACTTTTAGAAGGAAATCCCAATAGTAAGACTCTCTAAACAAAGTATCACAAATAACTCGTTGGCATTACAGATTTAAATCTTTGGAATCATCATATATATATTTTTTAATTCTTTATTGTTGAAAGTGTTACATATGTCTCCTTTTTCCCCCATTGACCTCTCCCACCTGCTCCCTCCCCCCAGCACAAGCCCTCATCACTCTACAGTCTGAGTCCATTGGTTATGCTCATATGCATGCATACAAGTCTTTTGGTTGCTCTTTTATCCGCCCTCCTCCCACCCTCTCCTGCCTTCCCTCTGAGGTTTGACAGTCTGTTTGATGCTTCTATGTCTCTGAATCTGTTTTTGTTCGTCACTTTATGTTGTTCATTACATTCCACAAATGAGTGAGATCATGTGATATTTATCTTTCTCCGACTGGCTTATTTTGCTTAGTATAATGCTCTCTAGGTCCATCCATGCTGCTGCAAATGTTAAAAGTTCCTTCTTTTTATAGCAGTGTAGTATTCCATTTTGTAGATGTACCACAGTTTTTTAATCCTCTCATCTGCTGATGGGCACCTAGGCTGTTTCCAAATCTTAGCTATTGTAAATTGTGCTGCTATGAACATAGGGGTGCATATATCCTTTCTGATTGGTATTTCTGATTTCTTGGGATATATTCCTAGAAGTGGGATTACTGGGTCAAATGGGAATTCCATTTTTAGTTTTTTGAGGAAACTCCATACTGTTTTCCATAGTGGCTGCACCAGTCTGCATTACCAGCAGTGTACGAAGGCTCCTTTTTCTCCACATCCACGCCAGCTTGTTGATTTGTTGATGATAGCCATTCTGACGGGTGTGAGATGGTACCTCATTGTCATTTTGATTTGCATCTCTTGGATGATGAGTGACTTTGAGCCTTTATTCATATGTCTCGTGGCCTTTTTTATATCCACTTTGAAAAGTGTCTACTTAGGTCCTTTGGAGATTAAACCCTTATTGGATGTCACATTGGCAAATATGTTCTCCCATGCAGTGGACTCCCTTGTTGTTTTGTTGATGGTTTCTTTTGCTGTGCAGAAGATTTTTATTTTTCATGTAATCCCATTTGTATATTTCCTCCTTAGTTTCCATTGTCCTAGTAAATGTATTGGTAAAGATATTGCTATGAGATATGTCTGATATTTTGCTGCTTTTGGATTCTTCTAAGATTTTTATGGTTTCCCGTCTTACATTTAAGTCTTTTATCCATTTTGAGTTTATTTTTGTGTATGGTGTAAGTTAGTAGTCTAGTTCCATATTTTTGCATGTATCTGTCCAGTTTTCCCAACACCATTTATTGAAGAGACTGTCTTGACTCCATTTTATGCTCTTGCCTCCTTTGTCAAATAATAATTGAGCATAGTGACTTGGGTCAATTTCTGGGTTCTCTGTTCTGTTCCATTGGTCTGTGTGTCTGTTCTTGTGCCAGTACCAGACAGTTTTGAGAACAGTGGCTGTGTAATATAGCTTGATATCTGGTACTGTGATCCCTCCAACTTTGTTCTTCTTTCTCAGGATTGCTGTGGCTATTCAGGGTCTTTTTTTATTCCAGATGAATTTTTGGAGAGTTTATTCTAGGTCTGTGAAATATGCCATTGGTAATTTAATCTATAGATTGCTTTGGGTGGTAAGGACATTCTAGTGGTGTTGATTACCAGTCCATGAACATGGTATATTTTCCCACTTGTTTATGTCTTCTTCTACATCATGTAGTTTTCTGAGTACAGATCCTCTACCTCCTTACTTTATTCCTAGGTATCTTAATTTTTTTTGCAATGATAAATGGGTTTGTTTTTTTAGTTTCTCTTCCTGTGAGTTCATTATTGGTGTATAAAAATGTCAGATTTCTGGGTGTTAATTTTGTATCCTGCTACATTGCCGAATTCATTTATTAAGTCTAGTAGTTTTTTGATGGAGTCTTTAGGGTTTTCAATATACAATATCATGTCATTTGCGAATAATGACAGTTCTACTTCTTCTTTTCCAGTTTGGATGCCTTTTATTTCTTCTTCTTGTCTGATTGCTATGGCTAGCACTTCCAATTCTATGTTGAACAGGAGTGGTGAGAGTGGGCATCCCTGTCTTGTTCCTGTTCTTAGGGGAAATGGTTTTCTTAGTATTTGTCCATTGAATATGATGTTGGTTATAGGTTTGTCATGTAAGGCTTTTATTATGTTGAGGAATGATTCCTCTATTACCACTTTGCTGAGAGTTTTTTGTTTTGTTTTTTAAACAGAATTCACTTACTTTTAAAAAAAATATATATATCTTTATTGATTTCAGAGAGGAAGGGAGAGGGAGAGAGAGATAGAAACATCAATGATGAGAGAAAATCATGGAGAGGGAGAGAGAGATAGAAACATCAGTGATGAGAGAAAATCATTGATTGGCTGCCTCCTGCACATCCCCCACTGGGGGATCAAGCCCGCAACCCAGGCATGTGCCCTTGACCAGAATCGAACCTGGGACCCTTCAGTCCTCAGGCTGACACTCTATCCACTGAGCCAAACCAGCTAGGGCTTGCTGAGAGTTTTTATTAAAAACTTGTGTTGGATTTTATAAAATGCTTTTCTGCATCAATTGATATGATCATGTGGTTTTTGTCTCTCAGTTTTTGTATGTGATGCATCACGTTTATTGGTTTGTAGATATTGTACCAGCCTTGCATCCCTGGAACAAATCCCACTTGATCATGCTGTATGATCTTTTTAATGTATCGCTAGATGTGATTTGCTGTTATTTTGTTGAGGATGTTAGCATCTATGTTCATCAGAGTTATTGGCCTGTAATTCCCTTTCTTTGTAGTGTCTTTATCCGGTTTTGGGATTAGTATAATCCTGGCTTCATAGAAAGAGCTTGGAAGTATTCTTTCCTCTTGAATTTTTTGGAATAGTCTGAGGAGGATCGGTGTTAGTTCTTCGTTGAATGTTTGGTAAAACTCCCCTGTGAAGCTGTCCAGACCAGGGTTTTTGTTTGCTGAAAGATTTTTTTATTGCTGCTTCAATTTCATTGGTAGTTATCGGCCTATTCAGATTTTCTGATTCTTCCTGATGGAGTTTTGGAAGATTGTATTTTTCTAGGAATATGTCCATTTCATCTAGATCGTCCAGTTTGTTGGGGTAGAGTTATTCATAGTATTTTTTTTACAGTCCTTTGTATTTTTTGTGGGTCGGTTGTTACTTTACCTCTTTCATTTCTGATTTTGTTTATTTGGGTCCTCTCTCTTTGTTTCTTGGTGAGCCTGGCTAGAGGTTCATCAATCTTGTTTATCCTTTCAAAGAACCAGTTCTTGGCTCTATTGATCTTTTGTATTGTTATTTTGGTCGCTATGTCATTTATTTCCTCTCCTATCTTTATTTTCCTTCTTTCTACTTACTCTGGGCTTTTCTTGTTGCTCTCTTTCTAGTTCTAAGTTATAGAGCTAGATAACTTATTACCAGTTTTTCTTGTTGTTTTTTTTGTTTGTTTGTTTTGTTTTGTTTTGAGGTAGGCCTGTAGTGCTATGAACTTCCCTCTCAGGACTGCTTTCATTATATCCCATAGATTTTGGATTGTTGTGTTTTCATTGTCATTTGTTGCCATGATGTTTTTTATTTCTTCTTTGACCTCTTTGCTAACCCAATCATTGTCTCTCAGTTTATGTACGTGATGTATCATGTTTATTGGTTTGTAGATATTGTAACATGCTATTTAGCCTCCAGGTGTTTGATTTTTTTTATTGTTTTTATTGTAGTAGATTTCTAATTTTATGCCATTGTGATCTGAGAAGATGCTTGATATGATTTCAATCTTCCTGAATTTATAGAGACTTAGCCTGTGTCCTAATACATGGTCTATCTTTGAAAATATCTCATGTGAACTTGAGATGAATGTATATTCTATAGCTTTGGGGTGAAATGTTCAGAAGATGTCAATTAATCCCATCTGATCTAGTGAGTCTTTTAGGATTGCTGTTTCTTTACTGATTTTTTGTTTAGATCATTTATCCATTGGTGTCAATGGGGTATTAAAGTCCCCTACTATGATTGTATTGCTGTCGATCTCTCCCTTGATATCTTCCAGAAGTTTTTTTATATATTTAGGTGCTCCTATATTTGGTGCATATATGTTTACCAGAGTTATATCCTCTTGTTGAATCAATCCCTTTAGTATTATGAAGTGGCCTTCCTTACCTCTTGTTATGGTTTTCACTTTGAGGTCAATTTTGTCAGATATAAGTATTGCTACCCTAGTTTTTTTTTTTTTGTTTTTTTTTTTCTTCATTTCCATTTGCCTGAAAAAAAGAATTTCCATCCATTCACTTTCAATGTGTGTGAGTCCTTTGTTCTGTGGTGGGTCTCTTTTTAACAGCATATATATGGGTCATGTTTTCCTATCCATTCAACTACCCTTGTCTTTTGATTGGAGCTTTTAGTCCATTTATGTTTAAGGTTATTATTGATAGACTAGAGGCCCAGTGCATGATTTAATCATGCACCTGGTGCACCAGCTGGCTGGCTGTCCGCTGGTGCCCCAGGCCTTCCGAAAGCCTCCGGCGCGGCGGAGGCTTTCGAAAGGCCTTGTGCCGGAGCAGACAGACAGACAGCTCCCCCGCTTTGGCTTTTGATCACGGGGAGCTGGCTGGCTGTCTGTCCGCTGGTGCCCCAGGCCTTCCGAAAGCCTCCGGCGCGGCTCCACGAGCTCAGCGTCCTGCTGGCCCAATCAGCTACCCCGGCCACCCTGAGTCCCGCCCCCTGCGCCTCCTGCTGGCCCAATCGTGGGCGTAGCGGAGTGATGGTAATTTACATATTACCATTTTATTATGTAGGATACTTGTTTATTGCCATTTTTATTTTTTATGCCTCTATTCTTTCTTCCCTTTCTATTTCTTCTTTTTACAGCAGTCACTTTTGCATTCTTGCATTGCTGGCTTGGTGGTAATAAACTCCCTTAGCCTTTTTTTGTCTGCAAAGCTCCTGATTTCACCTTCAATTTTGAATGATAGCCTTGCTGGATAAAGTATTCCTGGATTCAGTCCCTTGCTTTGCATCACTTTGTATACGTCATTCCTTTCCCTTCTGGCCTGGTGTGTTTCTGTTGAGAAATCAGTTGATAATCTAATGGGAGATCCCTTGTAGGTAACTTTCTGTCTCTCTCTGGCAGCCTTTAAGGTTCTTACTTTGTAGTTGACGTTTAAGTACGATGTCGTACTTTTTGGGATTATTTCAGACTTTGTGTGCTTGTTGGACTTGTGTGAGTTTTTTCTTCCCATAATCAGGGAAGTTTTCTGTCATTATTTCTCCAAACAAATTTTCTATTCCTTGCTCAGCTTCCTCTCCTTCTGGCACCCCTATTATGCGGATGTTGTTTCATTTGTGTTGTCCCAAAGCTCCCTTAGACTCTCCTACTGCTTTTTATGTGTTTTTTGTTGTTTTGTTTTTTTACCAGTTTCTGCTTTGCTTGTGTATTTTTTCAGCAGGAGGAGATGCTCTTGGCAAAAATACGTAATCCCTATATTTGGACTGATAGCAAACCATATGCACTATACTGCCAAACATTAAAAAATTGAACTGCTTTCTTACACCTTACACCAAACAGCTGTTGCCCTTAAAACCCCTCCTCAGCCCCCACCTTAGGTTCTGCCTTCACAGTTCACCCAGATTAGGTTCTGATTGGTCGGTGTCAATGCCAGTCAATGTCAAAAGCTCTGCCTCCTATGCAGCCATTGGCTCTTCTGGGAAATCCAGAACAGCCCCATTGACAGCTGTCTCTCTCTCCGGACCTGATCCGCAGTCTCCACAGCAGCTGCTGATCAGGCCCTGCCTCTCTCTCTCTGGGCCTTGCCAGCAGCCGCGGCAGCTGCTTATCAGGATCTGCCTCCCTCTCTGGGCCTATCTCCAGGCCTGATCCATAGCCGCTGCGGCAGCTGCTGATCAGGCCTTGCCTCTCTCTGTCTCCAGGCCTCGCCAGGAGCCACAGCAGCTGTTGATCAAGCCCCACCTCTCTCTCTCTCTCTCTCTCTCTCTCTCTCTCTCTCTCTCTCTCTGGGCCTCACCAGCAGCCATGGTGGCTGCTGATCAGGCCCTGCCTCTCTTTCCGGGCCTCTCTCTGAGCCTGATCTGCAGCCGCTGTGGCAGTGGCGAGGTCGTCAGGCCTCTGGCCGGCCCTGGGCCAGAGGCTAACAACCTCGCCCTGCCCACCCCTCCCACCTGCCTGCCAACAGCCTTGCTGTGATAGGAGCCTGTCGGCCGCAGGGGAGGGGCCAAGAGGTGCTCCATGAACTTCCTGGTGACCGGTTGTCTGTCTGGTCCTTTAGGTTGTGACGGCCCTAGGCTATTATTAGTATAGATAGTCACATGATCTATCTATGTCCTCTAATGATGCCAGTAAATATGCATCTAAACTAATCAACCTAAGTATTTTATTGTGTTAACACAAAATTTGTTTTTACTTAGAGTACTTAAAATATAAAAATTAATTATTCTCTTTGACTTCAAGGCCCTTTTGTTTTCTTAAGATTGCAAATCACAAACAACTTTGACATAAGAAGTTTCTAACTTATAAAAATAAAATTTGAAATGACTCTTGGTTATCTGTGTACAACATTATTGCCATAATGACAAGATGAGCCATGCCACCTTTTTTCAAGTGGATGTTAATAAAACTTTTTAGGTTCAAATTAGAGGGAATAGTTTTGAATTTGGTAGGGGGAGAGTATGTTGTGAAATAAAACTAAAAGTCATATTACAAAACAGTCCAAGATGATCTTTTGTTGTTTCAAAAAAAAAAAAAAAAAGAAAGAAAAAATAGAGGATACTGAAGGGTGCACCTAAGTTTTAAATGTTAGTTTTTTCTGGGTGATTATTCATCTCTGAGTATCTTTATGACAAATTAGAGGCCCAGTGCAAGGATTCGTGCACCAGTGGGATCCCTCAGCCTGGCCTGCGGGGATCGGGCCTAAACCTGCTCTCCAACATCCCCCCAAGGGGTCCCAGATTGAAGGAGGGTGCAGGCCAGGCTGAGGGACCCCACCTGTGCATGAGTCTGTGCACTGGGCCTCTAGTTTATAATAATAAGAGCATAATATGTAAATCAACTGGACTGCCGAACAGTGGAAGGGCCGGCCGAGGCAGCCGGGGCTGTGAGGGCCTACTCTTGCATGAATTTTGTGCATCAGGCCTCTAGTCCTATCTAATAAAGGCGTAATATGCAAATTAACCATCACTCCACCACACCCGCCAGCCATGCCCACCAGCCAATCAAGAGCGAGTATGCAAATTAACCCCAACCAAGATGGCTGCGGCCACGGAGAGAGCAGGAGGGAAGCTTGGGTTTCCCCGGCAATGGAGGAAGCCAAGCTTTCCGCACACCCTGGCCGGCCGAGGCCTCCACTCAAGGCTACAAAGTTTCAATTATAGAAGATAAATCCCAACAGAAATGGTGGCAGCCACAGAGCTAGAGAGAGCAGGAGGCTAGGGTTTCCCCCGGTGATGGAGGAACCCAAGCTTTCCACACGCCCTGGCCAGCCCAGGCCTCCGCTTAAGGCTACAAAGTTTCAATTATAGAAGATACATAAATACCAACAGAAATGGCTGCCGCCACAGAGCAAGCAGGAGGCTTGGCTTCGCTCCAGGCTACAAAGTTTCAATTGTAGAAGATAAATAAACCCCAGATACCAGGGCCTCCGCTTGGGTCGCCAGGGGGCGTGGCCGGCCTGCAAACCACCACAGACCCCTAGCCCAGGCCACCCCACGCCCCAAGGGAACCCTCGCCCTGATCCTGGACATCCTTCAGGGCAAAGCAGCTGGCCCTCATCCATGCACCAGGCCTCTATCCTATCTAATAAAAGAGTAATATGCAGATTGACCATCACTCCAACACACAAGATGGCTGCCCCCATGTGGTCAAAGATCCTGCCTCCATGTGGACACAAGATGGCCACCACAAGATGGCCAGCAGGGGAGGGCAGTTAGGGGTGACCAGGCCTGCAGGGGAGGGCAGTTGGGGGCAAACAGGCTGTCAGGGGAGCGGTTAGACATCAATCAGGATGGCAGCAGAGTGGTTAGGGGGTGATCTGGCTGGCAGGCAGAAGTGGTTAGGGGCAATCAGGAAGGCAGGCAGACGAGCAGTTGGGAGCCAGCAGTCCTGGATTGTGAGAGGGATGTCCGACTGCCCGTATAAGCCCGATCCTACCAGGGCAGTCGGACATCCCTCGAGGGGTCCCAGATTGGAGAGGGTGCAGGCTGGGCTGAGGGACACCCCCCGCCCCTCTCCCCCCCGTGCATGAATTTCGTGCACCGGGCCTCTAGTCTATATATATAAAAGCCTAAGCTCAGGTCCCTCAGCCTGGCCTGCAGGGATCGGGCTGAAACCAGCTCTCCACCATCTCCTGAGGGGTCCCGGATTACAAAAAGGCACAGGCTAGTCTATATATATAAAAGCCTAAGCGTGGTTCCCTCGGCCTTGCCTGCAGGGATCCGGCCGAAACAGGCTCTCCAACATGTCCTGAGGGGTCCCGGATTTCAAGAGGGTGCAGGCCAGGCTGAGGGACCCCAGCAGTGCACGAATCCATGCACTGGGCCTCTAGTATGCATATAAGATCTTTGGTTAATCTTTTCCCGCCCAACTCTCTCCCCGCTTCCCTCTGAGATTCATAATCTGTTTTATGTTTCCATGCCTGTGGTTTCTGCTCTTGCATTGAGTGTCTGCTCCCTGGTGGTCAGTGCGTGTCATGGCTACCAGCTGGTTGTCTGGTTGGCTGGTTGCTTAGGCTTTTATATAGAGAGATTCCTAAAATTCAGTTACAGAATCAAAGGAGTGAACATTTCTCTTTAATAAATTGTTCTTAATAAATATTGCCAAATTGCCCTCCAGAAAAATTATAGCAATTTTCCATGAATTACAGTGCCTGTTTCTCTATCTCCTTTTCAAACCTCGACGTGTGTATATAATCTTTGTCAGTCAGTACTTAATAATGAGTCTCTTGTTCTAGAACTATTTAAGCTAATCCAAATCCACTTTTAAAGCTATATTATCTTAATGTTCTAAAATAGAGGTACTGCGGTGGGAGATCTGGGGCATTTGGGGAACTAAAAGGAGAGAGATGTCAGAGAAGAGACTGCTAGAGATATGTTCTGTTTCACACTTTAAAAATTCTGAGTAATTTATTCCTCATATCTCTAAATATTAGTTTGGATTTTCTCTGATTGAATGTTGGAAGCTATAAATAAAATAGAAAAAAATAGGATGCCTTGTCTAGTTTTTAGGTCACTTATAAGAGCTTTTTATGCTTTGTTTCTTGGGCAGCCTAAGTATTATGCATCATAGCATCAGTTATCATATAAAACCATTTGAATGATATTCACAGATTTGGAATATATTTATTTGTGAGGATAATTGTACAAGACTGATGAATAATTTTGCATAAAGTTACATAATTTAAAAAAGTTTATATGTCACTTTCTTTTGTTTACTAAAGTAATCCCTCTTAAAAATGAATTAATAACATATAAATTGTAAGCAGTGAAATGAAGATAGGAGTACCTTTCTTTTTAAAGAAAAAACTTTAAAAGATCTATCATCCAATTGCAATGTATGACCCTTATTAAGATTTGAACAAGAAAACTGAAAAATAAATTGATGCAATAGGAAAATTTTAACACTAACTGGATATTGAGCTGTATTAAGAAATTGTTAATTATTTTAGATGTGGTAATAGTGTTAGATTTTTTTAAGGCATATCTTGGAGATATGTACTAAAATATTGATAGCTAAAATTGTTTGATATTGGGAGCTTGTTTTGAAACAGCCTAAGAAAGTGAATAGTAGGTGAATATAAATGAAATAAGATTTGCCATGAGTTGATAATTATTGAAGCTGGGTGATGGAGGATTGGACTTATTTTATTGAGTTGACGTAATCCTGTTTTCTTGAGTTTATTGCCTTTAATATGCTATGATTTGGGGGGAAACGAACTTTATGTATTTTTATATTTCCTCATTTGTGGATGTTGATGTGGATATCGGATTCACCTATAGATTCCTTTCTGGTTTATAATTACTCCTATCTATACTTCACTGGCAACATTCCACCCCTTCTATCATTGATACATCCCTCATTGCCAGTATATTTCCAGTGTCGATACCTCATCTTATTCTTTACTGGCTGATAATCTTCAAGATAGGCATTCTCTTCAAGGAGGTCCACATACTACTTTTCATTCTGCAGGGCTTTGATAATCAGGAAACGGCAACTCTTGTCCCAACATTACTGCTGACTTCAGCATCACCGTGTCATTCAAGCCCAAGGCTGCAAGGGGAGTTAGAGAAAGCCACCACAGACCAGGTGGCAGTATGGAGCAACAAGTGGCTAATTCTAGGAGAGCTAGAGGGGCAATCATTTTTAACTGTTTTGGATATAGGGCTGTATTGTCTTTTTTAAATGTCTGTTTTTTAATTAATGTGTATATTTTATTTCAGATTTGTTTTTAAATAATCACATCAGAAGTAAAATTAACATTTTTTTATTTAAACGTTTACAGTGATTAAAATCACAAAACATGACTATGGTCATAGACTAGGAAGGGTTCTTAGAAATAGATTTCTCACTGTTTTTTTTCTCTCCAGGTAAAATTTCCAGTTTATGTATTTGAAATTTGAACATTTTAAAAATAGTGGTCCTTAATTTAGGATATTCATTGTGTATGGGACTTGGTCTCTCAAATCTATATTTACAGAGGCTTTCAATTAATCTATACAATAATATATTTTACTTTATTTCTAAAACTGCAGTTTCCAAAAACTAAATATATATATATATTTAGTTTTATATATGTATACACACACACACACACACACATACATATACATATATGTATACATATGTGTGTGTGTATATATATATATGCTTGGCAATTTTTAAAACAATGGGTTTTTATTAGATTAAATTTCATTCATACTTCTTATATTGAGGCACACAAATTTTTTTGTTTCTAGAGATAAGTAAGGTAACAGTCCTATTTGTTTTATGAAAAGAATTATATGGTTTTGTTCTGTTTTCTCTCTGTTGCCTCAGTTCAGTTTTTCAATCAGTAAAAGTTGATTAATCTTATATGTAAATTATTAATATAAAGCTGAGTTTTAAAATGATTAACTCAATCCAAGCCTTGATTTAGGCAAAGAGTAAAAAGTTGGTGAAAGAGAGGTCTCATAAATTGTTTTCTAAAATACTCTTTCTTATACCTTTAAAGACATCATATATTTCCTTTATCATTCTCTACACATACACATGAAGTTTCCCTTTATCTGTGACAGTGTGTGAATATTGTATGGGGCAGAAGTGGTAAATGATTCTTTTGGCGTTATCTGGTTGTAAAGACCAGACAAAAATACAAAGAATTGTCTATGGGCTTATGAACATTTGACCTATTCTGCTAGAAAGAAATTTTTCTTAGGTTATTTAATGGCCTTTTCACTGGTAGGCTTGTCTTTGTTATCTACTGAGCTATAAAATAAAAAGCAAAATTTGTATCTTTTTAAAAAATCTTACTTTTTAAATATTGTTGAAAGTTTTACTTATGTCCCCTTTTTCCCCCCAATGACCCCTTCTAGCCCACCCTCAGCCCCTGTCCCCTATTGCCTGTGTCCATGGGTTATGTATATGTGCATACAAGTTCTATGGTTGATCTCTTTCTTCCCACCCATCCATCCCTGCCTTCCCTCTGAGATTCGACTGTCTGTTCCATGGGAAAATCTTTTATACTAAATAAAGATTTATTATGAGACATTGGTATAAATATTAAAATTTTCAATTATTTTCACTAACATAATAAAAGTAATATGACTTATTGCTTTATTATTACAAAATCTCGTCAGAATTTTTCTCCATTGCGCAAATCAAATAGTACAATTCAGGGAACTGAAGAGTTATATGTAAATAAAGAAATGTATATAAAGTTAATTTTAGTAAAATCTTATATGTTGCAAAGTACTCCATCATTTTCTGTTAGTATTGCTTAGAAAAAACTTGCAACTATAGTTTTTTCTTTTGTATAAAGCATTTTTATAGATTTAAATTTGCACCATTATTGCTTAGAGAAAGTAATGGTTTAGACTTTTTCTTTCATGAACAAACTCAATTTTACTTGAAACAAACTTAAAAGAACATTTTTGTGCTACTTTTTTTTCTCTTTAATTCTAAATAATAGAATTCAGGAAGCACATTTAGTCAGCTTGAGCATTTGGTGCTGTGTTTATATTAAAAAGTTTCTGGCCAACACAAATATCAGATAATGAAATAGCTTTTAATTTTAAAAGGCTTTTACTTGCCATCCAGAGAAAGAAATGCATATTTTTCTGTTTGCTCAAGGCAGTATTTTCCTTAGTGATAGTCCATTTTAGTAACACTAAAATGTTGTATTGCCTAAGGAAAGTAAAACTCCTTGCAAAATAGTAATGTGCTATATACAGATATTTAAATTATCAGACTTAATGTTGCCTTTGTTGTGTGAAGTCTCTAAGATTCAAAACTTTTTTCCAGAACTTCCTGTACATCTCACAAAGGAAATATCAGTTCAAAGTAGGCAGAATACCATCCCAGTAGGAATGCACTTTGAATAGGCATAGTAGTCACATAGTAAATTTTCTATACTCCATGTGTTGTTATTTTCAAAATAATGATAAAAATCATCAAACTGAAATGTAACAATAGTATTACTTATCCCAAAGGCATGTAGGCATGTCAAAAGGCAATCTTCTGCCAACAACAGTATTATACATTTCATATTCAAGGTGCAATTTGTTCCATAAGAAGACATTGCAGAATGTCATTGAAAATTTGGAATTTATCCTGGGAAAAATAAAAATGGTCAGTAAAGTTTGTATATATTCATTTCCCCATTTTTTAAAGAGCACACGTATCTTTTGGCTTAGAAGAATATACAGTAGAAATGAAAGAACTCTGGTAGGTCATTTAATCTCATACATCTTCACAAAGTTTAAGTTACTCTGTTTTTAAAGAAACTTACAATTTGCAAAGAGGAAATGAAAAAAAATAACAATAGGAATCTTATGTGATCAAAACAAAAGCTTTCCATTGCTAGTATTAAAAAGCAAACATCTAACAAAGTAAATAAGCCCAAACATGTAAAATCTAGATACACCTACACATTAAAAGGACCTTTTGATTTAGAATTATGTTTTTCTATGGAAACTTGAGTAGTGCCAAGCTATTTACATCTATGAAACCATTCACAGAATACTTAATCTTAGAATGTGTTCAGTTGGAAGGTAAGCATACTTAACTGTAGAATGATTACATTGTTTGATAATAGAGAACAACTTTTCTCATGAAAATACTAATCTCTTCCACAGAATCTACCTGTTACTCGTATTTTAGACAACCTCATGGAGATGAAGTCAAACCCTGTGAGTAGCATGTAACATTATACTTGTAAAATTCTTAAACATATCAAACTGACTATATGAAGGTGATAAAAGATGTATTTGTTGTGACCTTAATTACAACAGACGACATGAGGGGAAGAAAAGAGTCCATGTTCTTTTTTAGCCGATATCACAGATAATGGGAATTGGTTTCTCAGCTACTAACAACCATTCTGGCAGTCCTCATCCAAATTAAATGTATATTCTACATGTATAATTTAATATAAAATATAACCTAAGGAGCACATTTCTGTAAATGAAAAAGAATAGTAAGTAAGTATCAGCTGGTATAACAGAAAGAGAACCAAACAAATTTAATTTTCTAAAAATTAGGAGAGGAATGCATAGTGAAATTTTTAAGTGTATGTGTTCAGGTGGTACTAAACTCTTTGGGGCTGAAAAGTAAATTGAGAGATAAAATGTTGAGTGAATAGACAAATGAGTAAATATTGTTACCATTTACTTAAAGAATTAGTTTCCAAGCTATCTCTATATATAAAGGGTTAATATGCAAATTAGCTGGAATGCCTTAGGGCCGTGGTCGGCAAACTGTTGCTTGTGAGCCACATGCAGCTCTTTGGCCCCTGAGTGTGGCTCTTCCACAAAATACCACGGCCTGGGTGAGTCTCTTTTGAAGAAGTGGCGTTAGAAGAAGTTTAAGTTTAAAAAATTTGGCTCTCAAAAGAAATTTCAATCATTGTACTGTTGATATTTGGCTTTGTTGACTAATGAGTTTGCCAACCACTGCCTTAGGGCGTCACAACTGGCTCAGGAGGAGGCTGCATCACAACCAGCTCAGGAGGAGCTGCGCGTGCAGATGGGTGGGAGGGGGCTGCATGCTGCCCCCAGCCGCGGGGAGGCTGGGGCTGAGGGTTGGCCGGAGCGAAGACACAACACACTGGGGTGCCTGCTCCGAGCTGCCATGGCCAGACTGCGGCTTAGGCCCGCTCCTTGAGGGCTCTCGAACTGTGAGAGGGGGCAGGCTGGGCTGAGGGGTGCCTTCCCCCCACCTCAGTGCACAAATTTCGTGCACTGGGCCTCTAATCTGTTTAGAATTCGAGAAAGAAATGTAAAAATTGCTACAATCTGTTCCATAAAACAGCCCAGCTTGTTAGTGTGGCAACTAGAGAGTGGTTGTCATCATAAGAGTCTGGAATTAAGAAAGGCAGCATAATCCTATTCCCAGCAATAGTTTGGGTTGATCTGGATTATTTTAGACTTGGTAGCGAGGTTTAAGATCCCAGCCTAGAAAGAGAATGAGAACACAATCTTCACATTAATGTGTAAGTTTTTTATAATTATTAAAACATGATTATACTGTTAAAGGAAATTAACAAAAATAATTTTAAATCTGCCCATATGAAAACAAAGATACAGTGTAATAAAACATTCCCCATAGGAGCAATTACAATTATGAAAGGAGTAAGGGTGTTGTCTATAATAATAATAAAAGAATTGGGTTTTTCCATCTGGGAATCGATATAGAGAAAGTGGCATACCATCTATATATATAAAAGCCTAAGTGACCAGTCAACCAAACAACCGGTCGACTGGTCGCTATGATGACGCACTGACCACCAGGGGGCAGATGTTCAACACAGGAGCTGCCCCCTGGTGGTCAGTGGGTTCCCACAGCCCACCTCCCATGGCCAGCCAACTTCCTGCGGTCCCTTCCCCCAGCCAGCGAGCCCCAATCGGCCCCGATTGCTGGCTAGGCCGAGGGACCCCACCTGTGCATGAATTCGTCTACCGGGCCTCTAGTAATAATGGACTTTATTACTACATCCTAGAACCGTGGTCGGCAAACTGCGGCTTGCGAGCCACATGTGGCTCTTTGGCCCCTTGAGTGTGGCTCTTCCACAAAATACCACGGCCTGGGCGAGTCTATTTTCAAGAAGTGGTGTTAGAAGTTTAAGTTTAAAAAAAAAGTTTAAGTTTAAAAGAAATTTCAATCGTTGTACTGTTGATATTTGCCTCTGTTGACTAATGAATTTGCCGACCACTGTTCTAGAATATATGAGGAAGGAGCTCTCTTGAAAAGCCTGCAAGAAATACATACTTATAATTATCTTAGCGAATATGACTTCATTGTAGGCAGTAGATGTGTGGAAGATATTCCAAACAGTAATCCTACCTAATAAAAGAGTCATATGCAAATTGATCGTACCTCCGCTACACCAACAAGCCACGCCCACCAGCCAATCAGGAGCAAGTGTGCAAATTAACCCAACCAAGATGGCTGCGGCCACGGAGCGAGCAGGAGGCTTGGGTTTCCCCAGCAATGGAGGAAGCCAAGCTTCCCACACACCCTGGCCAGCCGTGGACTCCACTCAAGGTTACAAAATTTCAATTATCCTATCTAATAAAAGAGTAATATGCAAATGAACCAACACCCTGCCACGCCCACCAGCCAATCAGGAGGCAATATGCAAATTAACCCAACCAAGATGGCTACGGCCACGGAGAGAGCAGGAGGGATGCTTGGGTTTTCCGGGTGATGGAGGAAGCCAAGCTTTCCGCACACCCTGGCTGGCCCAGGCCTCTGCTTAAGGCTACAAAGTTTCAATTATAGAAGATAAATAAATCCCAACAAAAATGGCGGCAGCCACGGAGATGGAGAGAGCAGGAGGCTAGGGTTGCCCCAGCGATGGAAGAAGCCAGGCTTTCCTCACACCCTGGCCTGCTTTGGCCTCCGCTTAAGACTACAAAGTTTCAATTATAGAAGATAAATAAATACCAACAGAAATGGCTGCCACCTCGGAGCGAGCAGAAGGCTTAGCTCCACTCAAGGCTACAAAGTTTCACTTGTAGAAGATAAAAAAATCCCAGATACCAGGGCCACTGCTTGGGTCGCCGGGGGGCATGGCCAGCCTGCAAACCACCACAGGCCCCTCACCCAGGCTGCCCCACGCCCCAAGGGAACCCCCACCCTGATCGGGGACACCCTTCAGGGCAAACCAGCTGACCCTCACCCATGCACCAGGCCTCTATCCTATCTAATAAAAGAGTAATATGCAGATTGACCATCACTCCAACACACAAGATGGCTGCCTCCATGTGGTCAAAGATCCTGCCCCCATGTGGACACAAGATGGCCAGCAGGGGGTGGCAGTTGGGAGGGACCAGGCCTGCAAGGGAGGGAAGGTTGTGGGCGATCAGGCCAGCAAGGGAGAGCAGTTGGGGGGGGACCAGGCCTGCAAGGGAGGGCAGTTGGGGGTGATCAAGCCTGCAGGGGAGGGCAGTTAGGGGTGACCAGTCTGGCAGAGGAGGGAAGTTGGGGCCAAACAGGCTGGCAGGGGAGCAGTTAGACATCAATCAGGCTGGCAGGGGAGTGGTTAGGGGGTGATCAGGCTGGCAGGCAGAAGCAATTAGGGCAATCAGGAAGGCAGGCAGGTGAGCAGTTGGGAGCCAGCAGTCCTGGATTGTGAGAGGGATGTCCGAGATTGGAGAGGGTGCAGGCTGGGCTGAGGGACACACACACACACACACACACACACACACACACACACACCCGTGCACGAATTTCATGCACCGGGCCTCTAGTAAAGAATAAAAGTATAAATAAATGTGAAATTTTAGACTGATACCTAATCTATAAGGGGTCGAGGAAGTTTAGTGTATTTTATTACTATCCCTATCTTGAAGCTGAGATGATGAATAATGACCGTGATAATGGTATTAGTAGCTATTACCATTTACACACTTAAGTGCCTAATAAGAATTAAATGAGATAATATGTAAAAAATGTTTTGAATGGTTCTTCTGTTTGCAGATTAGTTGATTTAGAGGCATTGAAAAGATTAGCAAAGTGCACTAAGTTAGACCTAGCTAGTAATCTTGAGTGAATCTTAAAGGCTTTAAAATGCTATAAGCTAATTCTAGGTGCATTCTTATCACTTACATTTGTTAATTGAGTGTTCTCTTTTTATTTGTCTTAATTGAATAAACTGAAAGAAAAGGATTAAGGCTGTATCAGATAGGTTTTATCTTGCCTTGTAAATCTAGCCTGTAATGGTTTCCTGGATCAGAGTATTAATGGATCTGACACTGTATTTGTTTCACTGAGAGTTCTATGATTGATTAGCACTGAGTACAAGACCTGATAGTGGCAACACATTAGTAGTTTGTCATCAATCAGGTTTGGATAGCGCCATCCATACTGTAGGAAAGAATGAGTTCCTTTGGCTGATTGGGCCATGGAAGGATAGAGGGAGGCAGAGATTAGTAAGTGATTACATCATAAGCAGTAAAGCAGTACTTTCCAACTCCTTTAATATCAAGACACTAGTTTCCAATATAGAGGAGGTCCACAACCCCTTATCCAACACTTCTGAAATCCAAAATGTTGTGAAAACTAAATGATTTTATAGAACTCATTTGATGGCAAACCTAACCTTAATTCAAGTTGAGGCTCTATAGTTTTTAGTTATCCTCCTTTATATTGATATTCAAATATTTAGCTGCAGAAATGTTAATGTGGTAGATGATGGGGTGCTGCACACTGGGAGTGTAGCCATGTACAGTTTATGTATGATGTTATCTATCAAAAAAATTTTTAATTCAAAATTCCAATATACATATAACTCCAAATGTTTCAAATAAGAAACTGTGAACCTGTATTAGGTATTCTGTACATTCAATAAAATCATGGACATATAGCCCTAGCCAGTTTGGTTCAGTGGATGGAGCATGGGCCTGAAGACTGAAGGGTCCCAGGTTCGATTCCTGGTCAGGGCACATGTCCGGGTTGTGAGCTCGATCCCCAGTGTGGGGCATGCAGGAGGCAACCAATCAATGGTTCTCTCTCATCATTGATGTTTCTATCTCTCCCTCTCCGTTCCTCTCTGAAATCAATAAAAATATTTTTTTTTAAAAAATCATGGACATATAAAGATAATAAAATTCTAAAAAAAAAAAAATACATCACTTGTAAACCTGATACATTTTCAAGAAGCAGTATGCATAATGGTTAAGAGTGTGGGCATTAAAACTAGATTAGCTGGACTCAGATCCTGGAGTTAACATAAATGCTAATCAGCCAAAACCGGTTTGGCTCAATGGATAGAGCATTGGCCTGTGGACTGAAAGGTCCCGGGTTCGATTCCGGTCAAGGGCATGTACCTTGGTTGCGGGCACATCCCCGGTAGGGGTTGTGCAAGAGGCAGCTGATCGATGTTTCTCTATCATCGATGTTTCTAACTCTCTATCCCTCTCTCTTCCTCTCTGTAAAAAAATCAATAAAATATATTAAAAAAAAAAACATAAATGCTAATCATGTGACCTTAGCAAAGTTATATACTCTATATATTCCAGCTTGCTCACCTGAAAAATAAAGATAATAATAACTACCTCATTGATATTATCAGGATTAAGTTATTTTATTGAAAGCAGTAGAATAATGCTTAACACATAGTAAGTGCTTGGTAAATGGTGGTGGTAGTGGTTACATGTTCTACCAGATTAATAGATTTCATTAAAATAAATTAAGCCAAACTATACCTTTCTGAAGAGAAATTCCATAGTCATGGTAAAATTCTATTTTTTAATAGGAAACTGATGACTTCAGATATTTTGATCCCAAAATGCTACGGGGCAATGACAGGTAAGCAGCTCTTGTGTGTTTGTTGTAGGTTTCCCCACTCCTGCCAAGAATGGGAGTAACGTAATTATTTTTGTTATAAATTAGTAACTGCTTAATATTAAAAATTTAAACTGCATAGAAAACTGGTAAGTAAACCCAGAGATAATCACTGGTAATTATACTTAAAATGTTTTGGTGCTTTTCCTTCCAAGATACACACAAAAAAGTACCTTTAGATGGTTTTTGTTTTGTTTTTAATGAAATGATGGTGGTATAACAAGCTGTGGGGGGAAGGAGGATCTTGGATAATATGTTTTTAAATAAATACTCTTTATTGGACCAAATGAAAAAATGTGTCTTTATGTTAGATACCAGTTGAATTCTTTTTTGGGAGGGTAAGGGGGAAGGGGTGTTTTGTTGTTGTTAATCCTCGATATTTTTTCCATTGATTTCTAGAGTGGAAGGGGAGGGCGAGAGAAAGAGAGACATCCATCAATGTGAGAGAGACATAACGATTGGTTGCCCCCTGTATATGCCCCAACCAGGGCCAGGGATCGAACCTGCGACCCAAGTATATGCCTTGACCAGGAATCAAATCCAAGACTCTTTAGTGCTTGGGCTGATGCTCTAACCACTGAGTAACTCTGGCCAGGGCAGATACCAGTTGTTTTGTTGTTTTTATTTTTTACTTAACTGGTCCATGTAATCTAAGTCACTATGGATTGCTGTAAATACCGTATTTTCCGGCATATAAGACGACTGGGCATATAGAAGATTTTCCTGGGTTAAAAAGTCGTCTTATACACTGGAAAATACGGTACTTCTTTTTGACAATGAAACGTTCTACCAATAATTTCTATATTTCATGACAAAAATGGTGTGGTATTTATTTTATTATGAATATTGTTTTTCAAGATTTAATTCATGGTGGTATGAAAAATAGCCTACAAGATGCAGAAAAAGAATAGGCATATTTAGGAGGGAGAAAAACCTTGGAATCATTGTCTTTAGCACCAGAACTTGAGTGAAGCTGCTTTCTTGCTTGTCCCTTATGTTTGGGATCTTTAGAACTTTGTTTTTGCTTTACCCCAAGCTTTCACATCTTTGTAGGTAATCAGGATAGATAATCTAATCACTAGATAGCTGATGATTGGTAGTTTTGGTAACTTAAAAGGTTATTCTCATTTTTGAACTTATCAGAAATACTCACAAAGTTGCAAAAGAAGCTGCTGATAGCAGCTACAGCTGGCAAGAAGGAATTGACAAAGGATAAGTTATAGAAGAGAGAGATGAAGAGTGACAACTAATGGGTATTGGGGCTTCTTTTGGGGATGACAAAAAAAGTTCTGAAGTAGACACTGGTAATGGTTTTACAACTCTGTAAATACACTGAAAACCACTGAGTGCACACTTTAAAACGGTAGATTTTACCATTCTTTTCCTATCTCAGTATTCTCCAGGCTACATTTTTTTCCTTGCATTTGCATATGCTAACAAGTAAATAACATTTTTCTTCTTAGAAACTTACTGAGGAACCCTTTTCATCTGACTGTATGTTAAGTATGATAATGAGGAGGAACACTGGCATTGATTACACAGGAGCTCAGGTTTCCTCCTTCCCTGAGCTATCTCCTCTCAGCTGGATCTGGGTGATTAGTAACTAGTAATGCTGTGCTACTTAAGTCTTACCTCTCCTCATTCCACTTCTACTCTTAGAGCAACTAAAGCCGTGGTTGCCCACCGGTGGTCCTTGGACCACTGGTGGTCCATGAGGTCCGAAAGGTTGGTGACCACTGATTTAAGGAAACCTTTGGATCAGTGGTCACCAACTGGTGGTCCGCAGGACACTGGTGGTCCATGAGGTCCGAAAGCTTGACAACCGCTTGAACTTAAAGCACTCTAGAAGGAAGTTCAATACTGAGGAGGTGTTTCAATCAGGTGTGCTCTGGTCTCTGTGGAATATTCCAATAGACCATAGAAATGACAAGATGATAGGACTGAAATCAGCCTCTGAATAACTAAGGGAAGTTACAATAGCTCTCCTCTCTTGGTTGGGATTTTCAAAAATTGCTTCTGAGGAAAAACTGAGTTGTCTTTGTGCAGCCTATTTTAGCACTCAAAACAAATATACATCTGATTCACAAGAGCTTTGAAAACGTCTTTATAAAAAGACCTCTTGGACACTAAGGAAGTATCTTTAAACTATATTATAAATATACTAATATAAATAAATATATAATTTGTATGTAATATTAATATATAAAGATATATATATATATATATATGTAAGCTACAGTAAAATGCAGATCCCTACTCCCTTCCCCCTTTCTTTCCTAAATTGTTGTTATCCTTCTGTTTACATGCTTTTTTCACAAATGTAGATACCCACACTGTAATATTATGTTGAGTATGGTAAATATTTTATATAATTTATCACTAAAATATATACTTTATCAACTCATCTTAAACCCAGATTTCCACTCCTTATGGGAGCTGCTGCTCAGTCTTCTCCTATAATTTTATTTTAAAGTCCATAGGTTGACCCTTTTCCTTTTAGGCACTGAGACATGTACCTCTTCTGTATTCTTCCTCTGCATCCCAATTCATTACCAGGCTACACAAAACTAAAGGACCCACCCTCCAAGACAGTGAAGGAGGAAGAATTGTAAATATATATCTAATTGTGTGTGTGTGTGTGTGTGTGTGTGTGTGTGTGTGTGTGTGTGTGTCCCATGCCTATTTTCTCCATCAGAAAAGCCGTGGGTGAAATTTTCAGTATGGTTTTTCTTTGTTACAGCTCAGTTCCGAGGAACAAAAATCCATTCCAAGAGGTACGTTCCATATAAAAATAATCTGTCCCTGAAAAGCAAAGATGAAAAGATGACCAAGCAGTCAAGAATATCTTTATCCTAAACATGGTTTATTATGACTACTAGTAGCCCAGTGCACGAAATTCGTGCACTGTGGGGGAAGGGGTTCCCTCAGCCCAGCCTGCCCCTCTCCAACTGGGGACATCCCTCTCACAATCTTGGACCACTGGCTCCTAACCGCTCACCTGCCTGCCTGCCTGATCACCCCTAACTGCCCTCCTCTGCTGACCTGATTTGCCCCTAACTGCTCTCCCCTGCCGGCCTGATCGCCCCTAACTGCCTCTGCCTGCCTGATCACCCCTAACGGCCCTCCCTTGCCAGCCTGATCTCGCCCCCCACGGCCCTCCCTTGCCAGCCTGATCTCGCCCTCAACTGCCCTCGCCTGCTGGCCTGATTGCCCCTAACCCCCTGCCATTCTGATCTCACCCCCAACTGCCCTCCACTGCCGGCCCGATCGTCCCTAACTGCCTCTGCCTCGGCCCCCATCGCCATGGCTTTGTCTGGAAGGAAGTCGGACATCCGGAAGATGGCCAGTCAACCCGGTCTAATTAGCATATTACCCTTAGTATAGATAAATTATATAGGGTAAGATTGCTTAAATTGGGGGGCAGGGGCGGGGAGCCTTTTTCAGCAGGAGGAGATGCTCTTGGCAGACAAAAATACATAATCCCTGAACCTGGACTGATAGCCAGCCATATGTACTGTTCTGCCAAACCGGTCATTAAAAAATTGAACCGCTTTCTTACACCTTACACCAAACAGCTATTGCCCTTAAAACCCCTCCTCAGCCCCCACCTTAGGTTCTGCCTTCGCAGTTCACCCAGATTAGGTTCTGATTGGTTGGTTTCTATGCCAGTCAGCATCAAAAGCTCCGCCTCCTAGGCAGCCATTGGCTCCTCGCAGTTCACCCAGATTTGGTTCTGATTGGTCGGTTTCTATGCCAGTCAGTGTCCGGGCCTGATCAGAGAGGTCAGCAGTTCAGCCCTTTTGCCAGTTCCCACCCACCCGAGCCAGCTGCGTGCGCAGCCTGGCATTCAGTCGTCCCTTCGGTCATTTTGGACGTTACAGACCCCGGCTCATTTTATATATATAGATATGGCAATCTTGATAAATCCAATTCTGTGCACCCAAGGTTCTTTAAAAAATATATATTCTTAGCAACTATATTTTTCTGATTTATAAAGCTGCTTTAAACACTGAGAATCATTTAAGCTTAAAATACCTGACATGAAATTAAGTAATTCTCAGAAAAAGAAGTCTTTAAGAAAGTTTTATATGTTTGGAACTTCTAAAATTTGATTCTAAACTTTTGTGAAGATATGACTATGTTTGCATTTGAAATACAAAGAAGATTCTTAGTAAAAATACAATAAAGGACAATACAGGGTTGGGCAAAAGTAGGTTTACAGTTGTGAGTACACAGAAACAGTTTATTCTTGTATTATTATTAATTAGTTATTGTATTGTTTTTTATATGGACAGCTGTGAACCTTTTACCCCACCCTGTATATTGCCCTACCCTGTATATTGGGAATTATATAAATGCTAAGTTTTTTGTTCTTTCTACCTACAGTAAATAACCCGAAATTCAAAAATGCCTTTGGAGAAAGCCCTTTGGATTTCCTTGCTATTGCTTATGTGAAGAATGAGGTTTATTTTCCTCTAAATTGTTTCTGAAAACCTGTCTCATTTACTACTCAATAGACATTAGAAATTTATAAATGTATAAATTTTTTAGAAACAAATTTCTTTATAAGTGAAGTAACATCAGGCATGTAGGATATGACCTTTGCTAGCTAGTTTTTCTTTTACCTATGTTGTGGAGTATGTTCCCGCCTAAAAACTTTCTGCTTGAAAACTTAAAATACTGTTTTAAAATAGTATTTTAACTATTTCTTTTAACTTACTTATTTTTCTGTTTGCATTTTTAGGCAATTGTTTTTGTGGTTGGAGGAGGCAACTACATTGAATATCAAAATCTTATTGACTACATAAAGGTACATGTTGACCTTTTTATTCTTTTACTAGAGGCCCAAGGCATGAAAATTCATGCACTGGAGGAGGGGTCCCTCAGCCCAGCCTTCCCCCTCTCACAGTCCGGGAGCCCTCAGGGGCGGGAGGTGACCTGTCGATCAGGGGAAGGTGACGCCCCCATCACACCTCTGCTGCTGCCACTGCCAGCATCGCAAGCCTTGGGCGACCCTGGGCAGCTGGGCAGCTGACATCCGAGGCTTGCCTGCGCCTCGGGCCAGCCCTGGGTGGCTGGGGGGCTGAGGGTGGGTCCAGCCATACCGTGCGCCTGCTGCCCCCCCCCCAGCTGGGCTGAAAGGACTGGGGGACTCCAGCTGGGCTGAGGGGACTGGGTGTCGCCATCTTGTGGCTGTGGGCGCTGCCAGCTTTGTGATGGTATGATGGTCAATTTGCATATCCCCTCTTTATTCGATAGGATCATTTAACTAGAGGTCCAGTGCACGAAATTTGTGCATGGGGGGGGTGTCCCTCAGCCCGGCCTGCACCCTCTCCAATCTGGAACCCTTCAGGGGATGTCCAACTGCCAGTTTAGGCCTGATCCCACAGTAATTGGGCCTAAACCGGCAGTCGGACATCCCTCTCACAATCCGGGACTGCTGGCTCCTAACCACTTGCCTGCCTGCCTGCCAGATTGCCCCTAACCGTTACCCTGCCAGCCCAATCACCCCTAAGTGCCCTCCCCTGCCGGCCCAATAGCCTGCAACTGCCCTCCCCTGCCGGCTCGATCTCCTGCAACTGCCCTCCTCTGCTGGCCCAATTGCCCCCAACTTCCCTCCCCTGCCGGCCTGATCTTGCCCCCAACTGCCCTCCCCTGCCAGTCTGGTCGCCCCCACTGCCCTCCCCTGAAGGCCTGGTTGCCCCCAATTGCCCTCCCCTGCTGGCCTGTTTGCCCACAACTGCCCTCCCTGCCGACCATCTTGTGACAACGTCGTGCGAGGGCGTCACGGAATGCCACCTAGGCTTTTATTATATAGGATGTTTATAAGAGTTCTGTCTTTAGAATGCTAACATTCTCTATCTTGAGGGCTCTCCTGATTCTTACATAAACCCCTTTTCTAGAGGTGGTTTAAAAATCCTTCATACAGGATTGGGTTTTTTTTTATTCCTATCACATTCATTTCTAGACTAAAATTGTACTTGAGGTGGAAAATAACACATCTTTTTGATGTAGTGTATTTTGCAGCTACCTATCTTAGTTTGACTTTACATGTTTAGAGACTTCAGGTAACCCCTCTCTCAAAGAGTCTCCCTTGGTGAAATGATTTACCAAACACATTTACCTTAATCATAAGCACTTTTCTCCCATTCCATTGACTTCAGTCAGCAACATACTTCTCACAAATTTAGAATGCTGCTTTTTCAGCAAACAAGAGCTTTAAAGGTAGCAAATTGGCAGTGGAGTACTATTCAGAGCTGACAGCAGCAGGGAGTGACAGACAACTAAGCAGAAGGAGAATATGGAGGAAAGGGCGTGACTTGAAAAGCTAAATATATTAATAAATGCTGGGTGATGGAATTAGTGATTGTTAGAATGACATCTTGGAATCTTCATTTATTTACTTAACATTAAAGAATGATCATTCCTTATGTCCTATGTTATGTAAGGCTTTAATAAAGATAGAGATTTTGGTACAACAGGAGGGAAAAAAAAATATGCTGATGCCATAAATCTTCAAACTCCCAGCACAACGGCTGGGCTTCTATGTCACTTGCACAGGACATATTTCATCTTCACAGTGTAAACCCCCAAGATCTGTGTAAGATCCTTTGGTCTCAGGGGCATCGTCTTGTACAAGGAGGGGTCTTTTATAGCCTCTGTGGCCATAGAGCCAGAATCAAAAACTGGGAACCAAGAGCACATAACAGAAACCAGGTGCAAACTGTACAATTTTTATAAACAGTGTTGACAAGCTAGTGCTAGTTGTCTCCTGGTCTGTCCATGACCCTTAGGACTGTATTAATCACAAGATGGTCTGTTTCGTTCAGGTTTGACCAAGGGCCAACCACAGGACTGGTTCTAAGTGTTCCCAAGGATAAACACGGGGTTGCAGAGACCTAAGTGCCCATCAGTGGGTGAATGGATAAAGAAACTTGGTCAATCCTCAATAAACTGTACTAACTGGTGGTTTATTTGATCTTGTGCTAGTATACAGGGTAGACTAGCAGGCAACTTGCACTAGCTGGTCAGCACTGTTTAACAGAAAATGTAAAGATTAATGGTTGGCACCTGGTTTCTGTCATATATTCTTATTTCCGCTATTGAGCCTGTTCATGATTTTGGCTATGTGGTCAGAGAGGTATGAAAGACCCCTCCTTGAGCTCCCCTGCGACCAAGCAATCTTCACTGTATTTTGGTGGTTCACAATTAAAAATGAAGTGTGTCTTGTGCTACTGAAATGGAATCCTGGGAGCTGTGCCTAGAAGTTATGGACCTCTCTAACCTTTTGCACTCAGATGTCGAGATTAAAATTACTCTTTGAATGTATCAATAATTTGAAATATAAAAAAATTCAAATAAATAATTTGTATGAAAAGAAACTCCAGTTTTTTATTCTACTGCCGCGCTTTGTAAAATCTGGAGTATTTAAAAAATTAAATCCCGAGTAGAATAAAGGAATCGAGAAAAAAGCAAGCGAGTGCAAAGGGCTAAAGTTTCCCTGTGCCTTCTTTATCGTGTGTGTGTGTGTGTGTGTGTGTGTGTGTGTGTGTGTATTGATTTCAGAGAGGAAGGGAGAGGAAAAGGAAGATAGAAACATCAGTGATGAGAGAGAATCATTGATTGGCTGCCTCCTGCACGCCCCACATTAGGGACCGAGCCCACAACCCAGCATGTGTCCTGACAGGGAATCGAACTGTGACCTCCTGGTTCATAGGTCGACGCTCAACCACTGAGCCACACTGGGCTGCTTTCTTTATCTTTATATGCTATGACCTCTACCTCTATTAATGTCTCATGTAAGTATAGCTTGTGAAGCCTCAAAATCCCAATTTTATGACCCTGTGTAATTGTTACACCTACCACCTCATTCTAAAAAAATTGAGTGAGGTGTAACTGTTGTCTTATTCTCAGAGATGGCCAGCTGTATGACATTTATTCAGCCAGCGATGTTTATTCAGCCTATACGTCACAGCGAAATGTCCTTCTCTTGGATTACAAAGCCATAATTCTTTTGTTCCTTGGTGAATTATATTTGCCTTGTTATGCAATAAACTTTTTACATTACAAAAGAAATCTTATGAATTTATCTTCAAGTTCACAATACATATAAGAATTTTAGCATTAAGAATTTACCAAAATTCTTAGTCAAAAAGTTTTGACTGCTGTAATTGGTTTCCAAATTTCTGTCAAAATTAGGAATGGAAATTCATTGTTACAAAATGGAATGGGAGCCCTAACTGGTTTGGCTCAGTGGATAGAGCATCGGCCTGCGGACTGAAAGGCCCCAGGTTCGATTCCGGTCAAGGGCATGTACCTTGGTTGCGGGCACATTCCCAGTGTGGGGTGTGCAAGAGGCAGCTGATTGATGTTTCTCTCTCATCGATGTTTCTAACTCTCTATCCCTCTCTCTTCCTCTCTGTAAAAAATCAATAAAATATATTTTAAAAAAAATGGAATGGGATGTATTAACATGTAAATACTTTATTGCACAAATGAGACTAAAATTGAAATGCTACCTGCACCATCTCCCACTTTTCACATAAAAAAAGTCTAAGAATGTTTTCTTCAAGTAATACAGATCCTTCATTGCAAGAGTGTTGGCCTAAGATTTTATAGATAATTATGAAATGTGGCAGTTATCAGATCCCTTCTATTTCCATATTTTAAAAAATACTATGCCACTTCACCACTTTATTCTATGCAATTTTGGGTTAAAATCCAACACCTCTTCCCCCCTTCCCCCCCCCCCCCGAAAATAAAATATCTTTAAGAATAACAAAGAGATTTATTAGCTTTAATCCCTCTTCTTGAGAATACTTGTTACTTACTTGTATCTGGTTTTTACAGGGGAAACCGGGCAAACACATTCTATATGGCTGCAGTGAACTTTTTAATGCTACACAGTTCGTAAAACAGGTAAAGTTTACCTTTTTAGTTTGTTTCTGTTAACATACCCTAAGTTGCTGTTGGTATTTTTCAAAAAAGAACAAGAGAATCATTATATTCATCTGAACCAGCTTAAACCATAGAGCTATAATAAAATGTAAGGTTTT